>NC_089240.1:100876917-101193614 GCF_963924675.1 Phocoena phocoena | reverse complement strand
AAAAAAAAATAGAACTGAACTACTTCTTTTAGTCTCTGTATACAATTAAATATATATATGGATAATTTATAAGTAACATAAAATCTGGCAACCACCTGTTCTCTGTATCTATAACTCTGTTCTGTTTGTTCATTTCTTTTTAGATTCCACATATAAATGAAATCATACAGTATTCGTCTTACTGTCTGACTTATTTCACTTAGCATAACACCTTCTAAGTTCATCCATGTTGTTGCACATGGCAAGATTTCATTCTTTTTTATGGCTGAGTAATGTCCCACTGTGTATATATACCACATCTTCTTTATCTATTCATCTATTGATGGGCATTTAGGTTGCTTCCATATCTTGACTATTGTGAATAATGCTGCAATGAACTTAGGGGTGCATATATCTCTCCTAATTAGTGTTTTTGCTTTCTTTGGATAAATACCCAGGAGTAAAACTGCTGGGTCATATGGTAGTTCTATTTTTAATTTTTGGAGGAATATCCATACTGTTTTCTATAGCGGCTGCACCGATTTACATTCCCACCAGCAGTGAACGAGGATTCCCTTTTCTCTACATTCACTACATGTTTTTTATTTATTTATTTATTTATTTGCGGTATGTGGGCCTCTCACTGTTGTGGCCTCTCCCGTTGCGGAGCACAGGCACCGGACGCGCAGGCTCAGCGGCCATGGCTCACGGGCCCAGTCGCTCCGCGGCATGTGGGATCTTCCCGGACTGGGGCATGAACCCGTGTCCCCTGCATCGGCAGGCAGACTCTCAACCACTGCGCCACCAGGGAAGCCCCACTACATGTGTTTTAAAAATTAGAATCAGATCTGAGTAACATAAGCATAATCCTCTGAAATGTAGCCTGTCCAACTATGCTTTCTGTCCAATCGATCTGCTAGATTCTAGCAATCTATGAAATGCTACCAGAAAATTGTTTCTTTCACTCAAACCATAGTACCAGATTGACAGACCATTGATGACATAATTGCCTGAGAGTTGAGTAGTGAAATGTTGGAAATATTTCTACTAAAAGGCATATATATCTAAGTTGACTCTCGGATATCACCAAATTTTGAGCACTTTCTCTAGCTATCCCAAAAATTGAGCCTAAGCATCCTTAAATTTGGTGGACAATGAACTTAAAACATAATTTACTTAGGGACTTCCCTGGTGGCGCAGTGGTTAAGACTCCACGCTCCCAATGCAGGGGGCCTGGGTTCGATCCCTGGTCCGGGAACTAGATCCCACGTGCATGCCTCAACTAAGAGTTCGCATGCCACAACTAAGGAGCCCTCGAGCCGCAGCTAAGGAGCCTGCCTGCCGCAACTAAGACCCAATGCAACCAAATAAGTAAATAAAATAAATATTAAAAAAACCTTCCTATTAAAAAAAACCCAGAAAACATAAGTTACTTATATTTTACAATGAAAAAAAACTAAAATGGAAATCAAAGACATCTGGGAGATCTATAACAAGTCATTAAATCTTCTTTCATGACATAACATACACAAGTACGTAGCACAATGTCTAGCCACAGAAGAAGCCCTCAGAAATGTTCACTACTGTTACTCCATAATATATCCTTATCATCCCGGTGTATTACCTGTGGCATATTTGGCATAATGGAAAGAGGCCTGATTAGGAATCACACATTCTGGTTCTTTAAGAGACACACACTGAAATATTTACAGATGAGATGATGTCTAGATTTGCATCTAAATAATCAAGGGGCAGAAGCAAGTGTGTTGGAGAACTGGTTAGGGTGTTGATGAAACAACGTTGGTGATGGATAATTGTTGATACCGCGTGAGGAGTACATGGAGTTTATCCTAAGATTCTCTCTGCTATTATTCTGAGTAATAAAAAAATGTTTTTAAATGATCAGGGTTACAAACCAATGCTGACAAAGGCAGGCCGATAATTTATTAGCAAGGAGCGTGGGGACTGGCAAATTAGGGAAGAATATGTCTCTTCCAAAGAAGGTGGCCAGTACTCAGCTCCAGCTCAGTGTTGCTGGGCAGGAATGTTGGACCAGGACTGCCAGATTTTCCCAGTTTTTCAAGACTGGCCCCAAATCAAAATGTTTATATGAAACCTTCCATTCTTTAAATGTTGGCAACTAACTGAAATATGTTTTATTGAAAAGCATGCTGCCTATCTAAAACAGGTCTGTGGAATAGACTCAGTCTTCAGCTGCCAATTTGCAGCCTCTGCCTGAGAAGCTAATAACATTAAACAATTTTCATTTTCTGGAGCAGAAGAATGTAATTGAAAGCACACCTAAAGCTAACAATCATAGGATGCCACTGTTCTGCCCTGTTGTTTCTCATTATAAGTCCCGCTCCCATACATGCCTTGGTCTCTCCCCTCCATCCCTGCCTGTGAGTTTCTCTAACTTGATCCTTCACTCTGGTTACCTAGCTCTGATCTCAAATTTCTAACCACTGTGAACTAAGACATCATGAGTGTCCAGGACAGGAAGTCCCATGGTAATGAACCAGGTCCCACTTGTCCTAGTCATACTTGCTGACAAATTTTGTAGCTGTTATTAGTGATAAGCATGCATCTTGGGAGAGTCTTTTTTTCAAATAAATTTATTCATTTATTTATTTTTGGCTGCATTGGATCTTCGTTGCTGTGCAATGGCTTTCTTAAGTTGCGGCGAGTGGGGGCTTCTCTTTGTTGCAGTGCGTGGGCTTCTCATTGC
Organism: Phocoena phocoena; assembly: GCF_963924675.1. Classification (NCBI taxonomy): domain Eukaryota; kingdom Metazoa; phylum Chordata; class Mammalia; order Artiodactyla; family Phocoenidae; genus Phocoena; species Phocoena phocoena. The sequence continues at coordinate 101,190,907 of NC_089240.1, read as the reverse complement.
GGTGGCTTCTCTTGTTGTGGAGCATGGGCTCTAGGCGCGCGGGCTTCAGTAGTTGTGGCGCACAGGCTCAGTATTTGTGGTGCACAGGCTTAGTTGCTCCGCAGCATGTGGGATCTTCCCAGACCAGGGATCGAACCTGTGTCCCCTGCATTGGCAGGCAGATTCTTAACCACTGCACCACCAGGGAGTCCCCTTGGAGAGTATTAAGAAACATTATGCCTCAGGGGACAAGGTAACAGGCTGGGAAGGTCAGAGTACCCTGGAGAAGAAAAAGGGGATTTTATGAATCCCCTTTTGTCCCTCATGTGGTCAAGAATATTTTCCTGAAGTTCAGCAGTTTTTTTCAATCTCCTTTGTTTCTTTTTCTTCTGTTAAATGAAGTAAAATTTACACATAATACTCTATATTTTAAGTGTATGTGGTATGATTCCAGTCTTATTAGATTCTCCTGCTGCACACACGCCCCCATTCACCCTCTCTTCTTCATCCTTGTGTGTATAGGGATGTAGGTGGGACGGTACATCAATATCATCAACCCTGATTATTTCATCTTCATCAGATGTGAGTAGATTTGTTCTTTTTATTTTGGACTTTTATGAAGTCCTTGTATTTTCATAATGCCAATTATCACTTTATGACTAAAATGAAGTATTACATAAAAGAACAAATTTATAGAAATTTGAAATTTTAAAACTGCATCAACATTTTAATCTTGTTGATTTTGAAGAATAGGAAATAAACTTGCATTGGCAGATAAAATGCAGGACCCTGACTTATATTTGAATTTTAAATAAACAACAAACAATGTTTTAATATAAGTATGTCTCGAATATTGCATGGGACATTCTTATCCAGAAATATGTTTGTTGTTTATCAGAATTAAAACATAACTCAGCCTCCTGTATTCTTTATGCTAAATATCGCAACTGTAATACAAACATATTGTCATTTCCGTAGGAAATATTTTCATTACTTTGTACTTTTCTCCCCATTCCATTTATATTTTTTAATTCAGGGGAGATTTAAAAAATATGTACTTTGATTTGAGCCATTCCTGTATTATACACATATATACATAGAGATATATGACACAGTACACACCCATATTATATAATATATATGTAGTGTGTGTATGTGTGTATACGTATATACATATACACACATACCCCAGACACAAGATGAATTCACTGTATTGTTGAAATGGCCTCCGTGAAATATGTCCTGTATCCCATTGCCCTTCCCTTCAGTTATTTCAAATACGGGGCTGAGAAAGGACACGGTCTCCTGTTCAGCTTAGACTCGGAGAGTCTCCTGAGGAACCGGAAGACCGGGAGGAGGTGAGTGATGCGGCCGCACCTTCTCTCTGAGGAGCCCACCTGCCTTCAGAGTTCGCTTCATCTCTCATCCCGCTTCTGAACGGTCCCAGTTAAGCATTTTCTACCTTCCTTGTGCGCATCTTCATCCTTTAATTCAATCCATCCGCAACAACCTCTTATAAATCCTACTCCCTCAACATTCTCATTCTTCCTCAGGTTCTTTCCCAAGGTGTCCTGGTCTCCCACTCTCCCTTCCATCTCCCGACTTGGAACAGACGTGATCAAGCACCTAATACCTGTAACGGAGCAGGAGGCCTTCCCCCATGTCCGCTGCTTTAGCTCCCCTCTGAAGTACCTAGATAACAGTATCTGATGCACATTTCCTGAGTTGTTTTACTGATTTGAAAGACCTCCACTGAATGGAAGATGTTAACTACTTGATGACCCTGACCACATAGCCCCCAGGCCTACTGGAGCCTGAGGACTGATAATGTTAACCCCTGTGTGACAGCGCCCTGTTACCTCACCATCAACCAATCAGAGAATTGTGCACCAGCTGATCACATACCCTGTGACACCCCCCTCCTTCACCTGGCTTTTAAAAAAAGTGCTTTGCTTAAACGCTTCAGGGAGTTTGGGGTGTTTTTTTTTTGGCATGAACCAATCATATCTCCTTCCATGGCCCTGCAATAAACCTTTCTCTGCTCCAAATTCTGACTTTCGGTAGTGTTTGGCCTCACTGTGCATGGTGCACACGAATTTGTATTCGGTAATGTACCTACTGGAATTTACTTGTCTTTATGTTTTTATTCCCTACTAGTCTGAACTCATGGAAGAAAGAAGCCCTGTTTGATTCATCAGAGAATTCGCAGTGCCTGACACTAAGTTGGCGCTCAACTATTGCTTCTTGAATGGTGAACAGACATTTTTGGTTTGAGATGATAACAGGATATGTAAGTGAAAATTCTTTGTTGGGAGTTGGGAAGGGTGGAGAATGAAAGTTAAAGTAGGAGAGGAGAAAAAAGCCTTCCTAAGCTCTCTCTATAATGGTTAGGTATTGTTCCTATTATTATAATAAATGTTGTTCTTTTAAATGTCCCTACCTGGTGCTATGTATCATTTTCTTCTTCCCTCTCCTCTATTTCTGTGTCTATTTTATTTTCCTTTATTTTTTTCAGTTTTATTGTATAATTGACAAAAATTATATTCAATGTGTACAACTTGCTATTTTGATATATATTTACATTGTGAAATGATAGCCACAATCAAGCTAATTAACATATCTGGCACCTCACATAGTTGCCCCTCTCCCCCTTTTTGTGGTAAGAATACTTAAGATCTACCCTCTTAGCACATTTCAGGTATCAGTCCAGAAGTGTTAACTGTAGTCATCGTGCTGTATTTTAGATCTCCAGAACTTATTCATCTTGCCTAATTGAACCTTTGTGCCCTTTGACCAACATTGCCCCATTTTCCCAAAACCCCAACTCCTGGCAACCACCATGCTACTCTATTCTTCTATGACTTTGAACTCTTTTAGATTACACATGTTAGTGAGATCACACAGTATTTGTCTTTCTGTGTCTGGCTTATTTCACTTAGCATAATGTCCTCTGGGTTCAATTTCATTTCCTTTGGTTATATAGCCAGAAGGGAGACTGCTGGATCATAGGCTAGTTCTATTTTTAATTTTCTTGAGAAACCTTCATACTGTTTTCCATAATGATTGTATCAATTTACATTCCCACCAACAGTGTACATGGATTCCCTTTTCTCCATATCCTCACCAATACTTGTTACCTCTTGTGTTTTTGATAATAGCCATTCTAACAGGTGTGAGGTGATATCTCATTGTGGTTTTGATTTGCATTTCCCTGATGATTAGTGATGGTGAGCACCTTTTCATATACCTGTTGGCCATTTGTATGTCTTCTTTTGAGAAATATCTATTCAGATCCTTTGCCCATTTTAAAATTAATTAATTAATTAACTTTTGTTGAAGTATAGTTGATGTACCTTTGCCCATTTAAAAAATTTTTTTAAATTGCTATTTTATACTGAAGTATAGTTAGTTAACAGTGTTGTGTTAGTTTCAGGTGTACAGCAAAGTGATTCAGTTATACATATACATGTATCTATTCTTTTTCAAATTCTTTTCCCATTTAAGTTATTACAGAATACTGAGCAGAGTTCCCTGCCACTATACAGTAGGACCTTGTTGGGCTATACAGTAGGTCCTTGTTGGTTATCTATTTTATTTTATTAAAAACCTTTTTTTGATGTGGACCATTTTTAAAGTCTTTATTGAATTTGTTAAAATTGCTTCTTTTTGAAAAAAATATTTATTTATTTTTGGCTGCATTGGGTCTTCATTGCTGCATGTGGGCCTTCTCTAGTTGTGGTGAACGGAGGCCACTCTTTGTTGCGCTGCACAGGCCTCTCACTGCAGTGGCCTCTCTTTGTTGCAGAGCAAGGGCTCTAGGTTTGCGAGCTTCAGTAGTTGTGGCACATGGGCTCAGTAGTTGCGGCACACAGGCCTAGCTGCTCCACGGCATGTGGGATCCTTCCGGACCAGAGCTTGAACCCATGTCCCCTGCATTGGCAGGCGGACTCTCAACCACTGCGCCACCAGGGAAGGTCCCGGCTTCTGTTTTGTGTTTTGGTTTTTGGCCGCAAAGCATGTGGGATCTTAGCTCCCTGACCAGGGATCAAACCTGCACCCCTTGCATTGGAAGGCAAAGTCTTAACCACTGGACCGCCAGGGAAGTCCCGGTTATCTTTTTAAAAAATATTTATTTATTTATTTATTTATTTTGGCTGTGCCAGGTCTTAGTTGCAGCTGGTGGACTTCTTAGTTGCGGCATGCATGTGGGATCTAATTCCCTGACCAGGGATCGAACCTGGGCCCCCTACATTGTGAGCGTGGAGTCTTACCCACTGGACCACCAGGGAAGTCCCCTGGTTATCTGTTTTAAATCTAGCAATATATACATGTCAATCCCAAACTCCCAATCTATCCCTCCACCCCCACCTTTGCCCATTTTTCAATTGCATTATTTTGTGCTTTGTTGTCGTGTTTTGTTTTGTGTTTTGCTATTGAGTTGTTCAAGCTCCTTGTGTATTTTGGTTATTAACCTCTTATCAGATATATGGTTTGCAAATATTTTCTCCCATTCCATAGCTTGCCATTTCACTCTGGCAATTGTTTCCTTTGCTGTGCAGAAAGCTTTTTAGTTTGATGCAGTCTTATTTGTCTACTTTTACTTTTGTTGTCTGTGCTTTTGGCATCATGACCAAAAAATCATTGCCATGACCAATGTCAAGAAACTTTTCCCATATGTTTTCTTCTAGTTTTACTGTTTCAGGTTTTATGTTAATTAAAAAAAATTGGCACTTTATCCTTACCCTGACTTCTTTTTCTTTTTTTTTATTTTACTTTTTAACCTCTTTTATTGTATAATATTACATAAGTTACAGGTTTACAACATAGTGATTCACAATTTTTAAAGGTTATAGTACATTTATAGTTATTGTAAAACATTGGCTATATTCCCTGTGTTGTACAATATATCCTTGTAGCTTATTTATTTTATACATAATTGTTTGTACCTCTTAATCCCCTACCCCTATCTTGCCTCTCCCACCCTCTCTCTTCCCACTGGTAACCACTAGTTTGTTCTCTATATCTGTGAACAAATTTATCGGGGGCTGTTGATCCATACTTGGATGATACTGATGATGAGATGGACCCAGAATTAGAAGAGCCTTATGAAAAGTTTTGTTTGTAATCAGAGAGTAAGCAAAAACAGTAAAATTAAATTTCAGCATATACGTTTTATAAAGCAGTTTAGGTTGTGGTGATTTAGCAGAACACAGGAAAGCAAGAAAATGTCACACTTCTACCGAATTAAGGATATGGAGTTATGTTACTAACGTATGCAGCATTAATTTTGTTTAACACTCTCTGCCAAAGTAAACTTTATTCCCCAAAATTTTAAATGTATATATATGTATATATATAATAGTTTATTGTGTACAGTTAATTCCATTGTTTTGGCTGCAATAAAATCAATTTTGAAATAAATGAAATGTTAAAAGTAAATTTTGCCAGCTGGTTAGAAGTTTATCCTTTAAATTCTATTGATACTTTTCTTGAGGGAAACAGTCTTAGCCTAGAAATACATATTACTGCAAAATGCAGCATCCTTAAGATATGAATATTATAGTTTTCATTTAGTTTTACATTTAGTGTCTCAGTGACTTGAGTTTCAAATATGAATCACGATCATGAATATCTTTAGCAGTGAAGTCTTAGAATATATCCTTAATGACTGATTATCCAGATGATATTTGATACCAAGGGCTTTCAAAATGGGGTTAAAAAAAGACTTAGACTCTGTAATGGCCTATATGGGAAAAGAATCTAAAGAAAGAGTGAATATATATATATATATATATATATATGATTCACTTTGCTGTACACCCGAAACTAACACAACATTGTAAATCAACTATACTCCAATAAAAATTTTAAAAAGACAACAACTTAGAACTCCCAACTAAACAACCAAGATTTGTCACTGAGGATTTATTGCAATTTTAGAATTGTTCATTTTTTTCACCTAACCTCATTACCCTAAAGCCTATAACAGGGACTTTCCTGGTGGTGCAGTGGTTGAGAATCCTCCTGCCAATGCAGGGGACACAGTTTTGATCTCTGGTCTGGGAAGAACCCACATGCCATGGAGCAACTAAGCCCATGCACCACAACTACTGAGCCTGCACTCTAGAGCCCATGAGCCACAACTACTGAGCCCGTGTGCCACAACTTCTGAAGCCTGCATGCCACAACTACTGAAGCCTGCACACCTAGAGCCCGTGCTCCGCAACAATAGAAGCCACCACAATGAGAAGCCGGCGCACTGCAACGAAGGGTAGCCCCCGCTCGCGCAACTAGAGAAAGAGCAGACCCAGCAACAAAGACCCAATGCAGCCAAAAATAAATAAATAAATAAAATAAATTTATTTTATTTTATTTTTTTAAACATCTTTATTGGAGTATAATTGCTTTACAATGGTGTGTTAGTTTCTGCTTTATAACAAAGTGAATCAGCTATACATATACATATATCCCCATATCTCTTCCCTCTTGCGTCTCCCTCCCTCCCACCCTCCCTATCCCACCCCTCTAGGTGGTCACAAAGAACCGAGCTGATCTCCCTGTACTATGCAGCTGCTTCTACTAGCTATCTATTTTACGTTTGATAGTGTATATGTGTCCATGTCACTCTCTCACTTCGTCCCAGCTTACCCTTCCCGCTCCCCGTGTCCTCAAATCCATTCTCTAGTAGGTCGGTGTCTTTATTCCCATCTTGCCCCTAGGTTCTTCATGACCATTTTTTTTTTAGATTCCATATATATGTGTAAGCATATGGTATTTGTTTTTCTCTTTCTGACTTACTTCACTCTGTATGACAGACTCTAGGTCCATCCACCTCACTACAAATAACTCAATTTTGTTTCTTTTTATGGCTAATATTCCACTGTATATATGTGCCACATCTTCTTTACCCATTCATCTGTTGATGGACACTTAGGTTGCTTCCATGTCCTGGCTATTGTAAATAGAGCCTCAGTGAACATTTTGGTACATGACTCTTTTTGAATTATGGTTTAAATTTATTTAAAAAAATAAAGCCTATGACAGTATTCTGCTTTATTTATATGACTTTACCACTTTCGTTTTATAGCATGAGTTGCATTGACTTTTCTACTAGAAAATTTTACTAGATCTTTGTCACTCAAGTTTTCATCTGCTTTATTATTGATACACCTTGAGAATCACTTTTCTAATAGTTTACTATAATGTGGTACCACCTCAGCCCTATTTTAGTAATATTTTTACCTAATGTCAAAAATCTTTTTCCAACTAACTAAAAGTAAAACTTATGTACAAAAGGACTGCTTGTAAATATACATGTAAATAATTCTGTTAATAACATAACAAACTGTTTTACATTTGAAACATCTTTGCTAATACAGTTAGCTTTCAGTTTGTTCAGTCTGGATTAAAATTAGAATCTGAGGTGGGGCTACCCTTGGCCGCGCAGTGGTTAGGGATCCGCCTGCCAATGCAGGGGACATGGGTTCAAGCCCTCGTCCGGGAAGATCCCACATGCTGCAGAGCAAATAAGCCCGTGCTCCACAATTACTGAGCCTGTGCTCTAGAGCCCGTGAGCCACAAGTACTGAGCCTGAGTGCCATAACTAGAGAAGCCCGTGTGCCTAGAGCCTGTGCTCCACAACAAGAGAAGCCACTGCAATGAGAAGCCCACGCACCTCAACGAAGAGGAGACCCTGCTCGCCGCAACTAGAGAAAGCCCGTGCGTGGCAACGAAGAGCCAATGCAGCCAAAAATAAATAAATAAAATAAATTTATTTTAAAAACCCACACTGAATCACTTTTATTGCCACATACAACCACCAGCAGTAGTATATATCCAGGGCTGTCTTTAATTTCCTCCTCCCCTTTCTAAGGCTGGGATTACATATGCAAGTGCCCCCCCCCCCCGAGTTTTCCTTTTACTTTATCAGTGTAGACACAGAAAAACTTATACCCTATAAAAACCAACTGTAAGAAGTCATTTTTGAGGCAATCAGGGAATGCGGAATACAAGTGACTGGGTGATGGCACCAAGAGATTATTATTACCATTCAGGCGCCTGGATGGCACTGTGGTTATGTAGGAAAAAAGTCTGTATTTTTTAGAAAGGGCATACACATAAAGATACAGGGATGAAAATACATGTTGTGTTGAGTTTCTTTTAAATCAGCACAGCAAGAAGAGGAGAGTGAGTGGGGAGTGGAGGAAGAGAGAAGGACAGAAAGAAGGAAGGGAGGGAACAAAGGAGAGAGGGAAGAAAAAAAACAGGATAGATGAAGCAAGTTTAGCAAAATCCTGATATTGAATCTGGATGATGATTTCTATGGGGGTTCATTATTGCATTACTGTATTCTGAATACTTTTGTGTATGTTTGAAAATTTCATGGTAAATGGTATTTAAACAATAAAAAGCCAAATCCATTAGTACTAATGACAATAATAAAAGTCACCCCTTATATTTTTACTCAGTTAAAATTAATAAAGTATCTTTCCATACTTCATTCTCGCTTCACAAGAATTCTGTAAATAGCAAGACATACAAACAACCTGAGTGTCCACTGATGGATGAATGGATAAAGAAGATCGGGTGTACATAAACAATGGGCTATTGTTCAGTCACGAGAAAAGGAAATCCTGCCACAACATGGATGAATCTAGAGGGCATTATGTTAAGTGAAATGTAGACAGAGACTAAGAAATTAAAAAAAAGAAAAAAGAAAAGTATTTTGTAAGATGATTATCTTTATTTTAGCTAGTAGTACTAGGTAATAATAGTCACTCTATTTTACAATTGGGAACGGAAGCTCAGAGAGATGTCAGGCATGCTCAGTGTCACGTGACAAGAACATGGGGCCAAAGTTCTTGCTATGAGAAGGGAACTAGAAGAACAGTGCTGTGCGTTGAAACCAGATTCAGGTGTTCCAACTCTAAAGCCTGGCATCTTTACTCAAAACTCTGGTCTTCTGTGTTTCGGGAGGAGATAGTGTCATCATGTACCCCCTTGATTATCTGATGAGAGGTGCACACACTCTTAAAATTTACATTCAAGTTCAGAAAGACTCATGATCTCCCCAATGGCCAACCATGGCCTCCAAGTCAGGAACCCTATGTCTGGTCGATGTACCCCACTCCAACAACTGCAATGAACTGAGTAGGGTGCCACATTAGAGACTGTCCCCCTCTACACCACATCCTAAGACACCACTTTCATTATCACTGCCCCCTGACCAAAACCATTACAGTTATCCATGCCCAGATGCTGGCATTCTGACTCCTTCCATAACTTTGACCTCAATCCACCTTTTAAACTTTACTTCTCACCCACTACAGTGTTATCTTCAGGTTCTCCCTTCAATTCCCTCTCAAGGCCACACTTTGCATGCACTTGACTGGCCACCCTGGCTGTGTTGGGGTTCCCTGAGACAAGCTTGCACTCATCCATCCTGGGGGCTGCTCATCTACCTTTTTATATTTTTTAAGTATAGTTGATTTACACCATGCTACTTCTTTCAACTGGGATTCTCAGCACAACCTGCACAGCATCTGCCAGTGTCTGATCCATCCTGTGATGTACAAACAACACCCTACCCACAAAAAACAAACCTGCTCTACCACGGGCTGCTAAGAACAAAGTCTCTTCAACGGTTTGAATCCTGGCCCTCTTCCACTGACCTATGTAACCTTAGGAAAGTCACTGAACCTCTCCGAGCCTCCACTTCTTCCATTAGGAACTAAGGAGAGTGATGGCCCCCTCCTCAGGGGACGGCTATAAGATCGATTAGCCAGGCCCTGGTGCACAGTGAGCACCCACATGGTGTCACCAGCCTGAGCAAGCACAGCTCTGTGCCACTCCACAGACTCTCATATCCACTCAGGGGCAGGGGCGACACTCCGTGTCCAGCATCCTCAGTCACAGTGCAGGCCCCTGTGCAGAATGACCGCAGTCAGTCCCGACCCCTTAACTCTAGCATCAGCTAAAGTTATCTGAGCCCTCACCATGGGCCTTATTTGTATTCCTTCATGTAAATTTCACAACACGGTACAGCAGGTACCATCACGATCCCCATCCTACAGATGTGGCACCTGAAGCTCTAAGAGGTCAGCTACCTTGCCCAGGGTCACAGAGTAAGTAAGGTGTGGGACTTGGAGGTCTGCCTGCATACTGTGGGTCCTCCTACTCCTAGGTGGGCCAGTTTGCCTCCCCAGATAGTGAGAACCTCCAGCACAATGGCCAGGTTGGCTTTCACAGGCCTTCCCACATTGCTGCCCTTTACATGCAGCAGTCAACATAGGCTTATTGCTTGAAGCACATATAGGTACAAGAAGACATGGCAGGGACATTATTTTCACAAGAAAATATCCTCTCTTCATTGCCAACACTCAGATGATAACCATCTTTATCTTCTCTCCTGGGCCCTCATGAAAAATAATTACTAAAAAGATGGAAGGAAATGGGAGGCAACATGGTATGGTCACTTATAAAGATTTTAAAAATTATCTCCATTAATCCTCACAACAACCCCAAGAATTAGGTACTGTTGTCATCTCGATTTTGGAGATAAGGAAACTAAGGCTAAGGGAGAATAAGTAACTCAGGTTAGCCAGGTAGCAAGTGGGGAGAAAGCAAGGTTTCTGATGTCAGTAGTTTGGCTCCAGGAAGTGCTATCCTGAGAAGGTAATATCTTGGTCAAAGACAGAGGCCGTCAGATTGTAATCTCTTACCATCTTTTTGAGAGTGAATTGGCCAACCAAACATTTTTTTAAAATTTATTTTTTGGCTGCGTTGGGTCTTCGTTGCTGCACGCGGCCTTTCTCTAGTTGTGGTGAGTGGGGTCTACTCTTTGTTGTGGTGCGTGGGATTCTCATTGCGGTGGCTTCTCTTGTTGCAGAGCATGGGCTCTAGGCACGCGGGCTTCAGTAGTTGTGGCACGTTGGCTCAGTAGTTGTGGCTCATGGGCTTAGTTGCTCCACAGCATGTGGGATCTTCCCGGACTAGGGATCGAACCCATGTCCCCTGCATTGGCAGGCAGATTCTCAACCACTGCGCCACCAGGGAAGTCTCCAACCAAACATTTTAGCTGTTTTCTTACCCATTCTCTGGGAGCATGAGGCAGGGGGTAGTTATCTATTAGGCATAGTACATGAGGTGACTAAGGGTCCATGATACAATTGGGGCCCATGAACGTAGTTTAATTTCAGATATAAAATAGGGTTAATGAGAATGGTGGTCGTGCACGTAAAATTAAGATACTTCACAAACATTGTCAAGCATAGAGTCCATTGTTAGAAGCTAGTCTTAATATTTAGAATATTAACACATCCTGAAGCATCCACAAAACACTCCTTGTAGGAAGAATCTCAGGGCCCTCAATCTGGTCTGGCTCTCTGTATTTGACAATAAATAAATTTTATTTATTCCGCAGCAAGAGCTCAGGAAGATATTTCTAGAAAAGGGAGGTTTAGAGGAAAAGGGGAGGAGGCAGCAGCAGGAAAGGGAGGAATTCGACCAGGTCCACAGCACTCGCCCAGGACAGGGAACAAGTAGGCTTTTGAAGAAGGTCTATAGCCAGATGCATCGCAGAAGTTGCATTATCCATAGTCAAAACCAGGTCAAAGAGGAGCCCTTGCACTTTATGCATTCTCAGATGCTCTAAGCACTGTGCAGGTTTCAACTTCTGCAATCTGATGTGGATTCATTACTAAAAATCTACAGGCCATGGACTTTTTTAAGGGGTGTGCTAGGTTGGTTTGTACCCCTGTAGTGCATCTGAGCACCCCGCATACTCATAACAAGCTCCAGTTCCCGGAGACCCTGGGGGAGTATGGTGGACTCTAACTTTAGCCTCATTGCAAAAATTCAGAGCAAGCAAACTCCTAGCTAATAATACGGTTGACCCTTCAAATACATGGCTTTTGAACTTGCAAGTCCACTTAAACACAGGTGTTTTTTTAAAAAGTTCAATAAATATACAGGCGGCCCTCCATAGCCATGGGTTTCACATCAGCAGATGCGGAGGGCCGACTATGGGACTCGAGCATCCGCCGATTTTGGTATCCGAGGCGGGTCCTGGAACCAGTCCCCCGCGGATACCAAGGGGCGACCGTATTACTTTGATTACTGTTCCCTTCTTGGTACTGGCTGCCGGATATGGAGGGCTCGGTCAAGAGATAGTCCCCAAACGCTTCTCCAAGGTCTATGGAGCTTGGGTGAGGTCTCTCTCTTACCCTCCACAAATCGGGCACAGCCCCATGGTCTGGGAAAGCGCCTGACCAAGTGCGTAGTACTTAGCTAGGTTGCAACCTGGGACCCGGAATTCTGCTCTCACGCATGCTCCCTGCCAGCGCCTGGGCGGCGCGCAACATCCTGCGCACCCTGCCCGCGCCCCCTTAGACGGCCCCTAGACGGGCGACGCCCTGCCGCATGCGCACATCAGCTAACCCAACCCCCAGCAGGCTGTGGTAAACCCACAGCGGACGTCATACCAGACTCTCTGAAACTCGACCAGCCGCCAGAGGAGCCTTAACGTGCTGGATCTTGGGCCACGGCTCTAGCTTTGAGTCGTGAGCCGGGGGTCTCAGGAGATCCAGAGCAGCCTCCGCTGAAGCTCACAGCCTCCTCGACAGCAGTCGGAACATGGAGCGTCAGCCGCAGAGCAGCCACGATGCCTATGGCGTCACGTCTGCAGCCATTGCCGGATTCTTCAAGCTGGGGGTCGAAGAGGAGCAGGAAGAAGCGAAAGGTCAGTGGCGGGTGGGGCACTCGCTTTAACGGATTCCAGGAAAGGTACTTTCCCAGGGGGGGCGAACGGCAGGACCCCCCTCGGACGCAGGCCCTCCCCAGAGCCGGGCTCACTCGACGGCCTGATCTTTCTCTTTGGGTTTCCTCCCTTGCAGAGGTGAAGCCCGCAGAGATGTCGCCTCCCAGAGAGGGGGGAGAGGAGCAGAAGGCTCAGTCCGAACCGGAGCAGGGAGCAGCCGCGGAAGGGAAAGAGGCGGGAGACGAAGGAGAAGGAAAGGAAGGCTGCGAGGTCAGCGCCAGAGCCGCCGGCCCCGCGGACGGCGAAAGCCGCGAGGCCGAGGCCGAGGCGGGCGGCGAGGAGCAGCCCCCGCGGGCCGCCGTCGAGGGTCCCGAGGCCGCAGACGGGCCGCGGCGGGCCCCCTGCGCCAGGTTCACGCAGGTGCAGGTGCAGGACCTGGAGCGCGTTTTCCAGCACACTCAGTACCCCAGCGCGCGCATGCGGTAAGCGGGTGTCTCGGATGGCGCAGGCTGCCGCGCGGGTGGTGGACGGCGCTCTCGCGAGTCCCTCTCCTCGGCTCCGGATCTGAAAGCCCCAAGGCCTGGCGGCGGCCTGGCCTTTCCGGCGCACTCGGGGCCTAGGACGGGGGCGGGGGCTCTGCCTGGTGGGAATCGAGGTCGATATTTCCCTGCGGTGTTTGAATAAGTCACGTTGGGGAGCTTTGTGGGCCGCCGGTTAACATAAATAATGAATCGCCTGAGGCGTGGTGGAGCAAATGCAGAGTTGGAGTCTACTTTTATCTGAAGATTTGATCATCAGTTATTCATGGATTATATTTACATTGATATTTGTATTTTAAAATAGTGGTTTTGAAAATTATTTATCTTGACTAGTGATTTTTCTGCATTCCCTTAAATTTTGCTCTTGTGAGAAAACTGTCTCTAAAGCAAGCCTCAAGCTACAGATTACAGAATAGTGTACTAGGTCAGCACTGGGGAGTTGGTGATAAAATTTTTTTTAAAAATAAGCTCAACCAGCGAATGAACAGCATTTTGTGCCGTCCTTTCGTATCTACTAGGACGTACTCCAACCTGTTCATCACTGATAGATTGGTCCAGCAAGCAAGCTATTTTAAGGTCCAATTTAATCATAAAATGGGCAAGAGCAATGATTGAAAGTTGGTAAAGATATTTTGTCAGAGATTTTTATTCATTTTTGAAGTTGGTAACACTAAAAGAAACTGGATTAGAATTTCATGTGTTTTTGGGAACTGTGCCTCCTTTACTAATGAGACTTGGCTTTCCTTAAATGCTTTGTCAACTTATTTTCACTGTATAACCTGAAAATGTGTGAGTTTTCGTACTGCAGAAATTAGTTCTTAAAATAAGTGACTGACATTTTCCAGAAAAGAAATTTTTTTAAAGGATGAAATAGCATCCTATATTCAGTTTCTTCCACAACCCCCAATGCTGAACACTTCCAATTTTCTCCCCTCAGAGAGGAGCTTACAAGGTGCATGGGTGTGACTGAAGACAAAGTGAAGGTCAGTAAACCTGAAAAAAGCACCTTGGCAGGGCAGCCATTCTAAAACCTGGTTTGGGACTTGGACACCTTTGTCCTGGACATTCTCATGTCGGTTTGTTTTTGAAACCGTTTCTATGTTTGGGAAATAAGGTCTGAACTTTGGGGTCTCGGTTGGAGGTAAATGGGAAAAGTAAACCCAAGGTTTTGGAACTTGCCCATAACCAGAAGATTTTAATTTCCTAAAGGAAAAAAAACCTACCATAGTATATTATTCCTTGTATATACAGGTGAATATATATATATATGTATATACCTTTCTATAAACTATACCTATATAAACATATATGTCTCTGAATTCTACACACACACACACGTTCAATTCCTTCTAACACTGGCATCCTTTAGGTACCACTTCTGTGTGGAGTCACACTGAGGTTAAGTCTGAAGTGGCAATTATTCAAATTAATGCACCGAGGAGCCCAAGTATATTAAGTTATTTAAAACCAGGCATAAATGCTTTGCATAAGGAGTGAATATGTGAATACTTAGGCATTAGAGTGAGGGGATAATTCACACTCAGAACACAACAGACGAGCAACTGATGTATGTTTAGTGAAGGTGACGCTGATGCGGAGGGGAGAGCGTAGAGTCCAAGTCTGCTCCTCCCGCAGCTGTTCTTTTGTTATCTTTTCCACAGAGAGTGGTTTCTTGCTTTTAGAACAAAATAAGATGCTCTCAGAACTTTGGTTAGCAAAGAAAATACTTTTAGGACTTTAGAATCTTTTAGAACTTTTGTAAAACACCATTTTGTCAGCTGATGAAGGAGGCACTTGAATGTCGAACACTTTCCAGAGGCGAGGGCCCGGGCTGGGTGGCACAGCTCACAGGCTTTGGGTCCCCGAGCTGTCCCACTGGAGGCAGCTGCCTAGGGCAGGGCTTGAGCTGCTGCCAGTGTGCTGAGGGGCAGGTCTGACTTCCTTGCCCTGACGCCCGCAGTGCCCTTCTTCTCCAGCACCCACTCAGGGCTCTTCCTCGCCACCCCCGCCACACAATCCTGCACGGGACCCTGTGCAGGAGACACAGCTGGGGGCTGAGGGCTGGAACGGCCTGGCTGGCGCCCAGGTCAAACCAGGCAGGGAAAACGGTGAGCTTCCCCCCAACTGAGGTGGCCTCAGAAGCCCTTCTACAACAGCCTCCGTGCCTGGACCCCGTTCCAGGTGACATCCGCCGGGAACAAGCAGTTGTGTCTAGGAGGGCAGGAGGTGAGAGGCCCCCTCACTGGCGGGTGTCTGTACAGTAGGTGATCACTTGTTGGGGGTGCATACGTCCTTGCCTGGGGACAACCTAGGCCAGGACCAGCCCATGAGAGCCTGGCAGTGTCCTGAGAAAGAAAGCCAGAGGCCCCGTGCCCAGTGCTGCCACGTAGGGCCCAGCCTGGTGTAGACCAAGTAGGGGCTCCCAGCAACTACAAACGTCTGAGGTAGGAAAACAAGGCTGCCCAGCTCATGGCAGCCCCGTCAGGAATTCCCCCAGGGCTGATCTGCGCTTCCAGCCCAAGGGCTGAGGAGTAGAGGTCCCCTCCACCCCACACACAGCCCCATGGGAGAGAGGCCCTCTCCTGCTGGAGTTTCTAAGTGTTTGGTAAAGTAGTGGAGAGAGTGGCAGCCCTAAATCCTCATTTTCTGGAATTCTTTGATATGCCAGCCTGAGAGCGTTGCTAACATAGTAGGTTTTGCATTATAGTGGAGGTGGGAGGGCGAGTTGCAACCTTTGAAATATGTCTAAAGAACAAAACAAACTAAAACAACAATTTCAAACAAAGTTTCACCGACCTGAGAAAGGTGGGAAAGAGTTATACAGAGTGGAACGTACGCCATGAGGATTCCTCACACCTTCAAAGTTTTGAGACAACCAAATGCATTCATGAATAGTCTCTTGAGGAATTTCTGACACCTGAGGCTTTTCTTCCTTTTCGTGGTACTGTTAGGAAGAGATGGGCTGTGTGGAATTTGTTGGTAGTGGAGGATGACTCTTAGTTCAGGCAGGATTCTTACCTGTGGTAAGGTGAAATACTTATGCTCTTCCAGTGATGAGTAGTTTGTGAGTCAAAGGATCAGGAGTGATTATTTGAGACTATAGAAAAGCCTAAGTTAAATCAAAGGAGTATTTGTGGGGGGAAAGAAGAAGAAAAGAAAGAAAGAGAGAAAAAGAAGAATCGGGATGGGTTCACTAGCTTTGCTGCAGAGAGCGTGTGTGAGGGCAGTGATGGACATGGGCTGCAGAGCTGGTGGTGGGGTCTGGAAAGCAGTGCTGGCGGCCTAAGGCCACGGGCTGGGCTCACAGTCAGGTCTGGCCAGGGCTTGGGAGGCGCAGGCCTCTGCTTTGTCAAGCAGGCAAAGCAAGCTCAGAGGAAAACAGAAACTGAAGTTTTGGTGGCTTGCTTCTCCTGGGTATACGTAGTGGTCTCTTAATGGAGTTATGAAGGCAAAAGGAGCAACAAGAAACACATGAAGAAGACGGGAGAATGTTTTCATCTATTTCCAAACTCTACAGCATGAGCGTCCCAAAGAAACATTTAATGGACACGCTCCCTTGGTTTGCAAGGACAGTAGGAATTGTTTTATGAAACCAGTATTGGAAATATGGAAGTAGTGTCAGCCTGAACCTCACATAGCCAGCGTTGCACATTGCTTATATTTATGCAGATTTGACCATTGGTACACTCGAACCCCCCAAAGTGAGCTCTATTACACTGGCTTTTCTCGACTACATATTCATGCAGCAGAAGGACCCAAATACTAAGATGGGAGAGGGAAACTGGGGCGACAGAGAGAGGAGGCCCTTGGTCTCATGTAAAATTTGCCGCGTGGAAACATCCAGAAATCTAAATATGGCATAATTCCATTAACTGAGATGCTGAGGGAGCAGTGCAGCCCCCAGGACAGGTTTTACTCTCAGTTGTTAATAGTTGGCAGATGTTTAGGGGGGAGCCGTTTTGTGACCCCTCACTCACGTGGTTGTCGGCTGTCTTCCTAAAATGCAGGCTGCGCCCTCTTGACTTAAGCCTAAGGGACAGGATGGGGATCTCCTGGTTGATTAGCAGCTCCTAGAGGGCGCAACCTTGCTGGGCACCAGAGGCTCTGGTCCAAGGCCCTGCAACTGTAGCCAGAGCGGAGTGAGCTGACCTGGTCCTGAGCCCAGGAAGGTTTGGAGGGTGGGGCAGGTTGGAGTGTGCAGAATTGACAGTGGTGACAATGGTATGCCTCTTTCCCCCAAACTCTTGTCTGGGCAAAGATGTTAAGAGTTTTAGTAAATTTGGGCTGAGTTCGTCTAAGCATTTGTTACCCCTATAGTCTAATATTAAGGCAGTGTCCAGGGCTTCAGTTCCGCCGGTGTCCAGCAGGACAAGCCACAAAGTCCCTGGGCCCCCCATGACCAAACCTCCCTCACAATACCATCTCCATCTTTTTAACTATCCCAAGGTTCCAGAGGATGAATGACCCTTTTTAGTCATCCTCAGGGAAAACTTTGTTTAAAAATCCAACCCACTCCTGTTGATTATTTACTGTAACCAAAGATGGGTTTTTCAAAATGGGGACCGTTCCCCTCAGTATGATTTTAAAAGGCACCCACTTTTTCCTATGCACAACTTCCCCCATAACTAAGGTGACACCTGCCCAATGAGTAGGGATTAGTGGCAGCTGGAGCTGACGGTCAGTTGTCAGGACGCAGACCTACCAGGCATAGTAATAACAGCAGGGACAGAGCGCAGTTGGTCAGCTCCACCTGCGTGTAAGAGTGGGGGAAATAATAGTAAAGGTGGGAGGGGAGAGACAAAGCCATATGCCAATCCAGAGCCTGGCACATAGTCGGTGCTCGCTGTTGGGGGGGAGGGCGGCTGAAGGGAGCGCCTTCAGCTACATATCCTAAGATACTTTAGCAAGAAGGAAATAGCTTCTCCTGATGCACTTTCAAATTTTCAAGGCACCGAGAGCTCCCTGCTGCAATTTTTCATGTCTGACATGAAATGTTCAATATAATCAATCTCTTTTTCTCTCTCTTGAAGGCTTGGTTTAAGAGTAAAAGGGCCAAGTGGAGGAGACAGCAGAGGGCACTAATGTTCAGTAACGTGCCCCCCGTGCCCCCTGTTGTCATCAGCTTCTGTGAGCCCTGCCCTGCCGTCTCGCGTCAGGAGCTAAATTCGTTATGCGATCTTCTGGAGCCACTGCTGATGGACCTGTCCCTGCTGCCCAGACCGCCCGTGCCACCCAGTCCACCTGTGCCAACCATGCCGTCCGTGCCGCCCATGCCACCCGTGCCGCCCATGCAACTCATGTGGCCCGTGCACCCCATGCCACCAATGCCACCCGTGCAACCCATGCTGCCCGTGCCACCCACGCTTCCTGAGCCGCCCCTGTGGCACGTGCAACCCCTGCCACACATGACGCCCATGCAGCCCTTTCCTCCTATGCTGTTGCCTTCTCCACCCAGGCTTCTTCCACACTTGCTTCCCTGTAGGTGCCCTCATGCGGCATGGCCTGGTCCCTAACCATCGGCGGTCCTACGGTAGCCCTAGTTTCCTCTTAAATGGTGTCCAGGACAGTTTCTTTCAAAGTGCCTTTGAGCCAGTTTCAAATTCTGCATACCTCACCACCAAGAACAGTTCCCCAAATGCCTGCAAAGTGTATTAAATAGAAGTAGAGCCCTTGACCCACTGTTTTAGGGCATGTTTTTGTATTTTCAATAAAGTTGTGAGTTCTCTGCATATTTGTTCTCTGTGTCACATGGGGTGAGTAAATTTGATGGAAATTGCTAAGCCAACGCCATTCAGACCGAATGCCCAGGAGGCCTCCTTTCATGCAGTAACAGCCATGAGTCACCATCAAAGACCATGCACATCTCAGAAGGTTGCCAGGTGCCCGTGAGGGGTATACACAGACCCACCTGTTCTCTTCCACCCTCTCCCAGAGCACCCATGCTCCTCACACGCTGCTCCATTGGGATCACCTAAATGTGCAAGACGGGTGGTTTGAGTCTCGAATGGTAGAACAGTGTGTTTCAAAGCACGCCTGAGGCACATTCATGGTGACCAGCTCAGGTACAAGGAGGACTCCAAGGGACACTTCTGCAGTGACTACTAATAGGGCTTTATGGAGGAGAGGGAGCCGGGTACCGTTGGCTTCTCTCCCTGTTCTGTTCACCGCCTTCCCTGTTGTGGAGGGCACGTGGGGACAGAAACCACACTAGCGGAGGGAGAGGGGCCTACCTCTGCGAAGGTAACACAAGAGGAGACTGTCCAGGCCCGCATGCGGCTCTTCTCACCCCCTTTTCCCCACCCCAAGATACGGAAAGCATACCATAGCTCCTTCCGCAGCCCAGAGCTGACAGATGATGTGGTCTTCAAGTGTATTTTGTCACGTTCAACATCCTTGGGAAAACCCTGGTTCCAGCTAATTCAACACTGAAAGGGAGCCTCTTGGGTGAGTGTTGCCTGAAGCCAGGAGGTGGTAGTCCCTGAGCAATGATCCAGGATAATCACTTTATTTAAAAGAAGCAGGTAGGGCTTCCCTGGTGACACAGTGGTTAAGAATCTGCCTGCGGGAAGATCCCACATGCCGCGGAGCAGCTAAGGCCGTGCGCCACAACTACTGAGCCTGTGTGCCACAACTACTGAAGCCCGTGTGCCACAACTACTGAAGCCCACACACCTAGAGCCCGTGCTCCACCACAAGAGCAGCCACGGCAATGACAAGCTCCACAAATACAGAAAGCCCGCACACAGCCAAAAACACCCAATACAGCCAAATATAAAATAAATTCTTTTTAAAAATAAAACTAAATGAAAGCAGCAGGTATGGGAACATATGTATATGTAAAACGGATTCACTTTGTTATAAAGCAGAAACTAACACACCATTGTAAAGCAATTATACCCCAGTAAAGATGTAAAAAAAATAAAAATGAAAAATAAAATAAAACCAGCAGGTAGACCGTACCTTTGTTCATGGGGCCTTTTTGAAATGGAACTGCCAGGTAGAAAACACACATGCACACACACAGATACTACACAGGTGTGCACCCTATATCCCATGTCTGTGATAGAAGCAAAAACATACCCAGAAAAATACTCGGAACACAAGCAGAATTGGCTTGTGTTATTAAAATAACCCTTCTGAAATGTATCTAGTGGCCTGTTGTCCTTGCCTTTGGTTATTTCACGTTCGATGCTGGGAAAGAATGTGTGTCCTCGTCCACCCTGGCCTTGGGGACGTTGAGGGGCTCATGCAGAACTGAAGTATAATTGACCTACAACACTCAGTTAGTTCCTATTACATAGTGATTGGGTATTTCTATCTATTTCAAAATGATTTCCACGATAAGTCTAGTTATAATATGTCACAAGAGATATCACATAGGTATTGGTTATATTCCCCACACTGTACATTTTATACCTGTGACTCATTTATTTTGCAAGTGGAAATTTGTACCTCTTAATTTCCCTCACCTGTTTCTTTCTTTCTTCCACCTGCTTCCACGTCTGGCAACCACATGCTTGTTCTCTGTATCTGTGACGTTGTTTCTGTTTTGTAATGTTTATTCACTTGTTTTCTTTTTCAGATTCCACACATAAGTGAAATCATACAGTGTTTGTTGTCCTCTGACTTATTTCACGTACCATAGTACCCTCTAGGTCCATCCACGTTGTCACAAGTGGTGATATTTCATTCTTTTTAATGGCAGACTAATATTCTATTGTATTTATATAATATACAAGTTCTTCATTCATCTATTGATGGGCACTTAGGTTGCTTCCATGTATTGGCTGATGCAAATAATCATGTAATGAACATACAGGTATATATATATTTTCTAATTAGTGTTCTTGTTTTCTTTGGATAAGTACCGAGGCATGTCTCATATGGTAGTTCTATTTTTAATTTTCTGAGGAATCTTCATACTGTTTTCTATAGTGGCTGTATCAATTTACATTCCCACCAACAGTGCACAAGTGTTCCTTTTTCTCCACATCCTCACCAACATTTGTTATCTGTTGTCTATTTGATAAAAGCCATTCTGACAGGAGTGAGGTGATATCTCATTGTGGTTTTGATTTGCATATCCTTGATGATTAGTGATGCTGAGCATCTTTTAATGTTCCTGTTGGCCATTTGTATGTCTTCTTTGGATAAATGTCTATTCAGACCCCCTGCCCATTTTTAAATCAGGTTCTTTGTTTTCTTGATATTGAGTTGTGGCAGTTCTTTGTATATTTTGAATATTAACCCTTTATCAGGTATTTGTTTGCAAATATCTTCTCCCATTCAGTAGGTGGCCTTTTCGTTTTGTTGACAGTTTCCTTCCCTGTGCAAAAGCTTTTTAGTTTGATATAGTCCCATTTGTTTAGTTTTGCTTTTGTTTCCCTTGCCTGAGGAGAAATGTCCAAAGAATATTACTAACACCAATACGAAAGAGACTACTGCCTATATTTTCTTCTACAAGTTTTATGGTTTCAGGTCTTACATTTAAGTATTTAATCCATTTTGAATTGATTTTTGTGCATGGTGTGAGAGTAGTACAATTTGATGCTTTTGCATGTAGCTGTCCACTTTTCCCAACACCATTTATTGAAGAGACTGTTTTTTGCCCATTGTATGTTCTTGACCTCTGTGTCATAGATTAATTGCTCATTTAAGTGTGGGTTCATTTCTGAGCCCTATGTTCTGTTCCATTGATCTATATGTCTGTTTTATGCCAGTGCTGTACTGTTTTGATGACTGTAGCTTTGTAGTATAGTTTGAAATCAGGGAGCATGATACCTCCAGCTTTGTTCTTTCTCAAGGTCATTTGGGCTATTTGGGGCCTTTTGTGTTTCCATGCAAATTTTAGATTTATTTGTTCTAGTTCTGTGATAATCCCAATGGTATTTTGATAAGAGATTGCATTGAATCTGTAGACTGCCTTTCTTTTATAATGCAAAACAGATTTATCGGCATGCACAACTATGAGGATTAGGATCCAAGATGAAAAGGAAAGAATACTTCTGTCCAACAGAGAAGAAGATCAAGATTCTTAAGTAGCTGACTTTGGGACCTGCTGGGTGGGAAGACTTGCTGTGTTGCCTTCAGATGTTGTCTCTTTACTTGATGCTTCAGATGCCTTAGCAGCCTTTTCAAGCTGTCCCTCACTCTGGGCTGCCTTTTCTAAGACCTTGGGATAGGAAAGTTGGTATTCCAGATAGCTTATGTTCCTGGTGTGTTGATCCAGGAACTTTTTCATGAAGCGTGAGAGATTGGTTTCTGTATTTTTAGAAGCCGAGTCCTTCACGTGTTGCAGGAGGTTGTTTAATGCGTTCTCCAACTGCGGAGCAGACTCTACGGCTTGTTTGTCAGTTCCCTTGTGTCGTGTGGCCATTTTAACAATATTATAAGTGTCTGCTTATTTAGGCTATATTTACACCAGTTGGATAGGTACCTTTGAGCTAACGGGTCCCGGTCTGCTGTGAAGAAGTAAACAATATAGAACCAATATACAGAGTTTATCTTTGGCTCACTTGTATTACACCGCAAAGAATCATGTAACATTATGCTCTATCTAGAAATAGATTATAGCTAGTTAGGAGAAATGATAGTATCATTTTAATTCCTAACAGTAATCACGCGTTATAGGTACTTGTTTGATGATTAAATCATGAGTACAAGCAGCCACCTGTCCAAATCTGTTTCGGCTACTTACAGAGTGATAGCTTAGATTTGTTTTGTGGCCCACTATCTACAAAGTGTATTCTAGAAGCTGAATTAGTTTTTTTTTATGACATAATTAATTCATCAGTACATCTTATTTCAAAAGTTTTGATAATACAGAGAAAAACCCCAAAGTTCCTCTTCTCCAAGCCCCAACACCCAGAACATGCAGAGGGAAGCCTGCAATCCTACCCTTGGTTTTTCTGCTCCCCTACTGATTTAAGCAAGTGAGTGTTTTGGTTTGGTTTGGTTTCGTTTTCTGGCCACACCGTGCATCTTGAGGGATCTTAGTTTCCCGACCAGGGATTGAACCAGGGCCCTTCGCAGTGAAAGCGCCGAGTCCTAACCACTGGACCGGCAGGGAATTCCCAGCAAATGGCTTTACACACCTGAGACTCAACTTCCTCATCTGTGGAACGGAAAAAATAGTTTCTATCGCATGTTGGCTATTTTATAAAAAGGACTTGACTTTACTGTTCTCTGACTCACTGAAGGTACTTACATAATGATCCAGATGATTATCGTTTGACCCTAGTCTCCTGGGTGTAGGGTACAGTTCTTTCATTTAAAGTGATATGTTATCAGAAAATGAAAAATTATACATCCATATTATTCTTTTAGCATTAGTGACTATAAAATCAAGTCCAGTTTATTGATCTAGTAAGAGAAATCTGAGATTTCAAAGCACTTTCTTCTCTTCCTTTTAGAATGATTTGGCTTGGTTGGGTTTTAAACTTAAATATTTTATTATTCTTTTTACATGTATATCTTGTAAATTTGTAAATCCCCAGGGCCCCGTTCAGTTCTTTTGTCACCTATAAATCTTAACATACAATGGCACATAGAGAAAAAAAGAATGAGGTGCTAACACCTCCTACAGTGTGGATGAACCTCAAAAACATTATGCCAAGTGAAAGAAGCTGGCAGCAAAGGTCACATATTGTATGATTCCCCGAGTATTAACTATCCAGAGTGGGCAAATCCAGAGACAGAAAGCAGATTAGTGGTTGCCAGGGGCTGGAGGAGGGAGGACTGGGGAATGACTGCTGAATAAATAGGGGTGTCATTTTGGGGTGATGAATACGTTTGTCTGCTTTTATTTGGCGGCACCAGGTCCTAGTTGCGGCATGCGGGATCTTTGCTGCCGCGTGTAGGATCTCTAATTGGGGCATGTGGGATCTAGTTCCCTGACCAGAGATTGAACCCAGGCCCCCTGCATTAGAGTGCAGAGGCTTAACCGCTGGACCACCAGGGAAGTCCCGATGAATATGTTTTGAAGCTAGATGGTGGTGATGGTGGCAGAACATTGTGAATGTTCTAAATGCCACTGAACCATACACTTTAAAACGGGTAATTATATATTATTTGAATTTTACCACAATTCTAAAAAATGATATAAGAGGAAAATAATTGTTGTGGATAGACTGTGATAAAGGGTATGAGTGGAATAAGACGTGGGACAAGGCGTCAGTTTGACTGTCCTAAGCCTCTTTTATGTATTGGTGTTCCCCTAACCCAATCCCACTCTCATTAACTCTTATTTTTGTTTGTTTGTTTGGGCACCTGTTGTTGTCCTCTTGGATGCACCTGGTGATAGCAGAATAAATATTGAGAAGAAAAGCCTTCAGGTATAAAGGGGCTACATCTAAAATTAGGTAATTAGTCCTTTTATATTATTAATTCTTTCAGAAATTTGTGTCAACTTTTGAGTTGTGAGATGCTTGATGATATTTTTATCTATGGAAAAATGAGATCTAATGGCCAGATTTCAAGGTCAGGTAAGAGCTTAAAACCATATGCTACATTTGGGCTTACGTTTTTATACTGAAATTAATACAGATGATGCAAGTAAGACTTTAAATGGGCACTAAAATCGTGACCTATGTCATGGCAGCATTCCATCTGAAGGCTCACAGTAGTTAAATCCCTTAGGATAGTCATGAGACAATCAAAGCCAGAGGACCAATGAAGCCAGTTGTTACAATTCAAAATAGCCAGTTTGTGAGAAATTAGGAGTTTTTAAACAAAGAGTTAGAAAATGTAAAGAGGAACAAAACAGAGATGAAGACTATAATAACTGAAATGAAAAATACACTAGAAGAAATCAACAGTCTACCCCGTCTTTATATTCCAGATCAGTGAATGCAAAGACAGGGTAGTGGAAATCACTGAAGCTGAACAGAACAAAGAAAAACGAATAAAACTAAATGAGGACAGTTAAAGAGATGTCCAGCATACTAATATTCACATTATAGGAGTCACAGACGGAAAAGAGAGAGAGAGAAAGAAAGGGGCAGAGAACATATCTGAAGACATAATAGCAGAAAACATCCCTAACCTGGGAAAGGAAATACACATCTAGGTCCAGAGAGCAAATAGAGTCCCGAACAGGATCAACCCAAACAGGACCACAGCAAGACACATTGTCATAAAAATGGCAAAACTTAAAGAGAGAATACTGGGGACTTCCCTGGTGGTCCAGTGGTAAAGAATTTGCCTTTCAACGCAGAGGCTCAGTTTCAAAATAAGTGAGTAAACATTACAAAACAGAAACAAAGTCACAGATACAGAGAACAAACATGTGGTTGCCAGAGGGGGAGGGGGTGGAAGAAAGAAAGAAATAGGTGAGGGAAATTAAGAGGTACAAATCTCCACTTGCAAAATAAATGAGTCACAGGTATGAAATGTACAGTGTGGGCAATATAACCAATACCTATGTGATATCTCTGGTGACATATCATGATTAGACTTACCGTGGAAATCATTTTGAAATAGATAGAAATAGCCAATCACTATGTAACAGGAACTAACTGAGTGTTGTAGGTCAATTATACTTGAAAAAGAAACACACAAACTCATAGAAAAAGAGATCTGATTTGTGGTGGGGTGGGGAACGGATGAAGGCGATCAAATGAAACAAACTTCCAGTTATAAGCCAAATGAGCACTGGGGATGTCATGCACAACATGATAAATACAATTAACACAACTGTATGTTACATATGAAAGTTAAGAGAGTAAATCCTGAGAGTTCTCATCACACACAAAATTTTTTTTCTATGTATTCATGCATCTATATGAGATGATGGATGTTCACTAAACTTGTGCTAATAATCTCATGATGTATGTAAGTCAAATCATTATACGGCACACTTTAAACTTATACAGTGTTGTATGTCAATTATATCTCAATAAAACTGGGGGGAGGAAGGAAATGCTACATTTCTTTACGAGGTAGTCCAAAATAAAGATGTCATTATCCCACCCAAATAAAAATAAATGAAAATAGCCAGTTTCCCTCTAGCACCTGACTATTAAAATGCACAAAGGAAAAGAATAGCAAGACCTCCATCAAGGAACGTACCAAGAGGCAGTTTCAAACTTGCCATTTGCGCAGAAGTATCCTGGAGTCACAAGGGAAGATGGTGCCCAGGACAGCTCTTGAGAGTGACACCTTGAGCAGGAGCTGTAGGATTGGTTTTGGGAGCCTGGGCTGAAGCCTACACAGTTGATGGCTGAGGCCATCCAGGTCTCGGGCCTGAGGTTAGAATGGGAGCGAGAGTGGTGGCTAAGCGTGGAGCCTGCGGCTTTGCTGGGCTTGGGGAACTTCAAAGAAAGGCTATGTTTTTCTCCATCCGAAGGCACGATGCTGAAACCATCGCTACTGCATAAGAAGGAGGCGATTCCGATCTCAGAGAAGATCTCAGGTGTCCAGGTTCCAAGAACCCCCTGCAGTGCTACCACCCAAACCTGACTAGTCGTGGAAACAGTTTTTGGTCCGTCAGCAAAACTCTTCCTCAGGCTGGGGTCGTCCTACCAACAAGAAGGGTTGTGTGTGCCTGTGTAAATAAACTGGCGATGCAGCATGGACACGGCTTCAGTTCCGCATGAGCCCCTCCCAGTCCCCAAGACCAGGGAGGACCAGGACACACGTTCATTCCCAGCATCGACCCTGAAATAACCGAAGGCAACAGGCCACTAGATACATTTCAGAAGGGTTATTTTAATAACACAATCCAATTCTGCTTGTGTTCCGGGTATTTTCTGGGTATGTTTGTGCTTCTATCACAGACATGTGATATAGGGTGCACACCTGTGTAGTGTCTGTGTGTGTGCGTGTGTGTTTTCTACCTGGCAGTTCCATTTGAAGAAGGCCCCATGAACAAAGGTAAGGTCTACCTGCTGCTTTTATTTTATTTTTCATTTTACTTGTTTTTAACATCTTTATTGGAGTATAATTGCTTTTCAATGGTGTGTTAGTTACTGCTTTATAACAAAGTGGATCCGTTTTACATATACATATGTTCCCATACCTGCTGCTTTTATTTATTTTAATTTTTAAAATGAATTTATTTTATGTTTGGCTGTGTTGGGTCTTTGTGGCTGTGCGTGGGCTTTCTGTAGTTGCGGCGCTTCTCATTGCAGTGGCTGCTCTTGTGGTGGAGCACAGGCTCTATGTGTGCGGGCTTCAGTAGTAGTGGCACACAGGCTCAGTAGTTGTGGCGCAAAGGCTTAGTTGTTTCGCGGCCTGTGGGACCTTCCCGCAGACAGACTCTTAACCACTGCATCACCAGGGAAGCCCTACCTGCTTCTTTTAAATAAAGTGATTATCCTGGATCAGTGCTCAGGGACCACCACCTCCTGGCTTCAGGCAACACTCACCCAAGAGGCTCCCTTTCAGTGTTGAATTAGCTGGAACCAGGGTTCTCCCAAGGATGTTGAAGGTGACAAAATACAGTTGAAGGCCACATCATCCGTCAGCTCTGAGCTGCAGAAGGAGCTACGATATGCTTTCCGTACCTGGGGGTGGGCGAGAGGGGGTGAGAAGAGGCACATGCAGGCCTGGACAGTCTCCTCGTGTGTTACCTTCGCAGAGGTAGGCCCCTCCCCCTCCGCTAGCGTGGTTTCTCTCCCCACGTGCCCTTCACAACAGGGAAGGCAGTGAACAAAACTGGGAGAGAAGGCGACGGTGCCCCACTCCCTCTCTTCCGTAAAGCCCTATGAGTAGTCACTGCAGAAGTGTCCCTTGGAGTCCTCCTTGTACCTGAGCTGGTCACCATGAATGGGCCTCAGGTCTGCTTTGAAACACACTGTTCTCCCATTCGAGACTCACACCACCCGTCTTGCACATTTACGTGGTCCCAATGGGGCAGGGTGCGGGGAGCATGGGTGCTGGGGGAGAGGGTGGAAGAGAACAGGTGGGTCTGTGTATACCCCTCACGGGCACCTGGCAAACTTCTGAGATGTGCATGGCCTATGATGGTGACTCAGGGCTGTTACTGCATGAAAGGAGGCCTCCTGGGCATTCGGTCTGAATGGCGCTGGCTTAGCAATTTCCATCAAATTTACTAACCCCATGTGACACAGAGAACAACTATGCAGAGAACTCACAACTTTATTGAAAATACAGAACATGCCCTAAAACAGTGGGTCAAGGACTCTACTTCTAATTAATATACTTTGCAGGCCTTTGGGGAACTCTTCTTGGTGGTGAGGTATGCAGAATTTGAAACTAGCTCAAAGGCCCTTTGGAAAAAACTGTCACAGACACAATTCAACAGAATGTCGGGGCAGCTGAAGGATCTCAAATGGAAAGGAATGACGCCATGCCACATGAGGGCACCTACAGTGAAACACGAGTGGAAGACGACAGGGTGGAGGAGGCAACAGCATAGGAGGAAAGGGTGGCATGGGTGGCACGGGTGGCTCAGGCGGCACGGGTGGCACAGGAAGGTTAGGTGGCATGGGAGGCATGGGTGGTATGGGCGCCCCAGGCAGCAGGGGCAGCTCCAGCGGTACTTGCTCCAGAAGAACGTGGACCCAATCCAGCTCCAGAAGCAGAATGGCACTGCAGGGTTCACACACGCTGACGACAGCAGGGAGGACCGGGGGCACGTGTGGCACGTTTCTGAGCATTACTGCCCTCTGATGTCTCCGACACTTGGCCCTTCTACTCTTAAACCAAGCCTACAAGCAGAGAGAAAAAGGGATTAGTATATTGAGCATTTCATGTCAGACATGAAAAATTGCAGCAGGGAGCTCTCGGTGCCTTGAAGATTTGAAAGTGCATCAGGAGAAGCTATTTCCTTCTTGCTAAAGTATCTTAGGATATGTAGCTGAAGGCGCTCCCTTCAGCCGCCCTCCCCCCCAACAGCGAGCACCGACTATGTGCCAGGCTCTGGATTGGCATATGGCTTTGTCTCTCCCCTCCCACCTTTACTATTATTTCCCCCACTCTTACACGCAGGTGGAGCTGACCAACTGCACTCTGTCCCTGCTGTTATTACTATGCCTGGTAGGTCTGCGTCCTGACAACTGACCGTCAGCTCCAGCTGCCACTAATCCCTACTCATTGGGCAGGTGTCACCTTAGTTATGGGGGAAGTTGTGCATAGGAAAACGTGGGTGACTTTTAAATCATACTGAGGGGAACGGTCCCCATTTTGAAAAACCCATCTTTGGTTACAGTAAATAATCAATAGGAGTGGGTTGGATTTTTAAACAAAAGTTTTCCCCAAGGATGACTAAAAAGGGTCATTCATCCTCTGGAACCTTGGGATGGTTATAAAGATGGAGATGGTATTGGGAGGGAGGTTTGGTCATGGGGGGCCCAGGGACTTTGTGGCTTGTCTTGCTGGACACCGGAACTGAAGCCCTGGACACTGCCTTAATATTAGACTATAGGGGTAAGAAATGCTTAGACGAACTCAGCCCAAATTTACTAAAACTCTTAACATCTTTGCCCAGTCAAGAGTTTGGGGGAAAGAGGCATACCATTGTCACCACTGTCAATTCTGCACTCTCCAACCTGCCCCACCCTCCAAACCTTCCTGGGCTCAGGACCAGGTCAGCTCACTCCGCT
Organism: Phocoena phocoena; assembly: GCF_963924675.1. Taxonomy (NCBI): domain Eukaryota; kingdom Metazoa; phylum Chordata; class Mammalia; order Artiodactyla; family Phocoenidae; genus Phocoena; species Phocoena phocoena. The sequence goes on along the minus strand of NC_089240.1, from coordinate 101,161,067 downwards.
CTGGCTACAGTTGCAGGGCCTTGGACCACAGCCTCTGGTGCCCAGCAAGGTTGCGCCCTCTAGGAGCTGCTAATCAACCAGGAGATCCCCATCCTGTCCCTTAGGCTTAAGTCAAGAGGGCGCAGCCTGCATTTTAGGAAGACAGCCGACAACCACGTGAGTGAGGGGTCACAAAACGGCTGCCCCCAAACATCTGCCAACTATTAAAAACTGAGAGTAAAACCTGTCCTGGGGGCTGCACTGCTCTCTCAGCATCTCAGTTAATGGAATTATGCCATATTTAGATTTCTGGATGTTTCCACGCGGCAAATTTTACATGAGACCAAGGGCCTCCTCTCTCTGTCGCCCCATTTTCCCTCTCCCATCTTAGTATTTGGGTCCTTCTGCTGCATGAATATGTAGTCAAGAAAAGCCAGTGTAATAGAGCTCACTTTGGGGGGTTCGAGTGTACCAATGGTCAAATCTGCATAAATGTAAGCAATGTGCAAAGCTGGCTATGTGAGGTTCAGGCTGACACTACTTCCATATTTCCAATACTGGTTTCATAAAACAACTCCTACTGTCCTTGCAAACCAAGGGAGGGTGTCCATTAAGTGTTTCTTTCGGACGCTCATGCTGCAGAGTTTGGAGATAGATGAAAACATTCTCCCGTCTTCTTCATGTGTTTCTTGTTGCTCCTTTTGCCTTCATAACTCCATCAAGAGACCACTACGTAAACCCAGGAGAAGCAAGCCACCAAAACTTCAGTTTTTCTTTTCCTCTGAGCTTGCTTTGCCTGCTTGACAAAGCAGAGGCCTGCGCCTCCCAGGCTCTGGCCAGACCTGACTGTGAGCCCAGCCCATGGTCTTAGGCCGCCAGCACTGCTTTCCAGACCCCACCACCAGCTCTGCAGCCCGTGTCCATCACTGCCCTCCACATGCTCTCTGCAGCAAAGCTCGTGAACCCATCCTGATTCTTCTTTCCTTCCTTCCTTCTTTCTTCCTTTCTATCAATCTTGTGTTTTAAAAAAATATTCCTCTTCCACAACAAGCGAAGCCACTGCACTGAGAAGACCACGCACCACAACAAAGAGTAACCCCAGCTCTCCTCAACTAGCAAAGAGCCCACGCACAGCAACGAAGACCCAATGCAGCCAAATATAAATAAATAAATATATTAAAAATATATATATATACTCCTTTGATACAACTTACTGTGTTCTATGGACAGATAATCAGCTTCTGTGCCATGAGCTACCAACTAGTAACCACTACCTGAATGAATGAGCAAGTATTTCAGATTAACACAGGTAAGCGACTAGCTGAGAGCCAACCACTGACCATCACAAACAAAGTCTTCGAAACCAATCCCTCATAATAGTATGAAAAGGGAAGAAAAAAATTCTTAGACATTAGAAATTGCTCAAAATAATATTCACTGATACATTTGGTAGTTTCATAATGTTGAATTTACGCAGTATCTCCAAGACATGTATCGATAGTATCCAATTATTCTCAAACCCGTCCATCTATTGAGGTCAGTGGCAATTTATTCAAATTTGTTCTTTTTGTTTGTTTTATTGTTTTATGTGTTTAGACAACTTCCTAAAGGTTGCAAACCCTTCCCCCCTCCATCATACTGCATAACCTACTATGTTAGCAATGTTTTCAGGCTGCACATCCAAAAATTTCAGAAAATTAAAATTTACGGCTGAAACTCTCTACACTGCTCTACCAAACACATAAAAACAACAGCAAGAGGACCAGGCACTTGGAGTTCTAAGCTATTCGCCTCCCCATCCGTCTCATCTAAACTAAACGTATATTAGTTGCTCACATGTTGTGTTCCGAGGTGAATTATGCCCTTACCCAATTGCCTGAACACTTGTAAATTCACTCCTTATACAAAGAGCTTAGGCCTGGCTTTAAAACTTTTAAATAATTTAGTATACTTGAACCCTCTTCTAACCCAGCTATTTGGTGCATTAATTTGAATAATTGCCAAGTCAGAATCATCCCCAACATGATTCCACAGAGACCTGTCCCCTAAGGGATACCAGTTTTGGAAGGAGTTTAACTTTACTGAAGATACATATATTCTGGCCCCAAAGCCCCAAAAGTCCAAACCTTATTTCCAAAACATCGACAAGTGTACAAAAACACACCAACTTGAGAATGTCTAGGACAAGGTATCCAATTCCTAAAGCAGGTTTTAGATTGGCTGCCCTGCCAAGTTGCTTTTTTCAGGTTTACTGACCCTCACTCTGGCTTCAGTCACTCCCAGGCGTCTTGCAATCTCCTTTCTGAGGGGGAAAAGTGTTGAAAATATTCAGCATTTGACATTATGGATGAAATGAAATATACAATGCACATTTCATGCTATGTTCAAATGTTTATTCAGAGAGTAACCAAGATGGTGACATAGGAAAAACCCCAAGCTTACCCACTTCCATGGGTACACCAAAATTACAGCTATTTACAGAGCAACTTTTTTTTTTTTTTTTTTTTTTTTGCGGTACGCGGGCCTCTCACTGTTGTGGCCTCTCCCGTTGCGGAGCACAGGCTCCGGCCACGCAGGCTCAGCGGTCATGGCTCATGGGCCCAGCCGCTCCACGGCATGTGGGATCTTCCCGGACCGGGGCACGAACCCGTGTCCCCTGCATCGGCAGGCGGACCCTCAACCACTGCGCCACCAGGGAAGCCTACAGAGCAACTACTGATGAGAATGACCTGAAGACTAGCAGAAAAGAGCTTCCACAACTACAGATATAAAGAAGGAAACACAATGAGATGGATAGGAAGGGCCGAGATGTGGTATAGTCAAGACCCACACCCCCAGGTTGGCGACCCATAAATGGGAGGATAATTACAATTGCAGAGGTTCTCCCCAAGAAGCAAGGGGTCCAAGCACATTAGATTTACGGACTGGGAGAAAATATTTCCACACAATGCAACTGACAAGGGCTTAATTTCCACAATACGCCAATAGCTCATACAACTCAATAACAAAAAAACAAGCGACACAATCAATAAATGGGCAGAAGATCTAAATAGACATTTCTCCAAAGAAGACATACAGATGGCCAACAGGCACATGAAAAGATGCTCAACATCAGTAATCCCATATCTGGGCATATACCTGAAAAAGATGAAAGCTCTAATTCGAAAAGATACATGCACCCCAATATTCAGAGCAGCACTGTTTACAATAACTAAGATGTGGAAGCAACCTAAGTGTCCATCAACAGATGAATGGATAAAGACGATGTGGTATATATATACAATGGAATATTACTCAGCCATAAAAAGGTATGAAATCCTGCCATTTGTAACAACATGGACGGACTTAGAGAGTATTATCCTAAGTGAAGTAAGTCAGACAGAGAAAGACAAATATTACATGATATCACTTATATGTGGAATCTAAAAAACAGAACAAGTGAACTTATTTACAAAACAAAAACAGATTCACAGACATAAAAAACAAACTTCTGGTTTCCAAGTGGGGGGATAAATTGGGAGCACAGGATTAACAGATGCACACTACCATAGATACCAGATAAACCACAAGGATTTATTGTATAGCACAGGGAACTCTATTCAATATCTTGTAATAAAATATAATGGAACAGAATAAGAAAAAAGAATATAGATATATACATATATATATGTATAATCTAATGCACTGCTATATATAAACCTCATGGTAACCACAAACCAAAAATCTATAATAGATACACACACACAAAAAAGAGAAAGGAATCCAAACATAACACTAAAGATAGTCATCAAATCACAAGGGAAGAGAGCAAAAGAAGAAGGAACAAAAAAGAACTCCAAAAACAATTAGCAAAATGGCAGTAATTACATACTTACCAATAATTACTTTAAATATAAATGGAATAAATGCTCCAATCAAACGACAAAGAGTGGCTGAATGGATACAAAAACAAGACCCACATACATGCTGCCTACAAGAGACGCACTTCAGATCTAAAGACTCAGACAGAAAGTGAAGGGATGGAAAAAGGTATTCCATGCAAATGGAAATCAAAATAAAGCTGGAGTAGCATTTCTCATATGAGACAAAATAGACTTTAAAATAAAGACTATTACAAGAGACAAAGAAGGACACTACATAATGATCAAGTGATCAATCCAAGAAGAAGATATAACAATTGTAAATATATAAGCACCCAACATAGGAGCACCTCAATACATAAGGCAAACGCTAACAGCCATAAAAGGGGAAATCGACAGTAACACAATCATAGTAGGGCACTTTAACTCCCCACTTTCACCAATGGGCAGGTCATCCAAAATGAAGATAAATAAGGAAACACAAGCTTTAAATGACACATTAAATGAGATGGACTTAATTGATATTTATAGGACATTCCATCCCAAAACAACAGAATACACATTCTTCTCAAGTGCTCATGGAACATTCTCCAGGATAGATCATATCTTGGATCACAAACCAAGCCTTGGTAAATTTAAGAAAATTGAAATCATATCAAGTATCTTTTCCGACCACCACGCTATGAAACTAGATATCAATTACAGGAAAACATCTGTAAACAATACAAACACATGGAGGCTAAACAATACACCACTTAATAACGAAGTGATGACTGAAGAAATCAAAGGGGAAATCAATAAATACCTAGAAACAAATGACAATGGAGACAAGATGACCCAAAACCTATGGGATGCAGCAAAAGCAGTTCTAAGAGGGAAGTTTATAGCAATACAATCCTACCTTAAGAAACAGGAAACATCTCAAATAAACAACCTAACCTTGCACCTAAAGCAATTAGAGAAAGAAGAACAAAAACACCCCCCAAAGTTAGCAGAAGGAAAGAAATCATGAAGATCAGATCAGAAATAAATGAAAAAGAAATGAAGGAAATGTTAGCAAAGATCAATAAAACTAAAAGCTGGTTCTTTGAGAAGATAAACAAAATTGATAAACCATTACCCAGACGCATCAAGAAAAAAAGGGAGAAGACTCAAATCAATAGAATTAGAAATGAAAAAGCAGAAGTAACAACTGACACTGCAGAAATACAAAGGATCATGAGCGATTACTACAAGCAACTATATGCCAATAAATTTGACAACAGGAAAAAATGGACAAATTCTTAGAAAGGCACAACTTGCCGAGACTGAACCAGGAAGAAATAGAAAATATGAACTGACTGATCACAAGCACTGAAATTGAAAGTGTGATTAAAAATCTTTCAACAAACAAAAGCCCAGGACCAGATGGCTTCACAGGTGAATTCTATCAAACATTTAGAGAAGAGCTAACACCTATCAATCTCAAACTCTTCCAAAATATAGCAGAGGGAGGAACACTCCCAAACTCATTCTACGAGGCCACCATCACCCTGATACCAAAACCAGACAAGATGTCACAAAGCAAGAAAACTACAGGCCAATATCACTGATGAACATAGATGCAAAAATCATCAACAAAATACTAGCAAACAGAATCCAACAGCACATTAAAAGGATCATGCACCATGATCGAGTGGGGTTTATTCCAGGAATGCAAGGATTCTTCAATATACACAAATCAATCAATGTGATACACCATATTAACACATTGAAGGAGGAAAACCATAGGATCATCTCATTGGATGCAGAGAAAGCTTTCGACAAATTCAACACCCATTTATGATAAAAACCCTGCAGAAAGTAGGCGTAGAGGGAACTTTCCTCAACATAATAGAGGCCTTATATGACAAGCCCACAGCCAACATCGTCCTCAATGCTGAAAAACTGAAACCATTTCCACTAAGATCAGGAACAAGACAAAATTTCCCACTTTCACCACTATTATCCAACATAGTTTTGGAAGTTTTAGCCACAGCAATCAGAGAAACAAAAAATAAAAGGAATCCAAATTGGAAAAGAAGAAATAAAGCTGTTAGTGTTTGCAGATGACATGATACTATACATAGAGAATCGTAAAGATGCTAGCAGAGAACTACTAGAGTGAATCAATGTATTTGGTAAAGTAGCAGGATACAAAATTAATGCACAGAAATTTCTGGCATTCCTATACACTAATGATGAAAAATCTAAAAGTGAAACTAAGAAAACACTCCCATTTACCACTGCAACAAAAAGAATAAAGTATCTAGGAATAAACCAACCTAAGGAGACAAAAGACCTGTATGCAGAAAATTATAAGACACTGATGAAATAAATTAAAGATGACACGAATAGATGGAGAGATATACCATGTTCTTGGAATGGAAGAATCAACATTGTGAAAATGACTCCACTACCCAAAGCAATCTACAGATTTAATGCAATCCCTATCAAACTACCACTGGCATTTTTCACAGAACTAGAACAAAAAATTTCACAAATTGTATGGAAACACAAAAGACCCCGAATACCTAAAGCAATCTTGAGAATGAAAAATGGAGCTGGAGGAATCAGGCTCTCTGACTTCAGACTATACTACAAAGCTACAGTAATCAAGACAGTATGGTACTGGCACAAAACCAGAAATACAGATCAATGGAACAGGATAGAAAGCCCAGACATAAACCCACACACATATGGTCACTTTATCTTTGATAAAGGAGGCAAGAATATAGGATGGAGAAAAGACAGCCTCTTCAATAAGTGGTGCTGGGAAAACTGGACAGGTACATGTAAAAGTATGAAATTTGAACACTCCCTAACACCATATACAAAAATAAACTAAAAATGGATTAAAGACCTAAATGTAAGGCCAGACACTATCAAACTCTTAGAGGAAAACATAGGCAGAACACTCTATCACATAAATCAGAGCAAGATCCTTTTTGACCCACTTCCTAGAGAAATGGAAATTAAAACAAAAATAAACAAATGGGACCTACTGAAACTTCAAAGCTTTTTCACAGCAAAGGAAACCATAAACAAGACCAAAAGACAACCATCAGAATGGAAGAAAGTATTTGCAAATGAAGCAACTGACAAAGGATTAATCTCCAAAATTTACAAACAGTTCATGCAGCTCAATATCAAACAAACAACAGCCCAATCCATAAATGGGCAGAAGATATAAATAGACATTTCTCGAAAGAAGATACACAGATTGCCAACAAACACATGAAAGAATGCTCAACATCAGTTTTTTATAAATTTATTTATTTTTGGCTCTGTTGGGTCTTCATTTCTGTGTGAGGGCTCTCTCTAGTTGCGGCAAGCGGGGGCCACTCTTCATCGCAGTGCACGGGCCGCTCACTATCACAGCCCCTCCTGTTGCGGAGCACAGACTCCAGACGCACAGGCTCAGTAGTTGTGGCTCACGGGCCCAGTTGCTCCGTGGCATGTGGGATCTTCCCAGACCAGGGCTCGAACCCGTGTCCCTTGCATCGGCAGGCAGATTCTCAACCACTGCACCACCAGGGAAGCCCTGCTCAACATCGTTAATCATTAGAGAAATACAAATCAAAACTATAATGAGATGTCATATCACACCAGTCAGAATGGCCATCATCAAAATATCTAGAAACAGTAAATGCTGGAGAGGGTGCACAGAAAAGGGAATGATCTTGCACTGTTGGTTGGAATGTAAATTGATACAGCCACTATGGAGAACAGTATGGAGCTTCCTTAGAAAACTAAAAATAGAACTACCATACGACCCAGCAAACCCACTACTGGGAATATACCCTGAGAACACCGTAATTCCAAAGGAGTCATGTACCACAATGTTCATTGCAGCTCTATTTCCAATAGCCAGGACATGGAAGCAACCTAAGTGTCCATCAACAGGTGAATGGATAAAGAAGATGTGGCACATATGTACAATGGAATATTACTCAGCCTTAAAAAGAAACGAAATTGAGTTATTTGTAGTGAGGTGGATGGACCTAGAGTCTGTCATACAGAGTGAAGTAAGTCAGAAAGAGAAAAACAAATACCGTATGCTAACACATATATATGGAATCTAAGAAAAAAAAATGTCATGAAGAACTCGGCGCAAGACAGGAATAAAGGCACAGACCGACCATAGCATGGACTTGAGGAGACGGGGAGGGGGAAGGGTAAGCTGGGACAAAGTGAGAGAGTGGCATGGAGATATATACACTACCAAACGTAAGGTAGATAGCTAGTGGGAAGCAGCCACATAGCACAGGGAGATCAGCTCGGTGCTTTGTGAGCACCTAGAGGGGTGGGATAGGGAGGGTGGGAGGGAGGGAGATGCAAGAGGGAAGAGATATGGGAACATATGTATATGTATCACTGATTCACTTTGTTATAAAGCAGAAACTACCACACTACTATAACGCAATTATACTCCAATAAAGATGTTAAAAAAACAAAAAAAGAGAACAAGACCCAAAGTTAGTAAAAGGGACGAAGTCACAAACATCAGAGAAGAAAGAAATGAAATAGATTTTAAAATATATAAAATATCAATGGAAGTAAGAGATGATTCTTTGAAAAGGTACATAAAATTGTTAAACCTTTAGCCAGACTCATCAAGAAAAAGAAAAATTGGGTCCAAATCAATAAAATCAGAAAAGAAACAGAGGTTAGAACCAACACCACAGAAATACAAAGGATCATAAGAGATTACTATGAACAATCATACGTCAATAAAATGGACAAACTAGAAGAAATGAACAAATTCCCAGAAAGGTACCGTCTCCCAAGACTAAAGCAGTAAGAAATTGAAAATTTGAATACATCAATTATCAGTAATGAAACTGAATTGGATCATAAAAAAGGATATATTTTACAGCACCAGGAATACAGCCAATATTTTATAATAACTTTAAATGGAGAATAATCTATGAAAATGTTGAATCACTGTTGCACATCTGAAACTAATATAACATTGCAAATCAAATATACCTCAATAAAAACAGACATTAGGGAGTAGAGAGCAGAAGCAAGAAGAACTACAATCCCACAGCCTGTGGGACAAAAACCACAATCACAGAAAGATAGACAAGATGAAAAAGCAGAGGGCTATGTACCAGATGAAGAAACAAGATGAAACCCCAGAAAAACAACTAAATGAAGTGGAGATAGGAAAAATTCCAGAAAATGAATTCAGAATAATGATAGTGAAGGTGATCCAGGACCTCGGAAAACGAATGGAGGCAACAATTGAGAAGATGCAAGAAATGTTAAACAAAGATCTAGGAGAATTAAAGCACAAACAAACAGAGATGAACAATACAATAACTGAAATGAAAAATACACTAGAAGGAATCAATCGCAGAATAACTGAGGCAGAAGAACAGATAAGTGACCTGGAAGACAGAATGGTGGAGTTCACTGCCACGGAACAGAATAAAGAAAAAAGAATGAAAAGAAATGAAGACAGCCTAAGAGACCTCTGGGACAACATTAAACGCAACAACATTCGCATTATAGGGGTCCCAGAAGGAGACTAGAGAGAGAAAGGACCCGAGAAAATATTTGAAGAGCTTATAGTGGAAAACTTCCCTAACGTGGGAAAGGAAATAGCCACCCAAGTCGAGGAAGCACAGAGAGTCCCAGGCAGGACAAACCCAAGGGGAAACACGCCGAGAGACATAGTAATCAAACTGACAAAAATTAAAGACAAAGAAAAACTACTGAAAGCAACAAGGGAAAAATGACAAATAATATACAAGGGAACTGCCATAAGGTTAACAGCTGATTTCTCAGCAGGAACTCTACAAGCCAGAAGGGAGTGGGATGATATACTTAAAGTGATGAAAGGGAAGAACCTACCACCAAGACTACTCTACCCGGCAAGGATCTCACTGAGTTCGATGGAGAAATCTAAAGCTTTACAGACAAGCAAAAGCTAAGCGAATTCAGCACTACCAAACCAGTTTTACAACAAATGCTACAGGAAGTTCTCTAAGTGGGAAACACAAGAGAAGAAAAGGACCTACGAAAACAAACCCATAACAATTAAGACAATGGTAACAGGAACATACGTATCGATAATTACCTTAAACCTGAACGGACTAAATGCTCCAACTGAAAGACACAGGCTCACAGAATGGACAGAAAAATAAGAACCATATAGATGCTGTCTACAAGAGACCCACTTCAGAACAAGGGACACATACAGACTGAAAGTGAGGGGATGGAAAAAGATATTCAATGCAAATGGAAATCAAAAGAAAGCTGGAGGGCTTCCCTGGTGGCGCAGTGGTTGAGAGTCTGCCTGCCGATGCAGGGGACACGGGTTCATGCCCTGGTCCAGGAAGATCCCATATGCCGCTGAGCAGCTAGGCTCGCGAGCCATGGCTGCTGAGCCTATGCGTCTGGAGCCTGTGCTCCACAACGGGAGACGCCACAGCAGTGACAGGCCCGCGTACCGCCAAAAAAAAAAAAAAAAATCTTCCAACAAGCAAAAGTCCAGGACCAAATAGCTTCACAGGTGAATTCTATCAAACATTTAGAGAAGAGCTAACACCCATCCTTCTCAAACTCTTGCAAAAAATTGCAGAGGAACACTCCCAAACTCATTCTATGAGGCCACCATCACCTGGGTACCAAAACCAGACAAAGATACTACAAAAAAGAAAATTACAGAACAATATCACTGTTGAATATAGATGCAAAAATCCTCAACAAAATACTAGGAAACAGAATACAACAACACATTAAAAGGATCAGACACCGTGATCAAATGGGATTTATCCCAGGAATGCAAGGATTCTTCAATATATGCAAATCAGTCAATGTGATACACCATATTAACACGTTGAAGAAGAAAAGCCATATGATCATCTCAATAGATGAAGAGAAAGCTTTTGAGAAAATTCAACACCCATTTATGATAAAAACTCTCCAGAAAGTAGGCATAGAGGGAACCTACCTCAATATAATAAAGCCCATATACGACAAACCCCCGACAAACCCACATCATGCTCAGTGGTGAAAAACTGAAAGCATTTCCTAAGATCAGGAACAAGACAAGGTTGCCCACTCTCACCACTATTTTTCAACATAGCTTTGGAAGTCCTAGCCACGGCAATCGGAGAAGAAAAAGAAATAAGAGGAATACAAATTGGAATAGAAGAAGTAAAGTTGTCCCTGTTTGCAGATGGCATGATACTATACATAGAGAATCCTACAGATGCCACCAGAATACTACTAGAGCTAACCAATGAATTTGGTAAAGTTGCAGGATACAAAATTAATGCACAGAAATCTCTGGCATTCCTATACACTAATGATGAAAAATCTGAAAGAGAAATTAAGGAAACACTCCCATTTACCATGGCAACAAAAAGAATAAAATACCTAGGAATAAACCTACCTAGAGAGACAAAAGACCTGTATGCAGAAAACTATAAGACACTGATGAAAGAAATTAAAGATGATACCAACAGATGGAGAGATATACCATGTTCTTGGATTGGAAGAATCAGCATTGTGAAAATGGAAATACTACCCAAAGCAATCTACAGATTCAATGCAATCCCTATCAAATTACCAATGGCATGTTTTACAGAACTAGAACAAAAAAATCTTAAAATTTGTATGGAGACACAAAAGACCCTGAATATCCAAAGCAGTCTTGAGGGAAAAAATGGAGCTAGAGGAATCAGACTCGTAGACTTCAGACTATACTACAAAGGTACAGCAATCAAGACAATACGGTACTGGCACAAAAACAGAAATACAGATCAATGGAACAGGATAGGAAGCCCAGACATAAACCCACACACCTATGGTCAACTAATCTATGACAAAGGAGGCAGGGATGTACAATGGAGAAAAAGACAGTCTCTTCAATAAGTGGTGGTGGGAAAACTGGACAGCTCCATGTAAAAGAATGCAATTAGAACACTCCCTAACACCATACACAAATATAAAGTCAAAATGGATTAGAGACCTAAATGTAAGACCGAGCACTATAAAATTCTTAGAGGAAAACATAGGAAGAACATTCTTTGAGATAAATTGCAGCAAGATCTTTTTTGTTCCACTTCCTAGAGTAATGAAAATAAAAACAAAAATAAACCAATGGGACCTAATGAAACTTCAAAGCTTTTGCATAGCAAAGGAAACCATAAACAAGGCCAAAAGACTACCCTCAGAATGGGAGAAAATATTTGCAAATGAAGCAAGTGACAAAGGATTAATCTCCAAAATTTACAAGAAGCTCATGCAGCTCAATAGCAAAAAAACAAACAACCCAATCCAAAAATGGGCAGAAGACCTAAACAGACATTTCTCCAAAGAAGACATACAGATGGCCAAGAAGCACATGAGAAGCTGCTCAACATCGCTATTATTAGAGAAACGCAAATCAAAACTACAATGCGGTATCACCGCACACCAGTTAGAATGGGCATCATCAGAAAATCTACAAACAACAAATGCTGGAGAGGGTGTGGAGAAAAGGGAACCCTCTTGCCCTGTTGGTGGGAATGTAAATTGATATAGCCACTATGGAGAACAGCATGGAGGTTCCTTAAAAAACTAAAAATAGAATTACCATATGACCCAGTAATCCCACTCCTGGGCATATACCCAGAGAAAACCATAATTCAAAACGACACATGCACCCCAATGTTCATTGCAGCACTATTTACAATAGCCAGGTCATGGAAGCAACCTAAATGCCCATCGTCAGATGAATGGATAAAGAAGATGTGGTACATATGTACAATGAAATATTACTCAGCCATAAAAAGGAACGAAATTGGGTCATTTGTAGAGATGTGGATGGATCTAGAGACTGTCATACAGAGTGAAGTAAGTCAGAAAGAGAAAAACAAATATCCTTTATTAATGCATATATGTGGAAGCTAGAAGAATGGCACAGATGAACCAGTTTGCAGGGCAGAAATAGAGACGCACATGTACAGAACAAACATATGGACACCAAGGGGGGACAGTGGGGTGGTGGTGGTGGGATGAACTGGGAGACTGGGATTGACATATATACACTAATATGTATAAAATGGATAACTAATAAGAACCTGCTGTATAAAAAAATAAATAAAATTCTAAAAAATAAATATATAAAAAAATAAAAACGGACATCACTAATCATCAGAGTAATGCAAACCACAACTACAATGAGATATCACCTTAGAAGAGCTACCACCCAAAAGATTACAGGGACTTCCCTGGTGGCGCAATGGTTAAGAATCCACCTGCCAGTGCAGGGGACACAGGTTTGAGCCCTGGTCCAGGAAGATCCTACATGCCACAGAGCAACTAAGCCCGTGCACCACAACTACTGAGCCTGCGCTCTAGAGCCCTCGAGCCAGAACTACTGAGCCCGTGTGCCACAACTACTGAAGCCTGCGCACCTGCAGCCTGTGATCCACCACAAGAGAAGCCACCACAATGAGAAGCCCGTGCACCGCAGCAAAGAGCAGCTCTGGCTCACCTGCAACTAGACTAAGCTCGCGCACAGCATCGAAGACCCAATGCAGCCAAAACTAAGTAAATTAATTAATTCTTAAAAAGACTACAAATAACAAATATTAGTGAGGATGTGGAGAAAGGGGAACCCTTGTACACTGTTGGTGGGAATGTAAATTGGTGGAGCCACTGTGGCAAACAGTATGGAGGTTTCTCAAAAAACTAAAAATAGAACTACCATATGACCCAGCAATTTCAATCCTGGGTATATATCTGAAAAAAACAAAAACACTAATTCAAAAAGATACATGCACCCCAATGTTCACAGCAGCATCATTTACAATAGCCAAGATATGGAAGCAACCTGAGTGTCCATCAATAGAGGAACGGATTAAGAAGATGTGGTATGCATATACAATGGAGGTTAAAAAGAATAAAAATTTGCCATTTGCAACAACATGGATGGACTTGGAGGGTATTATGCTTAGTGAAATAAGTAGGACAGAGAAAGACAAATGATCTCACTTATATGTGGAATCTAAAAATGAAAGCAAACTATTGAATACAACAAAAAAGAAACACTCTCATAGATATAGAGAACAAACTAGTGGTTACCAGTGGGGAGAAACAGGGGAGAAGGACGAGATAGGGGCTGTGGATTAATAGGTACAAACTACTATGTATAAAATAAATAAGCTACAAGGATATATTGTACAGCATGGGGAATATAGCCAATATTTTATAATAACTATAATGGAGTAGAACCTTAAAAAATTGTGAATCACTGTATTGTACACCTGAAACTTATATAATATTGTACATCAGCTGTAACTCAATTTAAAAAAAACCCGATAACCCTAAAGTCTCCACCAAGAAACTGCTAGAACTAATAAATGAATTCAGTAAAGTTTCGGGATTCAAGTTAATATACAGAAATCTGCTGCTTTTCTCTACACTATAATACACTATACTCTGAGAGAGAAAGCAAGAAAACAATCCCATTTAAAATAGCTTCAAGGGCTTCCCTGGTGGCGCAGTAGTTAAGAATCCACCTGCCAATGCAGGGGCCACGGGTTCAAGCCCTGGACTGGGAAGATCCCACACGCCGTGGAGCAACTAAGCCTGTGGGACACAACTACTGAGCCTGCACTCTGGAGCCTGCGAGCCACAGCTACTGAGCCCGTGTGCCACAACTACTAAAGCCCGCGTGCCTAGAGCCTGTGCTCTGCAACAAGAGAAGCCACCGCAATGAGAAGGCCCCACTTGCCGCAACTAAAGAAAGCCCACGTGCAGCAACAAAGACCCAATGCAGCCAAAAATAAAAATAATTCATTAATAATAATAAGTAAACTAGCATGAAAAAGAATAAAATGCCTAGGAATAAACTTAACCAAGGAAGTGGAAGACCTATACTCTGAAAACTATATATAAAACACTGATGAAGGAATTTGAAAATGTTCCCCCAAAATGGCAAGATATACTGTGTTCTTGGATTGGAAGAATTAATATTGCTAAAATATCCATACAGGAAACACAGGGGACCCTGAATGGCCAGGGCAGTCTTGAGAATGAGGAATGGAGCTGGAGTATCGGGCTCCCTGGCTTCGGGCTATACTACAGAGCTGCAGTGGTCGGGACACTGTGGTACTGGCACAGAGGCAGGGAGATGGATCAATGCAACAGGATGGAAAGCCCAGAGATGAACCCACGCACATATGGTCACCTTATCTTTGATAAAGGAGGCAGGAGTGTACAGTGGAGAAGGGACAGCCTCTTCAATGGGTGGTGCTGGGAAGACTGGACAGGTACATGTAAAGGTATGAGATTAGATCACTCCCTGGCACCATGCACAAAAGTAAGCTCAAAATGGATTGAGGGCCTGAATGTAAGGCCAGAAGCTGTCGGGCTCTTAGAGGAAAGCATAGGCAGAACACTCTATGACATAAATCACAGCAAGATCCTTTTTGACCCACCTCCTAGAGAAATGGAAATAGAAACAAGGGTGAACAGGTGGGACCTAGTGAAACTTCGGGGCCTTTGCACAGCGGAGGAAACCATAAGCAAGACCAGGGGACCACCCTCAGAATGGAAGAAGGTGTTTGCAGATGGAGCAACTGACAAAGGATTAATTTCCAAAATTTGCAAGCAGCTCGTGCATCTCAATAATAGAAAAAGGGGCAACCCAATCCAGGAATGGGCAGGGGACCTGGGTAGACATTTCTCCAAGGAAGTTGTGCAGACTGCCAGCAAGCACATGGAGGAATGCTCAACATCATTAATCATTAGGGAAATACAGATCAGGGCTGCAGTGAGATATCATCTCACACCGGTCAGAATGGCCATCATCAAAAAATCTAGAAACAATGAATGCTGGAGAGGGTGTGGAGAAAGGGGAACGCTCCTGCACTGCTGGTGGGAATGTGAATTGGTACAGCCACTATGGAGAACAGTATGGGGGTTCCTTGGAAAACTACAAGTGGATCTGCCACGTGACCCAGCGGGCCCACTACTGGGCATATACCCTGGGAGGACCATGGTTCAAAGGGAGTCATGTACCAGGATGTTCATTGCAGCTCTATTTACAATGGCCCGGAGATGGAAGCAACCTAGGTGCCCATCATCGGATGAATGGATGGGGAAGATGTGGCACATATATACAATGGAATATTACTCAGCCATAAAAGGAAATGAAATTGAGTGAGGTGGGGAAATTGGATGAAGGCAGTCAAAAGGTACAAACTTCCAGTTATAAGATAAATAAGTACTAGGGATATAATGTACAACATGATAAATAAAATTAACACTGCTGTATGTTATATACGAAATCTGTTAAGAGAGTTCCTAAAAGTTCTCATCACACAAAAACCTTTTCTTCTGTTTAATTATGTATCTATGTGAGACGATGGATGGTCACCAAACTTATTATGATAATCATTTCATGATGCACGTAAGCCAACTCATTATGCTGTGCACCTTAAACTTATACAGTACCGAATGTTAATTACATCATAATAAACTGGAAGAAAAAATATTTATCAGGCAGCTCTAGACATCCAAATCAAGGGGCATCTTGAGTTTGACACTTTTGAGAAAGGGAGAAATTGGGCTGATCCAATTATCACACCACAGCAAAAAGCAACCGAACTTGGAGTAATCGAGTTGAACAGAAAATCCTAAACCGAAGTTGATGCTACTTACCATCCCTTCTTGTTGAATCGTCTCCTACCGCCATCCAGGTTTCCACGATACGGTTTGCCTACAAACAGCCTCTCCAAACACTCCTCCTCTGTCTCTTGCACGCTTCTTTTATTGTCTTTCAATATTCCCTAGCTCAGTGAATATACCAGCAGCCATTCATTTGGGCAAATCAGAAATTTATACATTTTTCTTAAACATTTCCTTTTACCCCCGTGTTCAAATTACCATGAATTGCTATCAATTTTACCTGCTAAATATCTCTTTAATCTGTTCACTTCTCTCCATCGCCACTGCCCTGGACCAACACACCATCACCTCTGGCCTTGCCTACTGAACAGCCTCCTAGGATTGAATCCCAGCTCTGCCACACTCCAGCTGTGCCATCTTGGGCAAGTCTCATCACTTCTCTGAGCTTCAGATTTTTCACAGTTATAAGTGGGGATAATAACAGTGGCTACCACATTCACAAGGGGCTGTGAAGATTCAATGACAGTATGGAGAAAAACCCTTTAAAACAAGTGCTTAACACACAGTAAGCACAATGTAAATGATAGCTTTTTAAATTTTAGCCGCATTCACAGGTACTCAGCAGCCCATTCATTCTCCACACTGAAGTTTGCTTTAGGGAACAATTCTACCTCAGGCACAAACTTCAGGGGTAACTAAAAATTCAGTAATCGGGCTTCCCTGGTGGCGCAGGGGTTAAGAATCCACCTGCCGATGCAGGGGACACGGGTCCGAGCCCTGGTCCGGGAAGATCCCACATGCCGCGGGGCAACTAAGCCCGTGTGCCACCACTACGGAGACTGCGCTCTAGAGCCCGCGAGCCACAACTACTGAGCCCACGTGCCACAACTACTACGGAAGCCCACCCGCCTAGAGCCCGCGCTCTGCAACAAGAGAAGCCACCACAATGCCTGCACCGCAACTTAGGGTAGCCCCCGCTCGCCGCAACTAGAGAAAGCCCGCACCCAGAGCCCGAGAGCAGCAACAAAGACCCAATGCAGCCATAAATAAATAAATTGATTTATTTTTAAAAATTCAGTAATCAAGATGAAGGATGTTTTAGGGCTTCCCTGGTGGCGCAGTGGTTGACAGTCCGCCTGCTGATGCGGGGGACACGGGTTCGTGCCCCGGTCCGGGAACATCTACATGCCGCAGAGAGGCTGGGCCCGTGAGCCATGGCCGCTGAGCCTGCCCGTGAGCCATGGCCGCTGAGCCTGCATGTCCGGAGCCTGTGCTCCGCAACCAGAGAGGTCACAACAGTGAGAGGTCCGTGCACGGCAAAAAAAAAAAAAAAAAAAAAAAAAAGATAAACGATGTTTTCATGGAGTGTTTAAACTAATGCAAATATAATTCATGAATAACTGATGATCAAAATTTCAGATAAAAGTACACTCCAACTCTGCATTTGCTCCACCACGTCTCGGGCAACTCATTATTTATGTGAACCGGTGGCCCACAAAGCTCCCCAATGTGACTTATTCAAACACCGCACGGAAATATCGACCTCGATTCCCGCCAGGCAGAGTCCCCGCCCCCGTCCTGGGCCTCGAGTGTACCGGAAGGGCGGGCCGCCGCCACGCCCCGGGGCTTTCAGATCCGGAGCCGAGGAGAGGGACTCGCGAGAGCGCCCCCCACCACCCGCGCGGCAGCCCGCGCCACCCGAGACGCCCGCTTACCGCGTGAGTGCGTTGGGGTACTGAGTGTGCTGGAAAACGCTCTCCAGGTCCTGCCCCTGCACCTGCGTGAACCTGGCGCGGGGGGCCCGCCGCTGCCCCTCGGCGGCCTCGGGACCCTCGACGGCGGCCAGCGGGGTCTGCTCCTCGCCGCCCGCCTCGGCCTCGGCCTCGTCCTCGCAGCTTTCGCCGTCCGCGGGGCCGGCGGCTCCGACGCTGACCTCTCAGCCTTCCTTTCCTTCTCCTTCGTCTCCCGCCTCTTTCCCCTCCGCGGCTGCTCCCTGCTCCGGTTCGGACTGAGCTTTCTGCTCCTCTCCACCCTCTCTGGGAGGCGACATCTCTGCGGGCTTCACCTCTGCAAGGGAGGATACCCAAAGAGAAAGATAAGGCCGTCGAGTGAGCCCGGCTCTGGGGAGGGCCTGCGTCCGAGGGGAGTCCTGCCATTCACCCCGCCCTGGGAAAGTACCTTTCCTGGAATCCGTTAAAGCGAGTGCCCCACACGCCACTGACCTTTTGCTTCTTCCTGCTCCTCTTCAACCCCCAGCTTGAAGAAGCCGGGAACGGGTGCATCCCTGACGTCATAGGCATCGTGGCTGCTCTTCCGCTGACGCTCCATGTCCAGACTGCTGTCGAGGAGGCTGTGAGCTTCAGCGGAGGCTGCTCTGGATCTCCTGAGACCCCCGGCTCACGACTCAAGGCTAGAGCGGTCGCCCACGACCCGGCACGTTAAGGCTCCTCTGGCGGCTGGTCGGGTTTCAGAGATTCTGGTATGACGCCCACTGTGGGTTTACCACAGCCTGCTGGGGGTTGGGTTAGCTGATGTGCGCATGTGGCAGGGCGTCGGCCGTCTAGGGGCCGTCTAAGGGGGCACGGGCAGGGCGGGGAGGATGTTGCGCGCCCCCCGGGCGCTGGTAGGGAGCATGCGTGAGAGCAGAATTCCGGGTCCCAGGTTGCAACCTAGCTGACTAAGTACTCCGCACTGGGTCGGGCGCCTTCCCAGACCAAGGGGCTGTGCCTGATTTGTGGAGGGTAAGAGAGAGACCTCACCCAAGCTCCATAGACCTTGGAGAAGCGTTTGGGGACTATCTCTTGACCGAGCCCTCCATATCCGGCAGCCAGTACCAAGAAGGGAACAGTAATCAAAGTAATACGGTCGCCCCTTGGTATCCGCGGGGGATTGGTTCCAGGACCCGCCTCGGATACCAAAATCGGCGGATGCTCAGGTCCCATAGTCGGCCCTCCGCATCTGCTGATGTGAAACCCATGGCTATGGAGGGCCGCCTGTATATTCATTGAAAAATATTTTTAAAACACCAAAAACCTGTGTTTAAGTGGACTTGCAAGTTCAAAAGTCGTGTATTTGAAGGGTCAACCGTATTATTAGCTAGGAGTTCGCTTGCTCTGAATTTTTGCAATGAGGTTGAAGTCAGAGTCCGCCATACTCCCCGGGTCTCCAGGAGCAGGAGTTCAGGGCTGGGTTTTCTGAGCATGCCTGGTGCTCAGATCCACTATGCAAACAAAACAAAAAAAAAGCGCAACCCAGCGCCCCCCCGCTATAGATTTTTAGTAATGAATCAACATCAGATTGCAGGTATAGAACCCTGCACAGTGTTTCAAGCACTCAGGAATGCTTACCGGGTACAGATTTCCTGCCTTTTTTCTTTTTTTTTTTTTGTCCTTGTTGCAGCTATGGACTATGCTACATCTTTGTGCACAGCCCCTAAGCTCCTATTGCTTCTGGCTGTAGATCTTCTACAAAAGCATACATGTCCCTTGTGGTGGGCCCCTGTGGACATGGGTAAATTTACCCGCTTTCTTGCCGCTGCCTATCCCCCCATCTCATCTCCTCACGTTTTCTCGAAATGTTCTCCTGAGCCCTTGCTGAGGAGTAAATAAATTTTATTTATTGTCAAATAAAAGAGGGCCAGGCCAGATTTACAGCTCTATGGTTATTCCTTGGAGAAGTGTTTTATAGATGCCCCAAGACTTAATATCCTAAATATTGAAAATAGCTTATAATAATGGGCCCTGTACTTGACAATGTACTTGATTTAGCCTGTGTTTCCTTGGACGCCATTTTCATCAACCCCATTGGGGATCAGAAGCCAAATCATTTTTGTGGGCTCCTAAATATATATTTTGTGGGCTCCTAAATATATATATATATATATATATATATATATATATATATATATGGGACCTAGTCCCCTCACCTACAGTGCCTAAGGGATAAGTGCCCCTGCCTCATGTCTGTGGAGGGTGGTCCAGAAACTAAAAAAGGTTTGTTGACCAATTCTCTTTCAAAAACTGGTAAGACATGGCAATATGAGTACCTCCTCCTGATTTTAACCAAGACATTTCCTCCTCAGGTTGGCCCTCGGTGAGCTCGGCAGGCCTCTCCCTCTCTTGGCTGGATACCCTATACACAATTTTGGTTCCATATTAGTTATCGCATGAGAGACCTATGAGGGTTTTTATCATGATTTGCATTAGACAAGCTAGGAGGTCTGTGACAGCTCCGGAGGTGTGTCCTTCCACATCTCAGATTTCCACAGTGAATTTGTGTTTTCTCAACTTTAGTCACCCATGTGACCCTTGACAAGTGTTGCCCTACCTTGGCATCAGTCATGGTCGTATTTATTTAAAAGTTTTACTTAACTTCACACTTTGAAAACCTTAAATACTGAATGGAGCTTCATCCTAAGCAGTAACAGCCATGAATCGTAGTCGATGTAGAAGATTTATGGGAGCAGGGGCCCTGGAGCCAGATTGCTGGCATCTAAATCCTGGCTTTGCTCAACGCTTGCTAGCTGGCTAAACTGTTAGGTTGCTTATTCTCACTTAATCGTGGTTTCCACATCTGTAAAATGAGGATAGCAATAGTAACTACCTCACCAGGTTATCGTGAGGATTAACTGAGATGGTAAAAACACAGTGTTACCAATGGCCATACCGTGCTGTCTCACATTTCCAATTTTCATCAATTTTGTGGTTTATTTATTCACAAAGGTCCATGAGAGAAGAAAGATGATGGCTATTCTCTGGCCGTTGGCAGTGAGGACAGAAAGTTTTCTTGTGAATATGTCGCTACCATGTTTTTGTGTCCCTTTATATGCTTCAGTCAGTAATCCTCTGTTGGCTGCTCTGTTTACAAGGCCCTGCCTCAGGCAGTGTGGAGAGTGTCATGATTCCAGACGCAGCTATTGTGCCATGGGTTCTCACAGTCTGGGGAGAGAGATCAGCCCACGTGAGAGAAAGAAGCTGAAAATTCTGGAGACAGAGTGCCCAGCCCCACCACCACTAACTTGCTGTGTGGCCAGAGCTAAATTAGCTGACCTCTCTGTGCCTCAGGTGCCACATCTGTAGGATGGGGATCGTGATGGTACCTGCTGTACCGTGTTGTGAAATTTACATGAAGGAATACAAATAAGGCCCATGGTGAGGGCTCAGATAACTTTAGCTGATGCTAGAGTTAAGGGGTCGGGACTGACTGCGGTCATTCTGCACAGGGGCCTGCACTGTGACTGAGGATGCTGGACACGGAGTGTCGCCCCTGCCCCTGAGTGGATATGAGAGTCTGTGGAGTGGCACAGAGCTGTGCTTGCTCAGGCTGGTGACACCATGTGGGTGCTCACTGTGCACCAGGGCCTGGCTAATCGATCTTATAGCCGTCCCCTGAGGAGGGGGCCATCACTCTCCTTAGTTCCTAATGGAAGAAGTGGAGGCTCGGAGAGGTTCAGTGACTTTCCTAAGGTTACATAGGTCAGTGGAAGAGGGCCAGGATTCAAACCGTTGAAGAGACTTTGTTCTTAGCAGCCCGTGGTAGAAGCAGATTTGGCTTTTTTTGCAGGGTGGTGGGGTTTCCCTTACACCTCACAGAGTGAGTCAAATTTTGGTAAATGCTAAGCAGGCCGTGCATGGAACTTCAGTTCAGGGAGGTAGTATGAGCAGCCCCAGGAGTGATCAAGTGTAAAGCTTGTCTTAGGGAACACCAACCCAAACAGGGTGGCCAGGAGAATGAATGCATATGAGGTGCTGACCTTGAGAGGGAGCTGGAGGGGGAGCCTGGAGAGAACTCTGTACTGGGTGGGAACTAAAGTTTAAAAGTTAGGTTGGGGTCCAATTTATGGAAGGAGTTAGAATGTCTGCATTTGGGATCATGGAAAACTGTAAGAGTTTTGTGCCGGGGGAGTGCCTTAATGAAAGCAGTGTTTTAGGATGTGTTTATAGGAAGGGAATCTCTAGGCTGGCTCTTGGTTCAGTTCACTGCAGTTACTGGGCCTGCGGGACAAGGTACAGATCCGGAGGGCTTACTTGGAGGCCACAGCTGGCTGTCAGCGGGATTGGGAGTCCCCTTGAATTTGAATGTAAAGTTCTGTGTGTATGGTGGCATTAGAATAGTGTGTGCACTTTTCATCAGAAAAAGTGGGACACAGTGCCCCTAACCACCCCCTCCCACCCAAAATAATAAGAAGAATAAATAATAAGTAATGATAATAATCGGAAAGACCAAGGAATTGAGTAATGGAAGCAGTCTCTGGAGTTGCAGCATATGCATCTGGTTTTAGGGCACTTCTACTTTCCTGCTCATAGCAAGAGCTTTGGCCCTGAATTCTCACTACACGACACTGACAAGCCTTATTGTCCCTGAGCCTTAGTTTCCCGAACTATAAACAACTATTACTCTTACTACTACTATTTGCTAAGATAAAGATAATCATCTCACGGGATTCTTATGAAGTCAGAATGAAGTATGGAAAGATACTCTATTAACTTTAATTGTGTATAAACATAAGGGGTGATTTATGTAATTGTTTTATTCTTTTATTGAAGTATAGTTGAATTATAATGCTTTGTTAATTACTGCTGTACAGCAGAGTGACTCAGTTATTCATATATATATATATATATAAAAATATATACATATATTCTTTTTCATACTCTTTTCCATTATGGTTTATCATAGGATATTGAATATAGTTCCCTGTGCTATACAGTAGGACCTTGTTGTTTATCCATTTTATATATACTAGCTTGCATCTGCTAATCCCAAACTCCCAATCCATCCCTCTCCCACCCCACCTTCCCCCTTGGCAGCCACCGGTCTTTTTTTTTTAATATTTAATTTTATTTATTTTTGGCTGAGTTGGGTTTTCGTTGCTGCGCGCGGGCTTTCTCCAGTTGTCGCGAGCGGGGGCTACTCTTCGTTGCGGTGCACGGGCTTCTCACTGCGGTGGATTTTCTTGTTGCGGAGCATGGGCTCTAGGCATGCGGGCTTCAGTAGTTGTGGCACGCGGGCTCTAGAGCGCAGGCTCGGTAGTTGTGGTGCACGG
Source organism: Phocoena phocoena (assembly GCF_963924675.1). NCBI lineage: Eukaryota > Metazoa > Chordata > Mammalia > Artiodactyla > Phocoenidae > Phocoena > Phocoena phocoena. Next base: position 101,137,529 of record NC_089240.1, on the reverse strand, counting down.
GCTTAGTTGCTCCACGGCATGTGGGATCTTCCTGGACCAGGGGTCAAACCCGTGTCCCCTGCATTGGCAGGCAGATTCTCAACCACTGCGCCACCAGGGAAGTCGCACCGGTCTATTCTGTATGTCCCTGATTCTGTTTCTGTTTCATAGATAAGTTCATTTGTGTCATATTTTAGATTCCACATATAAGTGATATCATATGGTATTTGTCTCTCTGACTTACTTCACTTAGGATGATAATCTCTGGTTGCATTGTAATTGTTACTTGTGATAGGGGTTTTACTCATTTCTTTTGAAAAACACTTTTCATCATGAAAATATTCAAATATACACAACAATGGCAAGAGTACTGGAACGGACTCCCATAAAAACCATCATCCAGCTTCAGCATTTATCACGATCTTACCAAATTGTTTCATCTATCTTCTTTCCTTGCTCCCTCCCTCCCTGCTTCCCTCCCTCCCTCCCTTCTTTCCTCCCTTCATTCTTTCTGTCCTTCTCTCTTCCTCCCCTCCCCACTCACTCTCCTCTTCTTGCTGTGCTGATTTAAAAGAAACTCAAGACAACTTGTGTTTTCTTCCCTGTATCTTTATGTGTATATGCACTTTCTAAAAAATACAGTCTTTTTTCCTATATAACCAGAGTGCCATCCAGGCGCCTGAATGGTAATACTAATCCGTTGGCGCCATCACCCAGTCGCTTGTATTCTGAATTCCCTGATTGCCTCAAAAAATGACTTTTTACAGTTGGTTTTTTTAGGATATAAGTTTTTCTGTGTCTACGCTGATAAAATAAAAGGAAAACTTGAGGGGGTGGGCATTTGCATATCTAATCCCAGCCTTAGAAAGCGGAGGAGGAAATTAAAGACAGCCCTGGATATATACTACTGCTGGTGGTTGTATGTGGCAATAAAAGTGATTCAGTGTTTGCATTCACTGCCCTATCTCAGGACAGCATGGACCCTTTGGGTTTGTTCCAAATCATTTGCAGACTAAATCCCAGTCCAGACACTGGGACAGTGCATCCCTTTGCTGTAACCAGGCATTAAGGGTAAAATTGCATGATTTTCCTTTAAATTCTGCCGGAGATATTAGGCCATTATGAGCAGCAAGCTTGTAGAACCACCGCTGTTCGTGGCTCCCTGTGGTGAAGCATGAACCAGGCGTCTCGCTAAGGATGTCTTTACCTTCGGCAGCCTGGGCTCAAGCCTCAAGGGCTGCTCCCTGTAGCCACATTCTCTGCCGGCATCCTTCAGAGGGAAACCTTACATGACATTCTTGAGCCTTGCTAGGACTGGGAAAAGCTATTTGCTCTTTATTTATTTATTTATTTATTTTATTTGGCTGCATTGGGTCTTCGTTGCTGCATGCGGGCTTTCTCTAGTTGTGGCGAGCAGGGGCTGCTCTTCGTTGCAGTGCACGGGCTTCTCATTGCGGTGGCTTCTCTTGTTGCGGAGCATGGGCTGTAGGCACGCAGGCATCAGTAGTTGTGGCATGCGGGCTCAGTACTTGTGGCTCGCCGGCTCTAGAGCGCAGGCTCAGTCGTTGTGGCGCAGGGGCTTATTTTCTCCGCGGCATGTGGGATCTTCCTGGACCAGGGCTTGAACTCGTGACCCCTGCACTGGCAGGCAGATTCTTAACCACCGTGCCACCAGGGAAGCCCAAGCTATTTGCTTTTAGTCTACTCGATGGTAGAAGAAATGCAACGTGCTAATTCCTGTCAACTTTCAGATTTTTCAAGTTCTAGCTCAATCCCCATCTCTTGGAGGAAGCCACAGTACTCTCATCTTCTGAGCTCTTACTGCTCTTGAAATGGGACCAATTCATTGGATCCCTATCACACATTGCTTCCATTGCGAGTCAGTCTTAAATGTATGGAAGCATGAACGGTGTATGTATGTGTGTGTGTGTGTGTCCATGGGTGAATGTAATATGTATGTACACGTATGTGCATTTTGTGACTTCTCAGTTACGGTGTAAGCTGGCACTTGACACACTTGTTAGCATTCCCCATGCAGTACCCCAGAGCAGTGCTGTGTACATAGCGGGCATTCAGTAAGGACTTGTTGATTGGTTGAAAGTGAATATAGAAGAAGGGTGGATGGCCTTGACTAAGGCCACTGAGCCTGGGGACTTTTACTAGCTGAGCTTGTCCAGTGTTGGCTCCATTCTCTTATTTTCCTCCCAGCCCATCTGGCAGTCGTGAGTGACAGACTCTGAGGTAGCAAAGATCTTCCCAGAAAGGCTCTAGCACTTAGCTGGTGGCCTTCCATGGGGGTGGAGAAACAGATCAGCAACGTGCTCTCCTCTGTGTCTGAAGCACTGTGTGTGGAGCTGCCCTGGAAGTCTGAATTGCAAAGGCTCTTCTCTCCTCTTTCTCTCTCCTTCCTCATAGTTATCATCCTTTTCCTCCCTATCATTAGTGTGTGTATGTGTCTGTGTGTGTGTATAATTTTTTAATTCATTGTCCATGTACTATAAATGAGGGCCAGAGAAAGACATAAGCAAGTCATGGAGAGAAAGAAAATACATGAGTTAAAGTCACATATATTCTGGAACAAGACAAATGCCACAGGTGAGTAACAAAGCAGTAATATGGGAGTTCAAAGAAGGTAGATGTTACTTTCAATACAAATCTGGAAGCATACTTGAAGAAGTGGACTTAAAGATGACTCAGGTGTGCGTGGGAGTTCTTATTGGCCTTCCCCAAAGAAACACTCAAGAACAAAAGTAACAGATTATCATTGTAATTTACATGGAGATGATGAAGAAAGCAAAACTGAAACAAATTAAACTGAACTATAACCTTGTCTAACATCCAAGGGTGATAATGAAAACTACCTTTTCAGTTTCTTATCCTATAATTTCTTTTACAAGTACTATATTCCACATACTGTAGATAGTGTGCAGAGTCCTGCTCTTTGTATAATTTGAATTCATGCTAGATTATCTTGGCACTCACAGGTAGAAGTTTAATTTCTAGGACACCAAAACTTCACAGACAGTAACTATACCCACCACTTAGCTCAATAGCTGATGGCGTGCAGGGGAAAAGGCTTTGTAGCCTGGTTCCCAAGCCCTGGGCAGCAATTACATAAATGTTGATGCAAATGAATATGAAGAAGGCATACAGACAATGAACTTAAAATGTTTGTACACCTTTTAAGGACCTATTCTTTTTTTTTTTTTTTGCCTTGTACACTTTTTTAACGTTTTTATTGGAGTATAATTGCTTTACAATGGTGTGTTAGTTTCTGCTTTATGACGAAGCGAATCAGTTATACGTATACATATATCCCCGTATCTCCTCCCTCTCGCGTCTCCCTCCCTCCCACCCTCCCTACCCCACCCCTCTAGGTGGTCACAAAGCACCGAGCTGATCTCCCTGTGCTATGCGGCTGCTTCTCACTAGCTGTTTTACATTTGGTAGTGTGTATATGTCCATGCCACTCTCTCACTTTGTCCCAGCTTACCCTTGCCCCTCCCCGTATCCTCAAGTCCATTCTCTAGGAGGTCTGCGTCTTTAGTCCTGTAAGAACCTATTGTTTAAATGGTGCTGGGAAAACTGGACAGGTACATGTAAAAGTATGAGATTAGATCACTCCCTAACACCATACACAAAAATAAGCTCAAAATGGATTAAAGACCTAAATGTAAGGCCAGAAACTATCAAACTCTTAGAGGAAAACATAGGAAGAACACTCTATGACATAAATCACAGCAAGATCCTTTCTGACCCACCTCCTAGAGTAATGGAAATAAAAACAAAAATAAAAAAATGGGACCTAATGAAACTTCAGAGCTTTTGCACAGCAAAGGAAACCATAATAAAGACCAAAAGACAACCCTCAGAATGGGAGAAAACATTTGCAAATGAAGCAACTGACAAAGGATTAATCTCCAAAATTTACAAGCAGCTCATGCAGCTCAATAACAAAAAAACAAACAACCCAATTCAAAAATGGGCAGAAGACCTAAACAGACATTTCTCCAAAGAAGATATACAGAATGCCAACAAACACATGAAAGAATGCTCAACATCATTAATCATTAGAGAAATGCAAATCAAAACTACAATGAGATATCATCTCACACCAGTCAGAATGGCCATCATCAAAAAATCTAGAAACAATAAATGCTGGAGAGGGTGTGGAGAAAAGGGGACACTCTTGCACTGCTGGTGGGAATGTGAATTGGTTCAGCCACTATGGAGAACAGTATGGAGGTTCCTTAAAAAACTACAAATAGAATTACCATATGACCCAGCAATCCCACTACTGGGCATATACCCTGAGAAAACCAAAATTCAAAAAGAGTCATGTACCAAAATGTTCATTGCAGCTCTATTTACAATAGCCCGGAGATGGAAAGAACCTAAGCGCCCATCATCGGACGAATGGATAAAGAAGATGTGGCACATATACACAATGGAATATTACTCAGCCTTAAAAAGAAATGAAATTGAGTTATTTGTAATGAGATGGATAGACCTAGAGTCTGTCATACAGAGTGAAGTAAGTCAGAAAGACAAAGACAAATACCGTATGCTAACACATATATATGGAATTTAAGGGGAAAAAATGTCATGAAGAACCTAGGGATAAGACAGGAATAGAGGCGCAGACCTACTGGAGAACGGACTTGAGGATATGGGGAGGGGGAAGGGTGAGTTTTGACAGGGCGAGAAAGAGTCATGGACATATACACACTAACAAACGTAGTAAGGTAGATAGCTAGGGGGAAGCAGCCGCAAGGCACAGGGATATTAGTTCGGGGCTTTGGGACAGCCTGGAGGGGTGGGAGGGGGAGAGTGGGTGGTTGGGAGACGCAAGAGGGAAGACACATGGGAGCACATGTATATGTATAGCTGATTCACTTTGTTATAAATCAGAAACTAACACACTATTGTAAAGCAATTATACCCCAATAAAGATGTTAAAAAAAAAAAAAAAAAAAGAACCTATTGTTGAGCAATTGACTTCATATGTGCTTGAGGAGATGGATAGAGATCCATAATCAAATGTATGTATATAGGTATAGTTTATACAAAGGTGTATACATATATATACACACAGATATATATATGTGTGTGTATATATATACATATATGTGTGTGTGTATATATATATACATATATATATATATCTTTGTATAGACTCTACCTATATAAACTTATACATTATATGTCTCTGAATTCTACACACACACTCACACACACGTTCAATTCCTTCTAACACTGGCATCCTTTAGGTACCACTTCTGTGTGGAGTCACACTGAGGTTAAGTCTGAAGTGGCAATTATTCAAATTAATGCACCGAGGAGCCCAAGTATATTAAGTTATTTAAAACCAGGCATAAATGCTTTGCATAAGGAGTGAATATGTGAATACTTAGGCATTAGAGTGAGGGGATAATTCACACTCAGAACACAACAGACGAGCAACTGATGTATGTTTAGTGAAGGTGACGCTGATGCGGAGGGGAGAGCGTAGAGTCCAAGTCTGCTCCTCCCGCAGCTGTTCTTTTGTTATCTTTTCCACAGAGAGTGGTTTCTTGCTTTTAGAACAAAGTAAGATGCTCTCAGAACTTTGGTTAGCAAAGAAAATACTTTTAGGTCTTTAGAATCTTTTAGAACTTTTGTAAAACACCATTTTGTCAGCTGATGAAGGAGGCACTTGAATGTCGAACACTTTCCAGAGGCGAGGGCCCGGGCTGGGTGGCACAGCTCACAGGCTTTGGGTCCCTGAGCTGTCCCACTGGAGGCAGCTGCCTAGGGCAGGGCTTGAGCTGCTGCCAGTGTGCTGAGGGGCAGGTCTGACTTCCTTGCCCTGACGCCCGCGGTGCCCTTCTTCTCCAGCACCCACTCAGGGCTCTTCCTCGCCACCCCCGCCTCACAATCCTGCACGGGACCCTGTGCAGGAGACACAGCTGGGGGCTGAGGGCTGGAGCGGCCTGGCTGGCGCCCAGGTCAAACCAGGCAGGGAAAACGGTGAGCTTCCTCCCAACTGAGGTGGCCTCAGAAGCCCTTCTACAACAGCCTCCGTGCCTGGACCCCGTTCCAGGTGACATCCGCCGGGAACAAGCAGTTGTGTCTAGGAGGGCAGGAGGTTGAGAGGCCCCCTCACTGGCGGGTGTCTGTACAGTAGGTGATCACTTGTTGGGGGTGCATACGTCCTTGCCTGGGGACAACCTAGGCCAGGATCAGCCCATGAGAGCCTGGCAGTGTCCTGGGAAGGAAAGCCAGAGGCCCCGTGCCCAGTGCTGCCACGTAAGGCCCAGCCTGGTGTAAACCAAGTAGGGGCTCCCAGCAACTACAAACGTCTGAGGTAGGAAAACAAGGGTGCCCAGCTCATGGCAGCCCCGACAGGGATCCCCCAGGGCTGATCTGCGCTTCCAGCCCAAGGGCTGAGGAGAAGAGGTCCCCTCGCCCCCTACACACAGCCCCATGGGAGAGAGGCCCTCTCCTGTTGGAGTTTCTAAGTGTTTGGTAAAGTAGTGGAGAGAGTGGCAGCCCTAAATCCTCATTTTCTGGAATTCTTTGATATGCCAGCCTGAAAGCGTTGCTAACACAGTAGGTTTTGCATTATAGTGGAGGTGGGAGGGCGAGTTGCAACCTTTGAAATATGTCTAAAGAGCAAAACAAACTAAAACAACAATTTCAAACAAAGTTTCACCGACCTGAGAAAGGTGGAAAAGAGTTATACAGAGTGGAACGTACGCCATGAGGATTCCTCACACCTTCAAAGTTTTGAGACAACCAAATGCATTCATGAATAGTCTCTTGAGGAATTTCTGACCCTTAGGCTTTTCTTCCTTTATGAGGTACTGTTAGGAAGAGATGGGGTGTGTGGAATTTGTTGGTAGTGGAGGATGACTCTTAGTACAGGCAGGATTCTTACCTGTGGTAAGGTGAAATACTTATGCTCTTCCAGTGATGAGTAGTTTGTGAGTCAAAGGATCAGGAGTGATTATTTGAGACTATAGAAAAGCCTAAGTTAAATCAAAGGAGTATTTGTGGGGGGAAAGAAGAAGAAAAGAAAGAAAGAGAGAAAAAGAAGAATCGGGATGGGTTCACTAGCTTTGCTGCAGAGAGCGTGTGTGAGGGCAGTGATGGACACGGGCTGCAGAGCTGGTGGTGGGGTCTGGAAAGCAGTGCTGGCGGCCTAAGGCCACGGGCTGGGCTCACAGTCAGGTCTGGCCAGGGCTTGGGAGGCGCAGACCTCTGCTTTCTCAAGCAGGCAAAGCAAGCTCAGAGGAAAAGAAAAACTGAAGTTTTGGTGGCTTGCTTCTCCTGGGTTTACGTAGTGGTCTCTTAATGGAGTTATGAAGGCAAAAGGAGGAACAAGAAACACATGAAGAAGACGGGAGAATGTTTTCATCTATTTCCAAACTGTACACCGTGAGCCTCCCAAAGAAACATTTAATGGACACCCTCCCTTGGTTTGCAAGGACAGTAGGAGTTGTTTTATGAAACCAGTATTGGAAATATGGAAGTAGTGTCAGCCTGAACCTCACATAGCCAGCGTTGCACATTGCTTATATTTATGCAGATTTGACCATTGGTACACTCGAACCCCCCAAAGTGAGCTCTATTACACTGGCTTTTCTTGACTACATATTCATGCAGCAGAAGGACCCAAATACTATGAAGGGAGAGGGAAAATGGGGCGACAGAGAGAGGAGGCCTTGGTCTCATGTAAAATTTGCCGCGTGGAAACATCCAGAAATCTAAATATGGCATAATTCCATTAACTGAGATGCTGAGGGAGCAGTGCAGCCCCCAGCACAGGTTTTACTCTCAGTTGTTAATAGTTGGCAGATGTTTAGGGGGGAGCCGTTCTGTGACCCCTCACTCACGTGGTTGTCGGCTGTCTTCCTAAAATGCAGGTTGCGCCCTCTTGACTTAAGCCTAAGGGACAGGATGGGGATCTCCTGGTTGATTAGCAGCTCCTAGAGGGCGCAACCTTGCTGGGCACCAGAGGCTCTGGTCCAAGGCCCTGCAACTGTAGCCAGAGCGGAGTGAGCTGAGCTGGTCCTGAGCCCAGGAAGGTTTGGAGGGTGGGGCAGGTTGGAGTGTGCAGAATTGACAGTGGTGACAATGGTATGCCTCTTTCCCCCAAACTCTTGTCTGGGCAAAGATTGTAAGAGTTTTAGTAAATTTGGGCTGAGTTCGTCTAAGCATTCATTACCCCTATAGTCTAATATTAAGGCAGTGTCCAGGGCTTCAGTTCCGCCGGTGTCCAGCAGGACAAGCCACAAAGTCCCTGGGCCCCCCATGACCAAACCTCCCTCACAATACCATCTCCATCTTTTTAACTATCCCAAGGTTCCAGAGGATGAATGACCCTTTTTAGTCATCCTCAGGGAAAACTTTGTTTAAAAATCCAACCCACTCCTGTTGATTATTTACTGTAACCAAAGATGGGTTTTTCAAAATGGGGACCGTTCCCCTCAGTATGATTTTAAAAGGCACCCACTTTTTCCTATGCTCAACTTCCCCCATAACTAAGGTGACACCTGCCCAATGAGTAGGGATTAGTGGCAGCTGGAGCTGACGGTCAGTTGTCAGGACGCAGACCTACCAGGCATAGTAATAACAGCAGGGACAGAGCGCAGTTGGTCAGCTCCACCTGCGTGTAAGAGTGGGGGAAATAATAGTAAAGGTGGGAGGGGAGAGACAAAGCCATATGCCAATCCAGAGCCTGGCACATAGTCGGTGCTCGCTGTTGGGGGGGAGGGCGGCTGAAGGGAGCGCCTTCAGCTACATATCCTAAGATACTTTAGCAAGAAGGAAATAGCTTCTCCTGATGCACTTTCAAATCTTCAAGGCACCGAGAGCTCCCTGCTGAAATTTTTCATGTCTGACATGAAATGCTCAATATACTAATCAATCCCTTTTTCTCTCTGCTTGAAGGTTTGGTTTAAGAGTAGAAGGGCCAAGTGTTGGAGACATCAGAGGGCAGTAATGCTCAGAAACGTGCCCCACGTGCCCCCGGTCCTCCCTGCTGTCATCAGCCTGTGTGAACACTGCCGTGCCATTCTGCTTCAGGAGCTGGATTGGGTCCACGTTTTTGTGGAGCAAGTGCCGCTGGAGCTGCCTCTGCTGCCCATGCCGCCCATGCCACCCATGCCTCCCATGCCACCTAACCTGCCCGTGCCACCCGTGCCGCCTGAGCCACCCAGGCCGCCCATGGCACCCTTTCCTCCTATGCTGTTGCCTCCTCCGCCCTGTCATTTTCCCCACGTGCTTCACTGTAGGTGCCCTCATGTGGCATGGCGTCATTCCTTTCCATTGGAGATCCTTCAGCTGCCCCAACTTTCTATTGAATTGTGTCTGTGACAGTTTTTTCCAAAGGGCCTTTGAGCCAGTTTCATGTTCTGCATACCTCACCACCAAGAAGAGTTCCCCAAAGTCCTGCAAAGTATATTAATTAGAAGTAGAGTCCTTGACCCACTGTTTTAGGGCATGTTTTGTATTTTCAATAAAGTTGTGAGTTCTCTGCATAGTTGTTCTCTGTGTCACATGGGGTTAGTAAATTTGATGGAAATTGCTAAGCCAACGCCATACAGACCAAATGCCCAAGAGGCCTCCTTTCATGCAGTTACAGCCCTGAGTCACCATCATAGGCCATGCACATCTCAGAAGTTTGCCAGGTGCCCGTGAGGTGTTTACACAGACCCACCTGTTCTCTTCCACCCTCTCCCCCAGCACCCATGCTCCCCACACCCTGCCCCAATGGGACCACCTAAATGTGCAAAACGGGTGGTGTGAGTCTCGAATGGTAGAATAGTGTGTTTCAAAGCAGGCCTGAAGCCCATTCATGGTGACCAGCTCAGGTACAAGGAGGACTCCAAGGGACACTTCTGCAGTGACTACTCATAGGGCTTTACGGAAGAGAGGGAGCGGGGCACCATCGTCTTCTCTCCCAGTTCTGTTCACCGCCTTCCCTGTTGTGGAGGGCACGTGTGGAGAGAAACCACGCTAGCGGAGGGGGAGGGGCCTACCTCTGCGAAGGTAACACACGAGGAGACTGTCCAGGCCTGCATGTGGCTCTTCTCACCCCCTCTCGCCCACCCCCAGGTACGGAAAGCATATCGTAGCTCCTTCTGCAACTCAGAGCTGACGGATGAGGTGGCCTTCAACTGTATTTTGTCACCTTCAACATCCTTGGGAGAACCCTGGTTCCAGCTACTTCAACACTGAAAGGGAGCCTCTTGGGTGAGTGTTGCCTGAAGCCAGGAGGTGGTGGTCCCTGAGCACTGATCCAGGATAATCACTTTATTTAAAAGAAGCAGGTAGGGCTTCCCTGGTGACACAGTGGTTAAGAGTGTGCCTGCGGGAAGGTCCCACATGCCGCGGAACAACTAAGCCCGTGCGCCACAACTACTGAGCCTGTGTGCCACAACTACTGAAGCCCGCACACATAGAGCCCGTGCTCTGCCACAAGAGCAGCCACTGCAATGAGAAGCGCCGCAAATACAGAAAGCCCACGCACAGTCACAAAGACCCAACATAGCCAAACATAAAATAAATTCATTTTAAAAATAAAAATAAATAAAAGCAGCAGGTATGGGAACATATGTATATGTAAAACGGATCCACTTTGCTATAAAGCAGAAACTAACACAACATTGTAAAGCAATTATACTCCAATAAAAGTGTTAAAAGAATAAAAATGAAAAATAAAATAAGAGCAGCAGGTAGACCTTACCTTTGCTCATGGGGCCTTCTTCAAATGGAAGTGTCAGGTAGAAAACACACACGCACACACACACATACTACACAGGTATGCACCCTGTATCCCATGTCTGTGATAGAAGCACAAACATACCCAGAAAATACCCAGAACACAAGCAGAATTGGCTTGTGTTATTAAAATAACCCTTCTGAAATGTATCTAGTGGCCTGTTGTCCTTGCCTTCGGTTATTTCAGGTTCGATGCTGGGAAAGAACGTGTGTCCTCGTCCACCCTGGCCTTGCGGACGGGGAGGGGCTCATGCGGAACTGAAGCAGTGTCCATGCTGCATCGCCAGTTTATTTACACAGGCACACACAACCCTTCTTGTTGGTAGGACGACCCCAGCCTGAGGAAGAATTTTGCTAACGGACCAAAAACCGTTTTCACGGCTAGTCAGGTTTGGGCGGTAGCACTGCAGGGGGTTCTTGGAACCTGGACACCTGAGATCTTCTCTGAGATCGGAATCGCCTCCTTCTTACGCAGTAGCGATGGTTTCAGCATCGTGCCTCCGGATGGAGAAAAACATAGCCTTTCTTTGAAGTTCCCCAAGCCCAGCAAAGTCGCAGGCTCCACGCTTAGACACCACTCTCGCTCGCATTCTAACCTCAGGCCCGAGACCTGGATGGCCTCAGCCATCAGCTGTCGAGGCTTCAGCCCAGGCTCCCGAAACCAATCCTACAGCTCCTGCTCAAGGTGTCACTCTCAGGAGCTGTCCTGGACACCATCTTCCCTTGTGACTCCAGGATACTTCTGCGCAAATGGCAAGTTTGGAAACTGCCTCTTGGTACGTTCCTTGATGGAGGTCTTGCTATTCTTTTCCTTTGTGCATTTTAATAGTCAGGTGCTAGAGGGAAACTGGCTATTTTCGTTTATTTATTTTATTTGGGTGGGATAATGACATCTTTATTTTGGACTACCTCGTAAAGAAATGTAGCATTTCCTTCCTCCCCCCAGTTTTATTGAGATATAATTGACATACAACACTGTATAAGTTTAAAGTGTGCCGTATAATGATTTGACTTACATACATCATGAGATTATTAGCACAAGTTTAGTGAACATCCATCATCTCATATAGATGCATGAATACATAGAAAAAAATTTTGTGTGTGATGAGAACTCTCAGGATTTGCTCTCTTAACTTTCATATGTAACATACAGTTGTGTTAATTGTATTTATCGTGTTGTGCATTACATCCCCAGTGCTCATTTGGCTTATAACTGGAAGTTTGTATCATTTGATTGCCTTCATCCGTTCCCCACCCCACCACAAATCAGATCTCTTTTTCTATGAGTTTGTGTGTTTCTTTTTCAAGTATAATTGACCTACAACACTCAGTTAGTTCCTGTTACATAGTGATTGGGTATTTCTATCTATTTCAAAATGATTTCCACGGTAAGTCTAGTCATGATATGTCACCAGAGATATCACATAGGTATTGGTTATATTCCCCACACTGTACATTTCATACCTGTGACTCATTTATTTTGCAAGTGGAAATTTGTGCCTCTTAATTTCCCTCACCTATTTCTTTCTTTCTTCCACCCCTCTCCCCCTCTGGCAACCACATGTTTGTTCTCTGTATCTGTGACTTTGTTTCTGTTTTGTAATGTTTATTCACTTGTTTTCTTTTTCAGATTCCACACATAAGTGAAATCATACAGTGTTTGTTGTCCTCTGACTTATTTCACATACCATAGTACCCTCTAGGTCCATCCACGTTGTCACAAGTGGTGATATTTCATTCTTTTTAATGGCAGAGTAATATTCAATTGTATTTATATAATATACAAGTTCTTCATTCATCTATTGATGGGCACTTAGGTTGCTTCCATATATTGGCTAATGTAAATAATCATGTAATGAACATGCAGGTGTATATATATTTTCTAATTAGTGTTCTTGTTTTCTTTGGATAAATACCAAGGAGTGGATCATATGGTAGTTCTATTTTTAATTTTCTGAGGAATCTCCACACTGTTTTCCATAGTGGCTGTATCAATTTTCATTCCCACCATCAGTGCACAAGCGTTCCTTTTTCTCCACGTCCTCCCCAACACTTGCTATCTGTTGTCTTTTTGATAAAAGCCATTCTGACAGGAGTGAGGTGATATCTCATTGTGGTTTTGATTTGCATATCCTTGATGATTAGTGATGCTGAGCATCTTTCAATATTCCTGTTGGCCATTTGTATGCCTTCTTTGGAAAAATTTCTATTCAGACCCCCTGTCCATTTTTGAATCAGATTGTTTGTGTTTTTGATGTTGAGTTGTGGCAGTTCTTTGTATATTTTGAATATTAACCCTTGATCAGGTATTTGTTTGCAAATATCTTCTCCCATTCAGTAGGTGGCCTTTTCGTTTTGTTGACAGTTTCCTTCCCTGTGCAAAAGCTTTTTAGTTTGATGTAGTCCCATTTGTTTAGTTTTGCTTTTGTTTCCCTTGCCTGAGGAGAAATGTCCAAAGAATATTACTAACACCAATACGAAAGAGACTACTGCCTATATTTTCTTCTACAAGTTTTATGGTTTCAGGTCTTACATTTAAGTATTTAATCCATTTTGAATTGATTTTTGTGCATGGTGTGAGAGTAGTACAATTTGATGCTTTTGCTTGTAGCTGTCCAGTTTTCCCAACACCATTTATTGAAGAGACTGTTTTTTGCCCATTGTATGTTCTTGAGTTCTTTGTCATAGATTAATTGCTCATTTAAGTGTGGGTTCATTTCTGAGCCCTATGTTCTGTTCCATTGGTCTATGTGTCTGTTTTTATGCCAGTGCTGTACTGTTTTGATGACTGTAGCTTTGTAGTATAGTTTGAAATCAGGGAGAATGATACCTCCAGCTTTGTTCTTTCTCAAGGTCATTTGGGCTATTTGGGGCCTTTTGTGTTTCCATGCAAATTTTAGAATTATTTGTTCTAGTTCTGTGATAATCCAGTTGGTATTTTGATAAGAGATTGCATTGAATCTGTAGACTGCCTTTCTTTTATAATGCAAAACAGATTTATCGGCATGCACGACTATGAGGATTAGGATCCAAGATGAAAAGGAAAGAATACTTCTGTCCAACAGAGAAGAAGATCAAGATTCTTAAGTAGCTGACTTTGGGACCTGCTGGGCGGGAAGACTTGCTGTGTTGCCTTCAGATGTTGTCTCTTTACCTGATGCTTCAGATGCTTTAGCAGCCTTTTCAAGCTGTCCCTCACTCTGGGCTGCCTTTTCTAAGTCCTTGGGATAGTTAAGCTGGTATTCCAGATAGCTTATGTTCCTGGTGTGTTGATCCAGGAACTTTTTCATGAAGCGTGAGAGATTGGTTTCTGTATTTTTAGAAGCCGAGTCCTTCACGTGTTGCAGGAGGTTGTTTAATGCGTTCTCCAACTGCGGAGCAGACTCTACGGCTTGTTTGTCAGTTCCCTTGTGTCGTGTGGCCATTTTAACAATATTATAAGTGTCTGCTTATTTAGGCTATATTTACACCAGTTGGATAGGTACCTTTGAGCTAACGGGTCCCGGTCTGCTGTGAAGAAGTAAACAATATAGAACCAATATACAGAGTTTATCTTGGGCTCACTTGTATTACACCGCAAAGAATCATGTAACATTATGCTCTATCTAGAAATAGATTATAGCTAGTTAGGAGAAATGATAGTATCATTTTAATTCCTAACAGTAATCATGCGTTATAGGTACTTGTTTGATGATTAAATCATGAGTACAAGCAGCCACCTGTCCAAATCTGTTTCGGCTACTTACAGAGTGATAGCTTAGATTTGTTTTGTGGCCCACTATCTACAAAGTGTATTCTAGAAGCTGAATTAGTTTTTTTTATGACATAATTAATTCATCAGTACATCTTATTTCAAAAGTTTTGATAATACAGAGAAAAACCCCAAAGTTCCTCTTCTCCAAGCCCCAACACCCAGAACATGCAGAGGGAAGCCTGCAATCCTACCCTTGGTTTTTCTGCTCCCCTACTGATTTAAGCAAGTGAGTGTTTTGGTTTGGTTTCGTTTCGTTTTCTGGCCACACCGTGCATCTTGAGGGATCTTAGTTTCCCGACCAGGGATTGAACCAGGGCCCTTGGCAGTGAAAGCGCCGAGTCCTAACCACTGGACCGGCAGGGAATTCCCAGCAAATGGCTTTACACACCTGAGACTCAACTTCCTCATCTGTGGAACGGAAAAAATAGTTTCTATCGCATGTTGGCTATTTTATAAAAAGGACTTGACTTTACTGTTCTCTGACTCACTGAAGGTACTTACATAATGATCCAGATGATTATCGCTTGACCCTAGTCTCCTGGGTGTAGGGTACAGTTCTTTCACTTAAAGTGATATGTTATCAGAAAATGAAAAATTATACATCCATATTATTCTTTTAACATTAGTGACTATAAAATCAAGTCCAGTTTATTGATCTAGTAAGAGAAATCTGAGATTTCAAAGCACTTTCTTCTCTTCCTTTTAGAATGATTTGGCTTGGTTTGGTTTTAAACTTAAATATTTTATTATTCTTTTTACATGTATATTTTGTAAATTTGTAAATCCCCAGGGCCCCGTTCAGTTCTTTTGTCACCTATAAATCTTAACATACAATGGCACATAGAGAAAAAAAGAATGAGGTGCTAACACCTCCTACAGTGTGGATGAACCTCAAAAACATTATGCCAAGTGAAAGAAGCTGGCAGCAAAGGTCACATATTGTATGATTCCCGAGTATTAAATATCCAGAGTGGGCAAATCCAGAGACAGAAAGCAGATTAGTGGTTGCCAGGGGCTGGAGGAGGGAGGACTGGGGAATGACTGCTGAATAAATAGGGGTGTCATTTTGGGGTGATGAATACGTTTGTCTGCTTTTATTTGGCGGCACCAGGTCCTAGTTGCGGCATGCGGGATCTTTGCTGCCGCGTGTAGGATCTCTAATTGGGGCATGTGGGATCTAGTTCCCTGACCAGAGATTGAACCCAGGCCCCCTGCGTTAGAGTGCAGAGGCTTAACCGCTGGACCACCAGGGAAGTCCCGATGAATATGTTTTGAAGCTAGATGGTGGTGATGGTGGCAGAACATTGTGAATGTTCTAAATGCCACTGAACCATACACTTTAAAACGGGTAATTATATATTATTTGAATTTTACCACAATTCTAAAAAATGATATAAGAGGAAAATAATTGTTGTGGATAGACTGTGATAAAGGGTATGAGTGGAATAAGACGTGGGACAAGGTGTCAGTTTGACTGTCCTAAGCCTCTTTTATGTATTGGTGTTCCCCTAACCCAATCCCACTCTCATTAACTCTTATTTTTGTTTGTTTGTTTGGGCACCTGTTGTTGTCCTCTTGGATGCACCTGGTGATAGCAGAATAAATATTGAGAAGAAAAGCCTTCAGGTATAAAGGGGCTACATCTAAAATTAGGTAATTAGTCCTTTTATATTATTAATTCTTTCAGAAATTTGTGTCAACTTTTGAGTTGTGAGATACTTGATGATATTTTTATCTATGGAAAACGGAGATCTAATGGCCAGATTTCAAGGTCAGGTAAGAGCTTAAAACCATATGCTACATTTGGACTTACGTTTTTATACTGAAATTAATACAGATGATGCAAGTAAGACTTTAAATGGGCACTAAAATCGTGACCTATGTCATGGCAGCATTCCATCTGAGGGCTCACAGTAGTTAAATCCCTTAGGATAGTCATGAGACAATCAAAGCCAGAGGACCAATGAAGCCAGTTGTTACAATTCAAAATAGCCAGTTTGTGAGAAATTAGGAGTTTTTAAACAAAGAGTTAGAAAATGTAAAGAGGAACAAAACAGAGATGAAGACTATAATAACTGAAATGAAAAATACACTAGAAGAAATCAACAGTCTACCCCGTCTTTATATTCCAGATCAGTGAATGCAAAGACAGGGTAGTGGAAATCACTGAAGCTGAACAGAACAAAGAAAAAAGAATAAAACTAAATGAGGACAGTTAAAGAGATGTCCAGCATACTAATATTCACATTATAGGAGTCACAGACGGAAAAGAGAGAGAGAGAAAGAAAGGGGCAGAGAACATATCTGAAGACATAATAGCAGAAAACATCCCTAACCTGGGAAAGGAAATACACATCTAGGTCCAGAGAGCAAATAGAGTCCCGAACAGGATCAACCCAAACAGGACCACAGCAAGACACATTGTCATAAAAATGGCAAAACTTAAAGAGAGAATACTGGGGACTTCCCTGGTGGTCCAGTGGTAAAGAATTTGCCTTTCAACGCAGAGGCTCAGTTTCAAAATAAGTGAGTAAACATTACAAAACAGAAACAAAGTCACAGATACAGAGAACAAACATGTGGTTGCCAGAGGGGGAGGGGGTGGAAGAAAGAAAGAAATAGGTGAGGGAAATTAAGAGGTACAAATCTCCACTTGCAAAATAAATGAGTCACAGGTATGAAATGTACAGTGTGGGCAATATAACCAATACCTATGTGATATCTCTGGTGACATATCATGATTAGACTTACCGTGGAAATCATTTTGAAATAGATAGAAATACCCAATCACTATGTAACAGGAACTAACTGAGTGTTGTAGGTCAATTATACTTGAAAAAGAAACACACAAACTCATAGAAAAAGAGATCTGATTTGTGGTGGGGTGGGGAACGGATGAAGGCGATCAAATGATACAAACTTCCAGTTATAAGCCAAATGAGCACTGGGGATGTAATGCACAACACGATAAATACAATTAACACAACTGTATGTTACATATGAAAGTTAAGAGAGTAAATCCTGAGAGTTCTCATCACACACAAAATTTTTTTTCTATGTATTCATGCATCTATATGAGATGATGGATGTTCACTAAACTTGTGCTAATAATCTCATGATGTATGTAAGTCAAATCATTATACGGCACACTTTAAACTTATACAGTGTTGTATGTCAATTATATCTCAATAAAACTGGGGGGAGGAAGGAAATGCTACATTTCTTTACGAGGTAGTCCAAAATAAAGATGTCATTATCCCACCCAAATAAAAATAAATGAAAATAGCCAGTTTCCCTCTAGCACCTGACTATTAAAATGCACAAAGGAAAAGAATAGCAAGACCTCCATCAAGGAACGTACCAAGAGGCAGTTTCAAACTTGCCATTTGCGCAGAAGTATCCTGGAGTCACAAGGGAAGATGGTGCCCAGGACAGCTCTTGAGAGTGACACCTTGAGCAGGAGCTGTAGGATTGGTTTCGGGAGCCTGGGCTGAAGCCTCGACAGCTGATGGCTGAGGCCATCCAGGTCTCGGGCCTGAGGTTAGAATGGGAGCGAGAGTGGTGGCTAAGCGTGGAGCCTGCGACTTTGCTGGGCTTGGGAACTTCAAAGAAAGGCTATGTTTTTCTCCATCCGAAGGCACGATGCTGAAACCATCGCTACTGCATAAGAAGGAGGCGATTCCGATCTCAGAGAAGATCTCAGGTGTCCAGGTTCCAAGAACCCCCTGCAGTGCTACCACCCAAACCTGACTAGCCGTGGAAACAGTTTTTGGTCCGTCAGCAAAACTCTTCCTCAGGCTGGGGTCGTCCTACGAACAAGAAGGGTTGTGTGTGCCTGTGTAAATAAACTGGCGATGCAGCATGGACACGGCTTCAGTTCCACATGAGCCCCTCCCAGTCCCCAAGACCAGGGAGGACCAGGACACACGTTCATTCCCAGCATCGACCCTGAAATAACCGAAGGCAACAGGCCACTAGATACATTTCAGAAGGGTTATTTTAATAACACAATCCAATTCTGCTTGTGTTCCGGGTATTTTCTGGGTATGTTTGTGCTTCTATCACAGACATGTGATATAGGGTGCACACCTGTGTAGTGTCTGTGTGTGTGCGTGTGTGTTTTCTACCTGGCAGTTCCATTTGAAGAAGGCCCCATGAACAAAGGTAAGGTCTACCTGCTGCTTTTATTTTATTTTTCATTTTACTTGTTTTTAACATCTTTATTGGAGTATAATTGCTTTTCAATGGTGTGTTAGTTACTGCTTTATAACAAAGTGGATCCGTTTTACATATACATATGTTCCCATACCTGCTGCTTTTATTTATTTTAATTTTTAAAATGAATTTATTTTATGTTTGGCTGTGTTGGGTCTTTGTGGCTGTGCGTGGGCTTTCTGTAGTTGCGGCGCTTCTCATTGCAGTGGCTGCTCTTGTGGTGGAGCACAGGCTCTATGTGTGCGGGCTTCAGTAGTAGTGGCACACAGGCTCAGTAGTTGTGGCGCAAAGGCTTAGTTGTTTCGCGGCCTGTGGGACCTTCCCGCAGACAGACTCTTAACCACTGCATCACCAGGGAAGCCCTACCTGCTTCTTTTAAATAAAGTGATTATCCTGGATCAGTGCTCAGGGACCACCACCTCCTGGCTTCAGGCAACACTCACCCAAGAGGCTCCCTTTCAGTGTTGAATTAGCTGGAACCAGGGTTCTCCCAAGGATGTTGATGGTGACAAAATACACTTGAAGGCCACATCATCCGTCAGCTCTGAGCTGCGGAAAGAGCTATGATATGCTTTCCGCATCTTGGGGTGGCGAAGAGGGGATAAGAAGAGCCGCATGTGGGCCTGGACAGTCTCCTCTTGTGTTACCTTCGCAGAGGTAGGCCCCTCCCCCTCCGCTAGCATGGTTTCTGTCCCCACGTGCCCTCCACAACAGGGAAGGTTGTGAACAGAACTGGGAGAGAAGCCAACGGTGCCCCGCTCCCTCTCTTCCGTAAAGCCCTATGAGTAGTCACTGCAGAAGTGTCCCTTGGAGTCCTCCTTGTACCTGAGCTGGTCACCATGAATGGGCCTCAGGCCTGCTTTGAAACACACTGTTCTCCCATTCGAGACTCACACCACGTGTCTTGCACATTTAGGTGGTCCCAACGGGGCAGGGTGCGGGGAGCATGGGTGCTGGGGGAGAGGGTAGAAGAGAACAGGTGGGTCTGTGTAAACACCTCACGGGCACCTGGCAAACTTCTGAGATGTGCATGGCCTATGATGGTGACTCAGGGCTGTTACTGCATGAAAGGAGGCCTCCTGGGCATTCGGTCTGAATGGCGCTGGCTTAGCAATTTCCATCAAATTTACTAACCCCATGTGACACAGAGAACAACTATGCAGAGAACTCACAACTTTATTGAAAATACAGAACATGCCCTAAAACAGTGGGTCAAGGACTCTACTTCTAATTAATATACTTTGCAGGCCTTTGGGGAACTCTTCTTGGTGGTGAGGTATGCAGAATTTGAAACTAGCTCAAAGGCCCTTTGGAAAAAACTGTCACAGACACAATTCAACAGAATGTCGGGGCAGCTGAAGGATCTCCAATGGAAAGGAATGACGCCATGCCACATGAGGGCACCTACAGTGAAACACGAGTGGAAGACGACAGGGTGGAGGAGGCAACAGCATAGGAGGAAAGGGTGGCATGGGTGGCACGGGTGGCTCAGGCGGCACGGGTGGCACGGGCAGGTTAGGTGGCATGGGAGGCATGGGTGGTATGGGCGCCCCAGGCAGCAGGGGCAGCTCCAGCGGCACTTGCTCCAGAAGAACGTGGACCCAATCCAGCTCCTGAAGCAGAATGGCACTGCAGGGTTCACACACGCTGACGACAGCAAGGGGGACCAGGGGCACGTGGGGCACGTTTCTGAGCATTACTGCCCTCTGATGTCTCCGACACTTGGCCCTTCTACTCTTAAACCAAGCCTACAAGCAGAGAGAAAAAGGGATTAGTATATTGAGCATTTCATGTCAGACATGAAAAATTTCAGCAGGGAGCTCTCGGTGCCTTGAAGATTTGAAAGTGCATCAGGAGAAGCTATTTCCTTCTTGCTAAAGTATCTTAGGATATGTAGCTGAAGGCGCTCCCTTCAGCCGCCCTCCCCCCCAACAGCGAGCACCGACTATGTGCCAGGCTCTGGATTGGCATATGGCTTAGTCTCTCCCCTCCCACCTTTACTATTATTTCCCCCACTCTTACACGCAGGTGGAGCTGACCAACTGCGCTCTGTCCCTGCTGTTATTACTATGCCTGGTAGGTCTGCGTCCTGACAACTGACCGTCAGCTCCAGCTGCCACTAATCCCTACTCATTGGGCAGGTGTCACCTTAGTTATGGGGGAAGTTGTGCATAGGAAAAAGTGGGTGCCTTTTAAAATCATACTGAGGGGAACGGTCCCCATTTTGAAAAACCCATCTTTGGTTACAGTAAATAATCAATAGGAGTGGGTTGGATTTTTAAACAAAAGTTTTCCCCAAGGATGACTAAAAAGGGTCATTCATCCTCTGGAACCTTGGGATGGTTAAAAAGATGGAGATGGTATTGTGAGGGAGGTTTGGTCATGGGGGGCCCAGGGACTTTGTGGCTTGTCTTGCTGGACACCGGAACTGAAGCCCTGGAAACTGCCTTAATATTAGACTATAGGGGTAACAAATGCTTAGACGAACTCAGCCCAAATTTACTAAAACTCTTAACATCTTTGCCCAGACAAGAGTTTGGGGTAAAAGAGGCATACCATTGTCACCACTGTCAATTCTGCACTCTCCAACCTGCCCCACCCTCCAAACCTTCCTGGGCTCAGGACCAGGTCAGCTCACTCCGCTCTGGCTACAGTTGCAGGGCCTTGGACCAGAGCCTCTGGTGCCCAGCAAGGTTGCGCCCTCTAGGAGCTGCTAATCAACCAGGAGATCCCCATCCTGTCCCTTAGGCTTAAGTCAAGAGGGCGCAACCTGCATTTTAGGAAGACAGCCGACAACCACGTGAGTGAGGGGTCACAAAACGGCTCCCCCCTAAACATCTGCCAACTATTAACAACTGAAAGTAAAACCTGTCCTGGGGGCTGCACTGCTCCCTCAGCATCTCAGTTAATGGAATTATGCCATATTTAGATTTCTGGATGTTTCCACGCGGCAAATTTTACATGAGACCAAGGGCCTCCTCTCTCTGTCGCCCCATTTTCCCTCTCCCATCTTAGTATTTGGGTCCTTCTGCTGCATGAATATGTAGTCAAGAAAAGCCAGTGTAATAGAGCTCACTTTGGGGGGTTCGAGTGTACCAATGGTCAAATCTGCATAAATATAAGCAATGTGCAACGCTGGCTATGTGAGGTTCAGGCTGACACTACTTCCATATTTCCAATACTGGTTTCATAAAACAACTCCTACTGTCCTTGCAAACCAAGGGAGGGTGTCCATTAAGTGTTTCTTTCGGACGCTCATGCTGCAGAGTTTGGAGATAGATGAAAACATTCTCCCGTCTTCTTCACGTGTTTCTTGTTGCTCCTTTTGCCTTCATAACTCCATTAAGAGACCACTACGTAAACCCAGGAGAAGCAAGCCACCAAAACTTCAGTTTCTCTTTTCCTCTGAGCTTGCTTTGCCTGCTTGACAAAGCAGAGGCCTGCGCCTCCCAGGCTCTGGCCAGACCTGACTGTGAGCCCAGCCCATGGTCTTAGGCCGCCAGCACTGCTTTCCAGACCCCACCACCAGCTCTGCAGCCCGTGTCCATCACTGCCCTCCACATGCTCTCTGCGGCAAAGCTAGTGAACCCATCCTGATTCTTCTTTCCTTCCTTCCTTCTTTCTTCCTTTCTATCAATCTTGTGTTTTAAAAAAATATTCATCTTCCACAACAAGCGAAGCCACTGCACTGAGAAAACCACGCACCACAACAAAGAGTAACCCCAGCTCTCCTCAACTAGCAAAGAGCCCACGCACAGCAACGAAGACCCAATGCAGCCAAATATAAATAAATAAATATATTAAAAATATATATATACTCCTTTGATACAACTTACTGTGTTCTATGGACAGATAATCAGCTTCTGTGCCATGAGCTACCAACTAGTAACCACTACCTGAATGAATGAGCAAGTATTTCAGATTAACACAGGTAAGCGACTAGCTGAGAGCCAACCACTGACCATCACAAACAAAGTCTTCGAAACCAATCCCTCATAATAGTATGAAAAGGGAAGAAAAAAATTCTTAGACATTAGAAATTGCTCAAAATAATATTCACTGATACATTTGGTAGTTTCATAATGTTGAATTTACGCAGTATCTCCAAGACATGTATCGATAGTATCCAATTATTCTCAAACCCGTCCATCTATTGAGGTCAGTGGCAATTTATTCAAATTTGTTCTTTTTGTTTGTTTTATTGTTTTATGTGTTTAGACAACTTCCTAAAGGTTGCAAACCCTTCCCCCCTCCATCATACTGCATAACCTACTATGTTAGCAATGTTTTCAGGCTGCACATCCAAAAATTTCAGAAAATTAAAATTTACGGCTGAAACTCTCTACACTGCTCTACCAAACACATAAAAACAACAGCAAGAGGACCAGGCACTTGGAGTTCTAAGCTATTCGCCTCCCCATCCGTCTCATCTAAACTAAACGTATATTAGTTGCTCACATGTTGTGTTCCGAGGTGAATTATGCCCTTACCCAATTGCCTGAACACTTGTAAATTCACTCCTTATACAAAGAGCTTAGGCCTGGCTTTAAAACTTTTAAATAATTTAGTATACTTGAACCCTCTTCTAACCCAGCTATTTGGTGCATTAATTTGAATAATTGCCAAGTCAGAATCATCCCCAACATGATTCCACAGAGACCTGTCCCCTAAGGGATACCAGTTTTGGAAGGAGTTTAACTTTACTGGAGATACATATATTCTGGCCCCAAAGCCCCAAAAGTCCAAACCTTATTTCCAAAACATCAACAAGTGTACAAAAACACACCAACTTGAGAATGTCTAGGACAAGGTATCCAATTCCTAAAGCAGGTTTTAGATTGGCTGCCCTGCCAAGTTGCTTTTTTCAGGTTTACTGACCCTCACTCTGGCTTCAGTCACTCCCAGGCGTCTTGCAATCTCCTTTCTGAGGGGGAAAAATGTTGAAAATATTCAGCCTTTGACATTATGGATGAAATGAAATATACAATGCACATTTCATGCTATGTTCAAATGTTTATTCAGAGAGTAACCAAGATGGTGACATAGGAAAAACCCCAAGCTTACCTCCTTCCATGGGTACACCAAAATTACAGCTATTTACAGAGCAACTTTTTTTTTTTTTTTTTTTTTTTGCGGTACGCGGGCCTCTCACTGTTGTGGCCTCTCCCGTTGCGGAGCACAGGCTCCGGCCGCGCAGGCTCAGCGGTCATGGCTCATGGGCCCAGCCGCTCCACGGCATGTGGGATCTTCCCGGACCGGGGCACGAACCCGTGTCCCCTGCATCGGCAGGTGGACCCTCAACCACTGCGCCACCAGGGAAGCCTACAGAGCAACTATTGATGAGAATGACCTGAAGACTAGCAGAAAAGAGCTTCCACAACTACAGATATAAAGAAGGAAACACAATGAGATGGATAGGAAGGGCCGAGATGTGGTATAGTCAAGACCCACACCCCCAGGTTGGCCACCCATAAATGGGAGGATAATTACAATTGCAGAGGTTCTCCCCAAGAAGCAAGGGGTCCAAGCACATTAGATTTACGGACTGGGAGAAAATATTTCCACACAATGCAACTGACAAGGGCTTAACTTCCACAATACGCCAATAGCTCATACAACTCAATAACAAAAAAACAAGCAATGCAATCAATAAATGGGCAGAAGATCTAAATAGACATTTCTCCAAAGAAGACATACAGATGGCCAACAGGCACATGAAAAGATGCTCAACATCAGTAATCCCATATCTGGGCATATACCTGAAAAAGATGAAAGCTCTAATTCGAAAAGATACATGCACCGCAATATTCAGAGCAGCACTGTTTACAATAACTAAGATGTGGAAGCAACCTAAGTGTCCATCAACAGATGAATGGATAAAGACGATGTGGTATATATATACAATGGAATATTACTCAGCCATAAAAAGGTATGAAATCCTGCCATTTGTAACAACATGGACGGACTTAGAGAGTATTATCCTAAGTGAAGTAAGTCAGACAGAGAAAGACAAATATTACATGATATCACTTATATGTGGAATCTAAAAAACAGAACAAGTGAACTTATTTACAAAACAAAAACAGATTCACAGACATAAAAAACAAACTTCTGGTTTCCAAGTGGGGGGATAAATTGGGAGCACAGGATTAACAGATGCACACTACCATAGATACCAGATAAACGACAAGGATTTATTGTATAGCACAGGGAACTCTATTCAATATCTTGTAATAAAATATAATGGAACAGAATAAGAAAAAAGAATATAGATATATACATATATATATGTATAATCTAATGCACTGCTATATATAAACCTCATGGTAACCACAAACCAAAAATCTATAATAGATACACACACACAAAAAAGAGAAAGGAATCCAAACATAACACTAAAGATAGTCATCAAATCACAAGGGAAGAGAGCAAAAGAAGAAGGAACAAAAAAGAACTCCAAAAACAATTAGCAAAATGGCAGTAATTACATACTTACCCATAATTACTTTAAATATAAATGGAATAAATGCTCCAATCAAACGACAAAGAGTGGCTGAATGGATACAAAAACAAGACCCACATACATGCTGCCTACAAGAGACGCACTTCAGATCTAAAGACTCAGACAGAAAGTGAAGGGATGGAAAAAGGTATTCCATGCAAATGGAAATCAAAATAAAGCTGGAGTAGCATTTCTCATATGAGACAAAATAGACTTTAAAATAAAGACTATTACAAGAGACAAAGAAGGACACTACATAATGATCAAGGGATCGATCCAAGAAGAAGATATAACAATTGTAAATATTTAAGCACCCAACATAGGAGCCCCTCAATACATAAGACAAAGGCTAACAGCCGTAAAAGGGGAAATCGACAGTAACACAATCATAGTAGGGCACTATAACACCCCACTTTCACCAATGGACAGGTCATCCAAAATGAAGATAAATAAGGAAACACAAGCTTTAAATGATACATTAAACATGATGGACTTAATTGATATTTATAAGACATTCCATCCCAAAGCAACAGAATACACATTCTTCTCAAGTGCTCATGGAACATTCTCCAGGATAGATCATATCTTGGATCACAAATCAAGCCTTGGTAAATTTAAGAAAATTGAAATCATATCACGTATCTTTTCCGACCACCACGCTATGAAACTAGCTATCAATTACAGGAAAAGATCTGTAAAAAATACAAACATATGGAGGCTAAACAAAACACCACTTAATAACCAAGTGATCACTGAAGAAATCAAAGAGGAAATCAAAAAATACCTAGAAACAAATGACAATGGAGACACGACGACCCAAAACCTATGGGATGAAGCAAAAGCAGTTCTAAGAGGGAAGTTTATAGCAATACAATCCTACCTTAAGAAACAGGAAACATCTCAAATAAAAAACCTAACCTTGCACCTAGAGCAATTAGAGAAAGAAGAACAAAAAAACCCCCAAAGTTAGCAGAAGGAAAGAAATCATGAAGATCAGATCAGAAATAAATGAAAAAGAAATGAAGGAAATGATAGCAAAGATCAATAAAACTAAAAGCTGGTTCTTTGAGAAGATAAACAAAATTGAAAAACCGTTACCCAGACTCATCAAGAAAAAAAGAAGACTCAAATCAATAGAATTAGAAATGAAAAAGGAGAAGTAACAACTGACACTGCAGAAATACAAAGGATCATGAGTGATTACTACAAGCAACTATATGCCAATAAATTTGACAATGGGAAAAATTGGACAAATTCTTAGAAAGGCACAACTTGCTGAGACTGAACCAGGAAGAAATAGAAAATATGAACTGACTGATCACAAGCACTGAAATTGAAAGTGTCATTAAAAATCTTCCAACAAACAAAAGCCCAGGACCAGATGGCTTCACAGGCGAATTCTATCAAACATTTAGAGAAGAGCTAATTCCTATCAATCTCAAACCCTTCCAAAATATAGCAGAGGGAGGAACACTCCCAAACTCATTCTACGAGGCCACCATCACCCTGATACCAAAACCAGACAAGATGTCACAAAGCAAGAAAACTACAGGCCAATATCACTGATGAACATAGATGCAAAAATCATCAACAAAATACTAGCAAACAGAATCCAACAGCACATTAAAAGGATCATGCACCATGATCGAGTGGGTTTTATTCCAGGAATGCAAGGATCCTTCAATATACACAAATCAATCAATGTGATACACCATATTAACACATTGAAGGAGGAAAACCATAGGATCATCTCATTGGATGCAGAGAAAGCTTTTGACAAAATTCAACACCCATTTATGATAAAAACCCTGCAGAAAGTAGGCATAGAGGGACCTTTCCTCAACATAATAAAAGCCATATATGACAGGCCACAGCCAACATCGTCCTCAATGGTGAAAAACTGAAACCATTTCCACTAAAATCAGGAACAAGACAAAGTTTCCCACTTTCACCACTATTATTCAACATAGTTTTGGAAGTTTTAGCCACAGCAATCAGAGAAACAAAAAATAAAAGGAATCCAAATTGGAAAAGAAGAAGTAAAGCTGTCACTGTTTGCAGATGACATGATACTATACATAGAGAATCGTAAAGATGCTAGCAGAAAACTACTAGAGTGAGTCAATGTATTTGGTAAAGTAGCAGGATACAAAATTAATGCACAGAAATCTCTGGCATACCTATACACTAATGATGAAAAATCTAAAAGTGAAACTAAGAAAACACTCCCATTTACCACTGCAACAAAAAGAATAAAGTATCTAGGAATAAACCAACCTAAGGAGACAAAAGACCTGTGTGCAGAAAATTATAAGACACTGATGAAAGAAATTAAAGATGACACAAAAAGATGGAGAGATATACCATGTTCTTGGAATGGAAGAATCAACATTGTGAAAATGACTCTACTACCCAAAGCAATCTACAGATTTAATGCAGTCTCCATCAAACTACCACTGGCATTTTTCACAGAAGTAGAACAAAAGTTTCACAAATTGTATGGAAACACAAAAGACCTCGAATACCTAAAGCAATCTTGAGAACGAAAAATGGAGCTGGAGGAATCAGGCTCTCTGACTTCAGACTATACTACAAAGCTACAGTAATCAAGACAGTATGGTACTGGCACAAAACCAGAAATACAGATCAATGGAACAGGATAGAAAGCCCAGACATAAACCCATGCACATACGGTCACTTTATCTTTGATAAAGGAGGCAAGAATATATGGTGGAGAAAAGACAGCCTCTTCAATAAGTGGTGCTGGGAAAACTGGACAGGTACATGTAAAAGTATGAAATTAGAACACTCCCTAACACGATATACAAAAGTAAACTAAAAATGGATTAAAGACCTAAATGTAAGGCCAGGCACTATCAAACTCTTAGACGAAAATATAGGCAGAACACGCTATGACATAAGTCAGAGCAAGATCCTTTTTGACCTACTTCCTTGAGAAATGGAAATAAAAATAAACAAATGGGACCTATTGAAGCTTCAAAGCTTTTTCACAGCAAAGGAAAACACAAACAATACCAAAAGACAACCCTCAGAATGGAAGAAAGTGTTTGCAAATGAAGCAACTGGCAAAGGTTTAATCTCCAAAATTTACAAACAGTTCATGCAGCTCAATATCAAACAAACAACAGCCCAATCCATAAATGGGCAGAAGACATAAATAGACATTTCTCGAAAGAAGATACACAGATTGCCAACAAACACATGAAAGAATGCTCAACATTAGATTTTTAATTTTTATTTATTTATTTTTGGCTCTGTTGGGTCTTCATTTCTGTGCGAGGGCCCTCTCTAGTTGCAGCAAGCAGGGGCCACTCTTCATCGCGGTGCACTGGCCGCTAACCATCACGGCCTCTCTTGTTGCAGAGCACAGGCTCCAGACGCACAGGCTCAGTAGTTGTCGCTCACGGGCCCAGTTGCTCCATGGCATGTGGGATCTTCCCAGACTAGGGCTCGAACCCATGTCCCCTGCATCGGCAGGCAGATTCTCAACCACTGCACCACCAGGGAAGCCCTGCTCAACATCATTAATCATTAGAGAAATACAAATCAAAAGTACAATGAGATGTCATATCACACCGGTCAGAATGGCCATCATCAAAAAATCCAGAAACAATAAATGCTGGAGAGGGTGTGGAGAAAAGGGAACGCTCTTGCACTGTTGGTTGGAATGTAAATTGATACAGCCATTATGGAGAACAGTATGGAGGTTCCTTAGAAAACTAAAAATAGAACTACTATATGACCCAGCAAACCCACTACTGGGAATATACCCTGAGAACACCATAATTCCAAATGAGGCATGTAACACAATGTTCATTGCAGCTGTATTTCCAATAGCCAGGACATGGAAGCAACCTAAGTGTCCATCAACAGGTGAATGGATAAAGAAGATGTGGCACATATATACAATGGAATATTACTCAGCCTTAAAAAGAAACGAAATTGAGTTATTTGTAGTGAGGTGGAGGGACCTAGAGTCTGTCATACAGAGTGAAGTAAGTCAGAAAGAGAAAAACAAATACCGTATGCTAACACATATATATGGAATCTAAGAAAAAAAAATGTCATGATGAACTCGGCGCAAGACAGGAATAAAGACACAGACCTACTAGAGAATGGACTTGAGGATACGGGGAGGGGGAAGGGTAAGCTGGGACAAAGTGAGAGAGTGGCATGGACATATATACACTACCAAACCTAGGATAGATAGCTAGTGGGAAGCAGCCACATAGCACACGGAGATCAGCTCGGTGCTTTGTGACCACCTAGAGGGGTGGGATAGGGAGGGTGGGAGGGAGGGAGATGCAAGAGGGAAGAGATATGGGAACATATGTATATGTATCACTGATTCACTTTGTTATAAAGCAGAAACTAACACACCATTGTAAAGCAATTATACTCCAATTAAGATGTTAAAAAAACAAAAAAGGAGAACAAAACCCAAAGTTAGTACAAGTAACGAAGTCACAAAGATCAGAGAAGAAAGAAATGAAATAGATTTTAAAATATATAAAATATCAATGGAAGTAAGAGATGATTCTTTGAAAAGGTAAATAAAATTGTTAAACCTTTAGCCAGACTCATCAAGAAGAAGAGAAAGAGGGTCCAAATCAATAAAATCAGGAAAGAAAAAGAGGTTAGAACCAACACCACAGAAATACAAAGGATCATAAGAGATTACTATGAACAATCATACATCAATAAAGTGGACAAACTAGAAGAAATGAACAAATTCCCAGAAAGGTACCGTCTCCCAAGACTAAAGCAGTAAGAAATAGAAAATTTGAATACATCAATTATCAGTAATGAAACTGAATTGGATAATAAAAAAAGGATATATTTTATAGCCCCAGGAATACAGCCAATATTTTATAATAACTTTAAATGGAGAATAATCTATGAAAATGTTGAATCACTGTGTTGCACATCTGAAACTAATATAACATTGTAAATCAAATATACCTCAATAAAAACAGACATTAGGGAGTAGAGAGCAGAAGCAAGAAGAACTACAATCCCACAGCCTGTGGGACAAAAACCACAATCACAGAAAGATAGACAAGATGAAAAAGCAGAGGGCTATGTACCAGAAGAAGGAACAAGATGAAACCCCAGAAAAACAACTAAATGAAGTGGAGATAGGAAAACTTCCAGAAAATGAATTCAGAATAATGATAGTGAAGATGATCCAGGACCTCGGAAAATGAATGGAGGCAACGATTGAGAAGATGCAAGAAATGTTAAACAAAGATCTAGGAGAATTAAAGCACAAACAAACAGATGAACAATACAATAACTGAAATGAAAAATACACTAGAAGGAATAAATGGCAGAATAACTGAGGCAGAGGAACAGATAAGTGACCTGGAAGACAGAATGGTGGAGTTCACTGCCACGGAACAGAATAAAGAAAAAAGAATGAAAAGAAATGAAGACAGCCTAAGAGACCTCTGGGACAACATTAAACGCAACAACATTCGCATTATAGGGGTCCCAGAAGGAGAAGAGAGGGAGAAAGGACCCGAGAAAATATTTGAAGAGATTATAGTGGAAAACTTCCCTAACGTGGGAAAGGAAATAGCCACCCAAGTCCAGGAAGCACAGAGAGTCCCAGGCAGGATAAACCCAAGGGGAAACATGCCGAGACACATAGTAATCAAATTGACAAAAATTAAAGGCAAAGCAAAACTACTGAAAGCAACAAGGGAAAAATGACAAATAATATACAAGGGAACTGCCATAAGGTTAACAGCTGATTTCTCAGCAGGAACTCTACAAGCCAGAAGGGAGTGGCATGATATACAAAAAATGATGAAAGGGAAGAACCTACAAACAAGATTACTCTACCCGGCAAGGATCTCATTGAGTTCGATGGAGGAATCAAAAGCCTTACAGACAAGCAAAAGCTAAGAGAATTCAGCACTACCAAGCCCGTTTTACAACAAACGCTACAGGAAGTTCTCTAAGTGGGAAACACAAGAGAAGAAAAGGACCTACAAAAACAAACCCATAACAATTAAGACAATGGTAACAGGAACATACGTATCGATAATTACCTTAAACGTGAATGGACTAAATGCTCCAACTGAAAGACACAGGCTCGCTGAATGGACAGAAAAATAAGGACCATATAGATGCTGTCTACAAGAGACCCACTTCAGACCAAGGGACACATACAGACTGAAAGTGAGGGGATGGAAAAAGATATTCAATGCAAATGGAAATCAAAAGAAAGCTGGACGGCTTCCCTGGTGGCGCAGTGGTTGAGAGTCTGCCTGCCGATGCAGGGGAAACGGGTTTGTGCCCTGGTCCGGGAAGATCCCATATGCCGCGGAGCGGCTAGGCCCGTGAGGCATGGCCGCTGAGCCTGCGCGTCTGGAGCCTGTGCTCCGCAACAGGAGACGCCACAGCAGTGAGAGGCCCGCATACCGCAAAAAAAAAAAACAAAAAAATCTTCAAACAAACAAAAGTCCAGGACCAGGTAGCTTCACAGGTGAATGCTATCAAACATTTAGAGACGAGCTAACACCCATCCTTCTCAAACTTCCAAAAAATTGCAGAGGAAGGAACACTCCCAAACTCATTCTATGAGGCCACCATCACCTGGATACCAAAACCAGACAAAGATACTACAAAAAAGAAAATTACAGACCAATATCACTGATGAATATAGATGCAAAAATCCTCAACAAAATACTAGCAAACAGAATACAACAACACATTTAAAGGATCAGACACCATGATCAAGTGGGATTTATCCCAGGAATGCAAGGATTCTTCAATATATGCAAATCAATCAATGTGACACACCATAATAACACATTGAAGAAGAAAAGCCATATGATCATCTCAATAGATGAAGAGAAAGCTTTTGAGAAAATTCAACACCCATTTATGATAAAAACTCTCCAGAAAGTAGGCATAGAGGGAACCTACCTCAATATAATAAAG
The DNA here is from genome assembly GCF_963924675.1 of Phocoena phocoena. Classification (NCBI taxonomy): domain Eukaryota; kingdom Metazoa; phylum Chordata; class Mammalia; order Artiodactyla; family Phocoenidae; genus Phocoena; species Phocoena phocoena. The sequence goes on along the minus strand of NC_089240.1, from coordinate 101,105,340 downwards.
CCCATATACGACAAACCCACAGCAAACATCATTCTCAGTGGTGAAAAACTGAAAGCATTTCCTAAGATCAGGAACAAGACAAGGTTGCCCACTCTCACCACTATTATTCAACATAGTTTTGGAAGTCCTAGCCACGGCAATCGGAGAAGAAAAAGAAAAAAGAGGAATACAAATTGGAATAGAAGAAGTAAAGATGTCACTGTTTGCAGATGGCATGATACTATACATAGAGAATCCTACAGATGCCAACAGAACACTACTAGAGCTAACCAATGAATTTGGTAAAGTTGCAGGATACAAAATTAATGCACAGAAATCTCTGGCATTCCTATACACTAATGATGAAAAATCTGAAAGAGAAATTAAGGAAACACTCCCATTTACCATGGCAACAAAAAGAATAAAATACCTAGGAATAAACCTACCTAGAGAGACAAAAGACCTGATTGCAGAAAACTATAAGACACTGATGAAAGAAATTAAAGATGATACCAACAGATGGAGAGATATACCATGTTCTTGGATTGGAAGAATCAACATTGTGAAAATGGAAATACTACCCAAAGCAATCTACAGATTCAATGCAATCCCTATCAAATTACCAATGGCATGTTTTACAGAACTAGAACAAAAAAATCTTAAAATTTGTATGGAGACACAAAAGACCCCCGAATATCCAAAGCAGTCTTGAGGGAAAAGATGGAGCTGGAGGAGTCAGACTCGCAGACTTCAGACTATACTACAAAGCTACAGTAATCAAGACAATAGGGTACTGGCACAAAAACAGAAATACAGATCAATGGAACAGGATAGAAAGCCCAGACATAAACCCACGCACCTATGGTCAACTAATCTATGACAAAGGAGGCAGGGATGTACAATGGAGGAAAAGACAGTCTCTTCAATATGTCTTTCACATGGACAGTTCCATGTGAAAGAATGCAATTAGAACACTCCCTAACACCATACACAAATATAAAGTCAAAATGGATTAGAGACCTAAATGTAAGACCGAGCACTATAAAACTCTTAGAGGAAAATATAGGAAGAACACTCTTTGAGATAAATTGCAGCAAGATCTGTTTTGTTCCACCTCCTAGAGTAATGAAAATAAAAACAAAAATAAACCAATGGGACCTAATGAAACTTCAAAGCTTTTGCATAGCAAAGGAAACCATAAACAAGGCCAAAAGCCCGTGTGCCACCACTTCGGAGACTGCGCTCTAGAGCCCGCGAGCCACAACTACTGAGCCCACGTGCCACAACTACTACGGAAGCCCACCCGCCTAGAGCCCGCGCTCTGCAACAAGAGAAGCCACCACAATGCCTGCACCGCAACTTAGGGTAGCCCCCGCTCGCCGCAACTAGAGAAAGCCCGCGCCCAGAGCCCAAGAGCAGAAACAAAGACCCAATGCAGCCAGAAATGAATAGATTGATTTCTTTTTAAAAATTCAGTAATCAAGATAAAGGATGTTTTCATGTAGTGTTTAAACTAATGCAAATATAATCCATGAATAACTGATGATCAAAGTTTCAGATAAAAGTACACTCCAACTCTGCATTTGCTCCAGCACGTCTCGGGCAACTTATTATTTATGTGAACCGGTGGCCCACAAAGCTCCCCAATGTGACTTATTCAAACACCGCACGGAAATATCGACCTCGATTCCCGCCAGGCAGAGTCCCCGCCCCCGTCCTGGGCCTCGAGTGTACCGGAAGGGCGGGCCGCCGCCACGCCCCGGGGCTTTCAGATCCGGAGCCTAGGAGAGGGACTCGCGAGAGCGCCGCCCACCACCCGCGCGGCAGCCCGCGCCACCCGAGACGCCCGCTTACCGCGTGAGTGCGTTGGGGTACTGAGTGTGCTGGAAAACGCTCTCCAGGTCCTGCCCCTGCACCTGCGTGAACCTGGCGCGGGGGGCCCGCCGCTGCCCGTCTGCGGCCTCGGGACCCTCGACGGCGGCCCGCGGGGTCTGCTCCTCGCCGCCCGCCTCGGCCTCGGCCTCGGCCTCGCAGCTTTCGCCGTCCGCGGTGCCGGCGGCTCCGACGCTGACCTCTCAGCCTTCCTTTCCTTCTCCTTCGTCTCCCGCCTCTTTCCCCTCCGCGGCTGCTCCCTGCTCCGGTTCGGACTGAGCTTTCTGCTCCTCTCCCCCCTCTCCGGGAGGCGACATCTCCGCGGGCTTCACCTCTTCAAGGGAGGAAACCCAAAGAGAAAGATCAGGCCGTCGAGTGAGCCCGGCTCTGGGGAGGGCCTGCGTCCGAGGGGGGTCCTGCCGTTTGCCCCGCCCTGGGAAAGTACCTTTCCTGGAATCCGTTAAAGCGAGTGCCCCACCCGCCACTGACCTTTCGCTTCTTCCCGCTCCTCTTGGACCCCCAGCTTGAAGAAGCCGGCAAAGGCTGCATCCGTGACGTCATAGGCATCGTGGCTGCTCTTCCGCTGACGCTCCATGTCCCGACTGCTGTCGAGGAGGCTGTGAGCTTCAGCGGAGGCTGCTCTGGATCTCCTGAGACCCCCGGCTCACGACTCAAGGCTAGAGCGGTGGCCCACGATCCAGCACGTTAAGGCTCCTCTGGCGGCTGGTCGGGTTTCAGAGATTCTGGTATGACGCCCACTGTGGGTTTACCACAGCCTGCTGGGGGTTGGGTTAGCTGATGTGCGCATGTGGCAGGGCGTCGGCCGTCTAGGGGCCGTCTAAGGGGGCACGGGCAGGGCGGGGAGGATGTTGCGCGCCCCCCGGGCGCTGGTAGGGAGCATGCGTGAGAGCAGAATTCCGGGTCCCAGGTTGCAACCTAGCTGACTAAGTACTCCGCACTGGGTCGGGCGCCTTCCCAGACCAAGGGGCTGTGCCCGATTTGTGGAGGGTAAGAGAGAGACCTCACCCAAGCTCCATAGACCTTGGAGAAGCGTTTGGGGACTATCTCTTGACCGAGCCCTCCATATCCGGCAGCCAGTACCAAGAAGGGAACAGTAATCAAAGTAATACGGTCGCCCCTTGGTATCCGCGGGGGATTGGTTCCAGGACCCGCCTCGGATACCAAAATCGGCGGATGCTCAGGTCCCATAGTCGGCCCTCCACATCTGCTGATGTGAAACCCATGGCTATGGAGGGCCGCCTGTATATTCATTGAAAAATATTTTTAAAACACCAAAAACCTGTGTTTAAGTGGACTTGCAAGTTCAAAAGTCGTGTATTTGAAGGGTCAACCGTATTATTAGCTAGGAGTTTGCTTGCTCTGAATTTTTGCAATGAGGTTGAAGTCAGAGTCCGCCATACTCCCCGGGTCTCCAGGAGCAGGAGTTCAGGGCTGGGTTTTCTGAGCATGCCTGGTGCTCAGATCCACTATGCAAACAAAACAAAAAAAAAGCGCAACCCAGCGCCCCCCCGCTATAGATTTTTAGTAATGAATCAACATCAGATTGCAGGTGTAGAACCCTGCACAGTGTTTCAAGCACTCAGGAATGCTTACCGGGTACAGATTTCCTGCCTTTTTTCTTTTTTTTTTTTTGTCCTTGTTGCAGCTATGGACTATGCTACATCTTTGTGCACAGCCCCTAAGCTCCTATTGCTTCTGGCTGTAGATCTTCTACAAAAGCGTACATGTCCCTTGTGGTGGGCCCCTGTGGACATGGGTAAATTTACCCGCTTTCTTGCCGCTGCCTATCCCCCCATCTCATCTCCTCACGTTTTCTCGAAATGTTCTCCTGAGCCCTTGCTGAGGAGTAAATAAATTTTATTTATTGTCAAATAAAAGAGGGCCAGGCCAGATTTACAGCTCTATGGTTATTCCTTGGAGAAGTGTTTTATAGATGCCCCAAGACTTAATATCCTAAATATTGAAAATAGCTTATAATAATGGGCCCTGTACTTGACAATGTACTTGATTTAGCCTGTGTTTCCTTGGACGCCATTTTCATCAACCCCATTGGGGATCAGAAGCCAAATCATTTTTGTGGGCTCCTAAATATATATTTTGTGGGCTCCTAAATATATATATATATATATATATATATATGGGACCTAGTCCCCTCACCTACAGTGCCTAAGGGATAAGTGCCCCTGCCTCATGTCTGTGGAGGGTGGTCCAGAAACTAAAAAAGGTTTGTTGACCAATTCTCTTTCAAAAACTGGTAAGACATGGCAATATGAGTACCTCCTCCTGATTTTAACCAAGACATTTCCTCCTCAGGTTGGCCCTCGGTGAGCTCGGCAGGCCTCTCCCTCTCTTGGCTGGATACCCTATACACAATTTTGGTTCCATATTAGTTATCGCATGAGAGACCTATGAGGGTTTTTATCATGATTTGCATTAGACAAGCTAGGAGGTCTGTGACAGCTCCGGAGGTGTGTCCTTCCACATCTCAGATTTCCACAGTGAATTTGTGTTTTCTCAACTTTAGTCACCCATGTGACCCTTGACAAGTGTTGCCCTACCTTGGCATCAGTCATGGTCGTATTTATTTAAAAGTTTTACTTAACTTCACACTTTGAAAACCTTAAATACTGAATGGAGCTTCATCCTAAGCAGTAACAGCCATGAATCGTAGTCGATGTAGAAGATTTATGGGAGCAGGGGCCCTGGAGCCAGATTGCTGGCATCTAAATCCTGGCTTTGCTCAACGCTTGCTAGCTGGCTAAACTGTTAGGTTGCTTATTCTCACTTAATCGTGGTTTCCACATCTGTAAAATGAGGATAGCAATAGTAACTACCTCACCAGGTTATCGTGAGGATTAACTGAGATGGTAAAAACACAGTGTTACCAATGGCCATACCGTGCTGTCTCACATTTCCAATTTTCATCAATTTTGTGGTTTATTTATTCACAAAGGTCCATGAGAGAAGAAAGATGATGGCTATTCTCTGGCCGTTGGCAGTGAGGACAGAAAGTTTTCTTGTGAATATGTCGCTACCATGTTTTTGTGTCCCTTTATATGCTTCAGTCAGTAATCCTCTGTTGGCTGCTCTGTTTACAAGGCCCTGCCTCAGGCAGTGTGGAGAGTGTCATGATTCCAGACGCAGCTATTGTGCCATGGGTTCTCACAGTCTGGGGAGAGAGATCAGCCCACGTGAGAGAAAGAAGCTGAAAATTCTGGAGACAGAGTGCCCAGCCCCACCACCACTAACTTGCTGTGTGGCCAGAGCTAAATTAGCTGACCTCTCTGTGCCTCAGGTGCCACATCTGTAGGATGGGGATCGTGATGGTACCTGCTGTACTGTGTTGTGAAATTTACATGAAGGAATACAAATAAGGCCCATGGTGAGGGCTCAGATAACTTTAGCTGATGCTAGAGTTAAGGGGTCGGGACTGACTGTGGTCATTCTGCACAGGGGCCTGCACTGTGACTGAGGATGCTGGACACGGAGTGTCGCCCCTGCCCCTGAGTGGATATGAGAGTCTGTGGAGTGGCACAGAGCTGTGCTTGCTCAGGCTGGTGACACCATGTGGGTGCTCACTGTGCACCAGGGCCTGGCTAATCGATCTTATAGCCGTCCCCTGAGGAGGGGGCCATCACTCTCCTTAGTTCCTAATGGAAGAAGTGGAGGCTCGGAGAGGTTCAGTGACTTTCCTAAGGTTACATAGGTCAGTGGAAGAGGGCCAGGATTCAAACCGTTGAAGAGACTTTGTTCTTAGCAGCCCGTGGTAGAAGCAGATTTGGCTTTTTTTGCAGGGTGGTGGGGTTTCCCTTACACCTCACAGAGTGAGTCAAATTTTGGTAAATGCTAAGCAGGCCGTGCATGGAACTTCAGTTCAGGGAGGTAGTATGAGCAGCCCCAGGAGTGATCAAGTGTAAAGCTTGTCTTAGGGAACACCAACCCAAACAGGGTGGCCAGGAGAATGAATGCATATGAGGTGCTGACCTTGAGAGGGAGCTGGAGGGGGAGCCTGGAGAGAACTCTGTACTGGGTGGGAACTAAAGTTTAAAAGTTAGGTTGGGGTCCAATTTATGGAAGGAGTTAGAATGTCTGCATTTGGGATCATGGAAAACTGTAAGAGTTTTGTGCCGGGGGAGTGCCTTAATGAAAGCAGTGTTTTAGGATGTGTTTATAGGAAGGGAATCTCTAGGCTGGCTCTTGGTTCAGTTCACTGCAGTTACTGGGCCTGCGGGACAAGGTACAGATCCGGAGGGCTTACTTGGAGGCCACAGCTGGCTGTCAGCGGGATTGGGAGTCCCCTTGAATTTGAATGTAAAGTTCTGTGTGTATGGTGGCATTAGAATAGTGTGTGCACTTTTCATCAGAAAAAGTGGGACACAGTGCCCCTAACCACCCCCTCCCACCCAAAATAATAAGAAGAATAAATAATAAGTAATGATAATAATCGGAAAGACCAAGGAATTGAGTAATGGAAGCAGTCTCTGGAGTTGCAGCATATGCATCTGGTTTTAGGGCACTTCTACTTTCCTGCTCATAGCAAGAGCTTTGGCCCTGAATTCTCACTACACGACACTGACAAGCCTTATTGTCCCTGAGCCTTAGTTTCCCGAACTATAAACAACTATTACTCTTACTACTACTATTTGCTAAGATAAAGATAATCATCTCACGGGATTCTTATGAAGTCAGAATGAAGTATGGAAAGATACTCTATTAACTTTAATTGTGTATAAACATAAGGGGTGATTTATGTAATTGTTTCATTCTTTTATTGAAGTATAGTTGAATTATAATGCTTTGTTAATTACTGCTGTACAGCAGAGTGACTCAGTTATTCATATATATATATATATATATATAAATATATACATATATTCTTTTTCATACTCTTTTCCATTATGGTTTATCATAGGATATTGAATATAGTTCCCTGTGCTATACAGTAGGACCTTGTTGTTTATCCATTTTATATATACTAGCTTGCATCTGCTAATCCCAAACTCCCAATCCATCCCTCTCCCACCCCACCTTCCCCCTTGGCAGCCACCGGTCTTTTTTTTTAATATTTAATTTTATTTATTTTTGGCTGAGTTGGGTTTTCGTTGCTGCGCGCGGGCTTTCTCCAGTTGTCGCGAGCGGGGGCTACTCTTCGTTGCGGTGCACGGGCTTCTCACTGCGGTGGATTTTCTTGTTGCGGAGCATGGGCTCTAGGCATGCGGGCTTCAGTAGTTGTGGCACGCGGGCTCTAGAGCGCAGGCTCGGTAGTTGTGGTGCACGGGCTTAGTTGCTCCACGGCATGTGGGATCTTCCTGGACCAGGGGTCAAACCCGTGTCCCCTGCATTGGCAGGCAGATTCTCAACCACTGCGCCACCAGGGAAGTCCCACCGGTCTATTCTGTATGTCCCTGATTCTGTTTCTGTTTCATAGATAAGTTCATTTGTGTCATATTTTAGATTCCACATATAAGTGATATCATATGGTATTTGTCTCTCTGACTTACTTCACTTAGGATGATAATCTCTGGTTGCATTGTAATTGTTACTTGTGATAGGGGTTTTACTCATTTCTTTTGAAAAACACTTTTTATCATGAAAATATTCAAATATACACAACAATGGCAAGAGTACTGGAACGGACTCCCATAAAAACCATCATCCAGCTTCAGCATTTATCACGATCTTACCAAATTGTTTCATCTATCTTCTTTCCTTGCTCCCTCCCTCCCTGCTTCCCTCCCTCCCTCCCTTCTTTCCTCCCTTCGTTCTTTCTGTCCTTCTCTCTTCCTCCCCTCCCCACTCACTCTCCTCTTCTTGCTGTGCTGATTTAAAAGAAACTCAAGACAACTTGTGTTTTCATCCCTGTATCTTTATGTGTATATGCACTTTCTAAAAAATACAGTCTTTTTTCCAACATAACCAGAGTGCCATCCAGGCGCCTGAATGGTAATACTAATCCGTTGGCGCCATCACCCAGTCGCTTGTATTCTGAATTCCCTGATTGCCTCAAAAAATGACTTTTTACAGTTGGTTTTTTTAGGATATAAGTTTTTCTGTGTCTACGCTGATAAAATAAAAGGAAAACTTGAGGGGGTGGGCATTTGCATATCTAATCCCAGCCTTAGAAAGCGGAGGAGGAAATTAAAGACAGCCCTGGATATATACTACTGCTGGTGGTTGTATGTGGCAATAAAAGTGATTCAGTGTTTGCATTCACTGCCCTATCTCAGGACAGCATGGACCCTTTGGGTTTGTTCCAAATCATTTGCAGACTAAATCCCAGTCCAGACACTGGGACAGTGCATCCCTTTGCTGTAACCAGGCATTAAGGGTAAAATTGCATGATTTTCCTTTAAATTCTGCCGGAGATATTAGGCCATTATGAGCAGCAAGCTTGTAGAACCACCGCTGTTCGTGGCTCCCTGTGGTGAAGCATGAACCAGGCGTCTCGCTAAGGATGTCTTTACCTTCGGCAGCCTGGGCTCAAGCCTCAAGGGCTGCTCCCTGTAGCCACATTCTCTGCCGGCATCCTTCAGAGGGAAACCTTACATGACATTCTTTTTTTTTTTTTTTTTTATGCGTTACGCGGGCCTCTCACTGTTGTGGCCTCTCCCGTTGCGGAGGACAGGCTCCGGACGCGCAGGCTCAGCGGCCATGGCTCACGGGCCCAGCCGCTCCGCGGCATGTGGGATCTTCCCAGACCGGGGCACGAACCCGTGTCCCCTGCATCGGCAGGCGGACTCTCAACCACTGCGCCACCAGGGAAGCCCTACATGACATTCTTGAGCCTTGCTAGGACTGGGAAAAGCTATTTGCTCTTTATTTATTTATTTATTTATTTTATTTGGCTGCATTGGGTCTTCGTTGCTGCATGCGGGCTTTCTCTAGTTGTGGCGAGCAGGGGCTGCTCTTCGTTGCAGTGCACGGGCTTCTCATTGCGGTGGCTTCTCTTGTTGCGGAGCATGGGCTGTAGGCACGCAGGCATCAGTAGTTGTGGCATGCGGGCTCAGTACTTGTGGCTCGCCGGCTCTAGAGCGCAGGCTCAGTCGTTGTGGCGCAGGGGCTTATTTTCTCCGCGGCATGTGGGATCTTCCTGGACCAGGGCTTGAACTCGTGACCCCTGCACTGGCAGGCAGATTCTTAACCACCGTGCCACCAGGGAAGCCCAAGCTATTTGCTTTTAGTCTACTCGATGGTAGAAGAAATGCAACGTGCTAATTCCTGTCAACTTTCAGATTTTTCAAGTTCTAGCTCAATCCCCATCTCTTGGAGGAAGCCACAGTACTCTCATCTTCTGAGCTCTTACTGCTCTTGAAATGGGACCAATTCATTGGATCCCTATCACACATTGCTTCCATTGCGAGTCAGTCTTAAATGTATGGAAGCATGAACGGTGTATGTATGTGTGTGTGTGTGTGTCCATGGGTGAATGTATATGTATGTACACGTATGTGCATTTTGTGACTTCTCAGTTACGGTGTAAGCTGGCACTTGACACACTTGTTAGCATTCCCCATGCAGTACCCCAGAGCAGTGCTGTGTACATAGCGGGCATTCAGTAAGGACTTGTTGATTGGTTGAAAGTGAATATAGAAGAAGGGTGGATGGCCTTGACTAAGGCCACTGAGCCTGGGGACTTTTACTAGCTGAGCTTGTCCAGTGTTGGCTCCATTCTCTTATTTTCCTCCCAGCCCATCTGGCAGTCGTGAGTGACAGACTCTGAGGTAGCAAAGATCTTCCCAGAAAGGCTCTAGCACTTAGCTGGTGGCCTTCCATGGGGGTGGAGAAACAGATCAGCAACGTGCTCTCCTCTGTGTCTGAAGCACTGTGTGTGGAGCTGCCCTGGAAGTCTGAATTGCTAAGGCTCTTCTCTCCTCTTTCTCTCTCCTTCCTCATAGTTATCATCCTTTTCCTCCCTATCATTAGTGTGTGTATGTGTCCGTGTGTGTGTATAATTTTTTAGTTCATTGTCCATGTACTATAAATGAGGGCCAAAGAAAGACATAAGCAAATCATGGAGAGAAAGAAAATACATGAGTTAAAGTCACATATATTCTGGAACAAGACAAATGCCACAGGTGAGTAACAAAGCAGTAATATGGGAGTTCAAAGAAGGTAGATGTTATTTTCAATACAAATCTGGAAGCATACTTGAAGAAGTGGACTTAAAGATGACTCAGGTGTGCGTGGGAGTTCAAATAAGGTAGATGTTATTTTCAATACAAATCTGGAAGCATACTTGAAGAAGTGAACTTAAAGATGACTCAGGTGTGCGTGGGAGTTCTTATTGGCCTTCCCCAAAGAAACACTCAAGAACAAAAGTAACAGATTATCATTGTAATTTACATGGAGATGATGAAGAAAGCAAAACTGAAACAAATTAAACTGAACTATAACCTTGTCTAACATCCAAGGGTGATAATGAAAACTACCTTTTCAGTTTCTTATCCTATAATTTCTTTTACAAGTACTATATTCCACATACTGTAGATAGTGTGCAGAGTCCTGCTCTTTGTATAATTTGAATTCATGCTAGATTATCTTGGCACTCACAGGTAGAAGTTTAATTTCTAGGACACCAAAACTTCACAGACAGTAACTATACCCACCACTTAGCTCAATAGCTGATGGCGTGCAGGGGAAAAGGCTTTGTAGCCTGGTTCCCAAGCCCTGGGCAGCAATTACATAAATGTTGATGCAAATGAATATGAAGAAGGCATACAGACAATGAACTTAAAATGTTTGTACACCTTTTAAGGACCTATTCTTTTTTTTTTTTTTTGCCTTGTACACTTTTTTAACGTTTTTATTGGAGTATAATTGCTTTACAATGGTGTGTTAGTTTCTGCTTTATGACGAAGCGAATCAGTTATACGTATACATATATCCCCGTATCTCCTCCCTCTCGCGTCTCCCTCCCTCCCACCCTCCCTACCCCACCCCTCTAGGTGGTCACAAAGCACCGAGCTGATCTCCCTGTGCTATGCGGCTGCTCCTCACTAGCTGTTTTACATTTGGTAGTGTGTATATGTCCATGCCACTCTCTCACTTTGTCCCAGCTTACCCTTGCCCCTCCCCGTATCCTCAAGTCCATTCTCTAGGAGGTCTGCGTCTTTAGTCCTGTAAGAACCTATTGTTGAGCAATTGACTTCATATGTGCTTGAGTAGATGGATAGAGATCCATAATCAAATGTATGTATATAGGTATAGTTTATACAAAGGTGTATACATATATATACACACAGATATATATATGTGTGTGTATATATATACATATATGTGTGTATGTATATATATATACATATATATATCTTTGTATAGTCTCTGCCTATATAAACTTATATATTATATGTCTCTGAATTCTACACACACACTCACACACACACGTTCAATTCCTTCTAACACTGGCATCCTTTAGGTACCACTTCTGTGTGGAGTCACACTGAGGTTAAGTCTGAAGTGGCAATTATTCAAATTAATGCACCGAGGAGCCCAAGTATATTAAGTTATTTAAAACCAGGCATAAATGCTTTGCATAAGGAGTGAATATGTGAATACTTAGGCATTAGAGTGAGGGGATAATTCACACTCAGAACACAACAGACGAGCAACTGATGTATGTTTAGTGAAGGTGACGCTGATGCGGAGGGGAGAGCGTAGAGTCCAAGTCTGCTCCTCCCGCAGCTGTTCTTTTGTTATCTTTTCCACAGAGAGTGGTTTCTTGCTTTTAGAACAAAGTAAGATGCTCTCAGAACTTTGGTTAGCAAAGAAAATACTTTTAGGTCTTTAGAATCTTTTAGAACTTTCGTAAAACACCATTTTGTCAGCTGATGAAGGAGGCACTTGAATGTCGAACACTTTCCAGAGGCGAGGGCCCGGGCTGGGTGGCACAGCTCACAGGCTTTGGGTCCCCGAGCTGTCCCACTGGAGGCAGCTCGCTGCCTAGGGCAGGGCTTGAGCTGCTGCCAGTGTGCTGAGGGGCAGGTCTGACTTCCTTGCCCTGACGCCCGCGGTGCCCTTCTTCTCCAGCACCCACTCAGGGCTCTTCCTCGCCACCCCCGCCTCACAATCCTGCACGGGACCCTGTGCAGGAGACACAGCTGGGGGCTGAGGGCTGGAGCGGCCTGGCTGGCGCCCAGGTCAAACCAGGCAGGGAAAACGGTGAGCTTCCCCCCAACTGAGGTGGCCTCAGAAGCCCTTCTACAACAGCCTCCGTGCCTGGACCCCGTTCCAGGTGACATCCGCCGGGAACAAGCAGTTGTGTCTAGGAGGGCAGGAGGTTGAGAGGCCCCCTCACTGGCGGGTGTCTGTACAGTAGGTGATCACTTGTTGGGGGTGCATACGTCCTTGCCTGGGGACAACCTAGGCCAGGATCAGCCCATGAGAGCCAGGCAGTGTCCTGGGAAGGAAAGCCAGAGGCCCCGTGCCCAGTGCTGCCACGTAAGGCCCAGCCTGGTGTAGACCAAGTAGGGGCTCCCAGCAACTACAAACGTCTGAGGTAGGAAAACAAGGGTGCCCAGCTCATGGCAGCCCCGACAGGGATCCCCCAGGGCTGATCTGCGCTTCCAGCCCAAGGGCTGAGGAGAAGAGGTCCCCTCGCCCCCTACACACAGCCCCATGGGAGAGAGGCCCTCTCCTGTTGGAGTTTCTAAGTGTTTGGTAAAGTAGTGGAGAGAGTGGCAGCCCTAAATCCTCATTTTCTGGAATTCTTTGATATGCCAGCCTGAAAGCGTTGCTAACACAGTAGGTTTTGCATTATAGTGGAGGTGGGAGGGCGAGTTGCAACCTTTGAAATATGTCTAAAGAGCAAAACAAACTAAAACAACAATTTCAAACAAAGTTTCACCGACCTGAGAAAGGTGGAAAAGAGTTATACAGAGTGGAACGTACGCCATGAGGATTCCTCACACCTTCAAAGTTTTGAGACAACCAAATGCATTCATGAATAGTCTCTTGAGGAATTTCTGACCCTTAGGCTTTTCTTCCTTTATGAGGTACTGTTAGGAAGAGATGGGGTGTGTGGAATTTGTTGGTAGTGGAGGATGACTCTTAGTACAGGCAGGATTCTTACCTGTGGTAAGGTGAAATACTTATGCTCTTCCAGTGATGAGTAGTTTGTGAGTCAAAGGATCAGGAGTGATTATTTGAGACTATAGAAAAGCCTAAGTTAAATCAAAGGAGTATTTGTGGGGGGAAAGAAGAAGAAAAGAAAGAAAGAGAGAAAAAGAAGAATCGGGATGGGTTCACTAGCTTTGCTGCAGAGAGCGTGTGTGAGGGCAGTGATGGACACGGGCTGCAGAGCTGGTGGTGGGGTCTGGAAAGCAGTGCTGGCGGCCTAAGGCCACGGGCTGGGCTCACAGTCAGGTCTGGCCAGGGCTTGGGAGGCGCAGACCTCTGCTTTCTCAAGCAGGCAAAGCAAGCTCAGAGGAAAAGAAAAACTGAAGTTTTGGTGGCTTGCTTCTCCTGGGTTTACGTAGTGGTCTCTTAATGGAGTTATGAAGGCAAAAGGAGGAACAAGAAACACATGAAGAAGACGGGAGAATGTTTTCATCTATTTCCAAACTGTACACCGTGAGCCTCCCAAAGAAACATTTAATGGACACCCTCCCTTGGTTTGCAAGGACAGTAGGAGTTGTTTTATGAAACCAGTATTGGAAATATGGAAGTAGTGTCAGCCTGAACCTCACATAGCCAGCGTTGCACATTGCTTATATTTATGCAGATTTGACCATTGGTACACTCGAACCCCCCAAAGTGAGCTCTATTACACTGGCTTTTCTTGACTACATATTCATGCAGCAGAAGGACCCAAATACTATGAAGGGAGAGGGAAAATGGGGCGACAGAGAGAGGAGGCATTGGTCTCATGTAAAATTTGCCGCGTGGAAACATCCAGAAATCTAAATATGGCATAATTCCATTAACTGAGATGCTGAGGGAGCAGTGCAGCCCCCAGCACAGGTTTTACTCTCAGTTGTTAATAGTTGGCAGATGTTTAGGGGGGAGCCGTTCTGTGACCCCTCACTGACGTGGTTGTCGGCTGTCTTCCTAAAATGCAGGTTGCGCCCTCTTGACTTAAGCCTAAGGGACAGGATGGGGATCTCCTGGTTGATTAGCAGCTCCTAGAGGGCGCAACCTTGCTGGGCACCAGAGGCTCTGGTCCAAGGCCCTGCAACTGTAGCCAGAGCGGAGTGAGCTGACCTGGTCCTGAGCCCAGGAAGGTTTGGAGGGTGGGGCAGGTTGGAGTGTGCAGAATTGACAGTGGTGACAATGGTATGCCTCTTTCCCCCAAACTCTTGTCTGGGCAAAGATTGTAAGAGTTTTAGTAAATTTGGGCTGAGTTCGTCTAAGCATTCATTACCCCTATAGTCTAATATTAAGGCAGTGTCCAGGGCTTCAGTTCCGCCGGTGTCCAGCAGGACAAGCCACAAAGTCCCTGGGCCCCCCATGACCAAACCTCCCTCACAATACCATCTCCATCTTTTTAACTATCCCAAGGTTCCAGAGGATGAATGACCCTTTTTAGTCATCCTCAGGGAAAACTTTGTTTAAAAATCCAACCCACTCCTGTTGATTATTTACTGTAACCAAAGATGGGTTTTTCAAAATGGGGACCGTTCCCCTCAGTATGATTTTAAAAGGCACCCACTTTTTCCTATGCTCAACTTCCCCCATAACTAAGGTGACACCTGCCCAATGAGTAGGGATTAGTGGCAGCTGGAGCTGACGGTCAGTTGTCAGGACGCAGACCTACCAGGCATAGTAATAACAGCAGGGACAGAGCGCAGTTGGTCAGCTCCACCTGCGTGTAAGAGTGGGGGAAATAATAGTAAAGGTGGGAGGGGAGAGACAAAGCCATATGCCAATCCAGAGCCTGGCACATAGTCGGTGCTCGCTGTTGGGGGGGAGGGCGGCTGAAGGGAGCGCCTTCAGCTACATATCCTAAGATACTTTAGCAAGAAGGAAATAGCTTCTCCTGATGCACTTTCAAATCTTCAAGGCACCGAGAGCTCCCTGCTGAAATTTTTCATGTCTGACATGAAATGCTCAATATACTAATCAATCCCTTTTTCTCTCTGCTTGAAGGTTTGGTTTAAGAGTAGAAGGGCCAAGTGTTGGAGACATCAGAGGGCAGTAATGCTCAGAAACGTGCCCCACGTGCCCCCGGTCCTCCCTGCTGTCATCAGCCTGTGTGAACACTGCCGTGCCATTCTGCTTCAGGAGCTGGATTGGGTCCACGTTTTTGTGGAGCAAGTGCCGCTGGAGCTGCCTCTGCTGCCCATGCCGCCCATGCCACCCATGCCTCCCATGCCACCTAACCTGCCCGTGCCACCCGTGCCGCCTGAGCCACCCAGGCCGCCCATGGCACCCTTTCCTCCTATGCTGTTGCCTCCTCCGCCCTGTCATTTTCCCCACGTGCTTCACTGTAGGTGCCCTCATGTGGCATGGCGTCATTCCTTTCCATTGGAGATCCTTCAGCTGCCCCAACTTTCTATTGAATTGTGTCTGTGACAGTTTTTTCCAAAGGGCCTTTGAGCCAGTTTCATGTTCTGCATACCTCACCACCAAGAAGAGTTCCCCAAAGGCCTGCAAAGTATATTAATTAGAAGTAGAGTCCTTGACCCACTGTTTTAGGGCATGTTTTGTATTTTCAATAAAGTTGTGAGTTCTCTGCATAGTTGTTCTCTGTGTCACATGGGGTTAGTAAATTTGATGGAAATTGCTAAGCCAACGCCATACAGACCAAATGCCCAAGAGGCCTCCTTTCATGCAGTTACAGCCCTGAGTCACCATCATAGGCCATGCACATCTCAGAAGTTTGCCAGGTGCCCGTGAGGTGTTTACACAGACCCACCTGTTCTCTTCCACCCTCTCCCCCAGCACCCATGCTCCCCACACCCTGCCCCAATGGGACCACCTAAATGTGCAAAACGGGTGGTGTGAGTCTCGAATGGTAGAATAGTGTGTTTCAAAGCAGGCCTGAAGCCCATTCATGGTGACCAGCTCAGGTACAAGGAGGACTCCAAGGGACACTTCTGCAGTGACTACTCATAGGGCTTTACGGAAGAGAGGGAGCGGGGCACCATCGTCTTCTCTCCCAGTTCTGTTCACCGCCTTCCCTGTTGTGGAGGGCACGTGTGGAGAGAAACCACGCTAGCGGAGGGGGAGGGGCCTACCTCTGCGAAGGTAACACACGAGGAGACTGTCCAGGCCTGCATGTGGCTCTTCTCACCCCCTCTCGCCCACCCCCAGGTACGGAAAGCATATCGTAGCTCCTTCTGCAACTCAGAGCTGACGGATGAGGTGGCCTTCAACTGTATTTTGTCACCTTCAACATCCTTGGGAGAACCCTGGTTCCAGCTACTTCAACACTGAAAGGGAGCCTCTTGGGTGAGTGTTGCCTGAAGCCAGGAGGTGGTGGTCCCTGAGCACTGATCCAGGATAATCACTTTATTTAAAAGAAGCAGGTAGGGCTTCCCTGGTGACGCAGTGGTTAAGAGTGTGCCTGCGGGAAGGTCCCACATGCCGCGGAACAACTAAGCCCGTGCGCCACAACTACTGAGCCTGTGTGCCACAACTACTGAAGCCCGCACACATAGAGCCCGTGCTCTGCCACAAGAGCAGCCACTGCAATGAGAAGCGCCGCAAATACAGAAAGCCCACGCACAGTCACAAAGACCCAACATAGCCAAACATAAAATAAATTCATTTTAAAAATAAAAATAAATAAAAGCAGCAGGTATGGGAACATATGTATATGTAAAACGGATCCACTTTTTTATAAAGCAGAAACTAACACAACATTGTAAAGCAATTATACTCCAATAAAGGTGTTAAAAGAATAAAAATGAAAAATAAAATAAGAGCAGCAGGTAGACCTTACCTTTGCTCATGGGGCCTTCTTCAAATGGAAGTGTCAGGTAGAAAACACACACGCACACACACAGATACTACACAGGTATGCACCCTGTATCCCATGTCTGTGATAGAAGCACAAACATACCCAGAAAATACCCAGAACACAAGCAGAATTGGCTTGTGTTATTAAAATAACCCTTCTGAAATGTATCTAGTGGCCTGTTGTCCTTGCCTTCGGTTATTTCAGGTTCGATGCTGGGAAAGAACGTGTGTCCTCGTCCACCCTGGCCTTGCGGACGGGGAGGGGCTCATGCGGAACTGAAGCAGTGTCCATGCTGCATCGCCAGTTTATTTACACAGGCACACACAACCCTTCTTGTTGGTAGGACGACCCCAGCCTGAGGAAGAATTTTGCTGACGGACCAAAAACCGTTTTCACGGCTAGTCAGGTTTGGGCGGTAGCACTGCAGGGGGTTCTTGGAACCTGGACACCTGAGATCTTCTCTGAGATCGGAATCGCCTCCTTCTTACGCAGTAGCGATGGTTTCAGCATCGTGCCTCCGGATGGAGAAAAACATAGCCTTTCTTTGAAGTTCCCCAAGCCCAGCAAAGTCGCAGGCTCCACGCTTAGACACCACTCTCGCTCGCATTCTAACCTCAGGCCCGAGACCTGGATGGCCTCAGCCATCAGCTGTCGAGGCTTCAGCCCAGGCTCCCGAAACCAATCCTACAGCTCCTGCTCAAGGTGTCACTCTCAGGAGCTGTCCTGGACACCATCTTCCCTTGTGACTCCAGGATACTTCTGCGCAAATGGCAAGTTTGGAAACTGCCTCTTGGTACGTTCCTTGATGGAGGTCTTGCTATTCTTTTCCTTTGTGCATTTTAATAGTCAGGTGCTAGAGGGAAACTGGCTATTTTCGTTTATTTATTTTATTTGGGTGGGATAATGACATCTTTATTTTGGACTACCTCGTAAAGAAATGTAGCATTTCCTTCCTCCCCCCAGTTTTATTGAGATATAATTGACATACAACACTGTATAAGTTTAAAGTGTGCCGTATAATGATTTGACTTACATACATCATGAGATTATTAGCACAAGTTTAGTGAACATCCATCATCTCATATAGATGCATGAATACATAGAAAAAAAAATTTGTGTGTGATGAGAACTCTCAGGATTTGCTCTCTTAACTTTCATATGTAACATACAGTTGTGTTAATTGTATTTATCGTGTTGTGCATTACATCCCCAGTGCTCATTTGGCTTATAACTGGAAGTTTGTTTCATTTGATTGCCTTCATCCGTTCCCCACCCCACCACAAATCAGATCTCTTTTTCTATGAGTTTGTGTGTTTCTTTTTCAAGTATAATTGACCTACAACACTCAGTTAGTTCCTGTTACATAGTGATTGGGTATTTCTATCTATTTCAAAATGATTTCCACGGTAAGTCTAGTCATGATATGTCACCAGAGATATCACATAGGTATTGGTTATATTCCCCACACTGTACATTTCATACCTGTGACTCATTCATTTTGCAAGTGGAAATTTGTGCCTCTTAATTTCCCTCACCTATTTCTTTCTTTCTTCCACCCCTCTCCCCCTCTGGCAACCACATGTTTGTTCTCTGTATCTGTGACTTTGTTTCTGTTTTGTAATGTTTATTCACTTGTTTTCTTTTTCAGATTCCACACATAAGTGAAATCATACAGTGTTTGTTGTCCTCTGACTTATTTCACGTACCATAGTACCCTCTAGGTCCATCCACGTTGTCACAAGTGGTGATATTTCATTCTTTTTAATGGCAGAGTAATATTCAATTGTATTTATATAATATACAAGTTCTTCATTCATCTATTGATGGGCACTTAGGTTGCTTCCATATATTGGCTAATGTAAATAATCATGTAATGAACATGCAGGTGTATATATATTTTCTAATTAGTGTTCTTGTTTTCTTTGGATAAATACCAAGGAGTGGATCATATGGTAGTTCTATTTTTAATTTTCTGAGGAATCTCCACACTGTTTTCCATAGTGGCTGTATCAATTTTCATTCCCACCAACAGTGCACAAGCGTTCCTTTTTCTCCACGTCCTCCCCAACACTTGCTATCTGTTGTCTTTTTGATAAAAGCCATTCTGACAGGAGTGAGGTGATATCTCATTGTGGTTTTGATTTGCATATCCTTGATGATTAGTGATGCTGAGCATCTTTCAATATTCCTGTTGGCCATTTGTATGCCTTCTTTGGAAAAATTTCTATTCAGACCCCCTGTCCATTTTTGAATCAGATTGTTTGTGTTTTTGATGTTGAGTTGTGGCAGTTCTTTGTATATTTTGAATATTAACCCTTGATCAGGTATTTGTTTGCAAATATCTTCTCCCATTCAGTAGGTGGCCTTTTCGTTTTGTTGACAGTTTCCTTCCCTGTGCAAAAGCTTTTTAGTTTGATGTAGTCCCATTTGTTTAGTTTTGCTTTTGTTTCCCTTGCCTGAGGAGAAATGTCCAAAGAATATTACTAACACCAATACGAAAGAGACTACTGCCTATATTTTCTTCTACAAGTTTTATGGTTTCAGGTCTTACATTTAAGTATTTAATCCATTTTGAATTGATTTTTGTGCATGGTGTGAGAGTAGTACAATTTGATGCTTTTGCTTGTAGCTGTCCAGTTTTCCCAACACCATTTATTGAAGAGACTGTTTTTTGCCCATTGTATGTTCTTGAGTTCTTTGTCATAGATTAATTGCTCATTTAAGTGTGGGTTCATTTCTGAGCCCTATGTTCTGTTCCATTGGTCTATGTGTCTGTTTTTATGCCAGTGCTGTACTGTTTTGATGACTGTAGCTTTGTAGTATAGTTTGAAATCAGGGAGAATGATACCTCCAGCTTTGTTCTTTCTCAAGGTCATTTGGGCTATTTGGGGCCTTTTGTGTTTCCATGCAAATTTTAGAATTATTTGTTCTAGTTCTGTGATAATCCAGTTGGTATTTTGATAAGAGATTGCATTGAATCTGTAGACTGCCTTTCTTTTATAATGCAAAACAGATTTATCGGCATGCACGACTATGAGGATTAGGATCCAAGATGAAAAGGAAAGAATACTTCTGTCCAACAGAGAAGAAGATCAAGATTCTTAAGTAGCTGACTTTGGGACCTGCTGGGCGGGAAGACTTGCTGTGTTGCCTTCAGATGTTGTCTCTTTACCTGATGCTTCAGATGCTTTAGCAGCCTTTTCAAGCTGTCCCTCACTCTGGGCTGCCTTTTCTAAGTCCTTGGGATAGTTAAGCTGGTATTCCAGATAGCTTATGTTCCTGGTGTGTTGATCCAGGAACTTTTTCATGAAGCGTGAGAGATTGGTTTCTGTATTTTTAGAAGCCGAGTCCTTCACGTGTTGCAGGAGGTTGTTTAATGCGTTCTCCAACTGCGGAGCAGACTCTACGGCTTGTTTGTCAGTTCCCTTGTGTCGTGTGGCCATTTTAACAATATTATAAGTGTCTGCTTATTTAGGCTATATTTACACCAGTTGGATAGGTACCTTTGAGCTAACGGGTCCCGGTCTGCTGTGAAGAAGTAAACAATATAGAACCAATATACAGAGTTTATCTTGGGCTCACTTGTATTACACCGCAAAGAATCATGTAACATTATGCTCTATCTAGAAATAGATTATAGCTAGTTAGGAGAAATGATAGTATCATTTTAATTCCTAACAGTAATCATGCGTTATAGGTACTTGTTTGATGATTAAATCATGAGTACAAGCAGCCACCTGTCCAAATCTGTTTCGGCTACTTACAGAGTGATAGCTTAGATTTGTTTTGTGGCCCACTATCTACAAAGTGTATTCTAGAAGCTGAATTAGTTTTTTTTATGACATAATTAATTCATCAGTACATCTTATTTCAAAAGTTTTGATAATACAGAGAAAAACCCCAAAGTTCCTCTTCTCCAAGCCCCAACACCCAGAACATGCAGAGGGAAGCCTGCAATCCTACCCTTGGTTTTTCTGCTCCCCTACTGATTTAAGCAAGTGAGTGTTTTGGTTTGGTTTGGTTTCGTTTTCTGGCCACACTGTGCATCTTGAGGGATCTTAGTTTCCCGACCAGGGATTGAACCAGGGCCCTTGGCAGTGAAAGCGCCGAGTCCTAACCACTGGACCGGCAGGGAATTCCCAGCAAATGGCTTTACACACCTGAGACTCAACTTCCTCATCTGTGGAACGGAAAAAATAGTTTCTATCGCATGTTGGCTATTTTATAAAAAGGACTTGACTTTACTGTTCTCTGACTCACTGAAGGTACTTACATAATGATCCAGATGATTATCGCTTGACCCTAGTCTCCTGGGTGTAGGGTACAGTTCTTTCACTTAAAGTGATATGTTATCAGAAAATGAAAAATTATACATCCATATTATTCTTTTAACATTAGTGACTATAAAATCAAGTCCAGTTTATTGATCTAGTAAGAGAAATCTGAGATTTCAAAGCACTTTCTTCTCTTCCTTTTAGAATGATTTGGCTTGGTTTGGTTTTAAACTTAAATATTTTATTATTCTTTTTACATGTATATTTTGTAAATTTGTAAATCCCCAGGGCCCCGTTCAGTTCTTTTGTCACCTATAAATCTTAACATACAATGGCACATAGAGAAAAAAAGAATGAGGTGCTAACACCTCCTACAGTGTGGATGAACCTCAAAAACATTATGCCAAGTGAAAGAAGCTGGCAGCAAAGGTCACATATTGTATGATTCCCGAGTATTAAATATCCAGAGTGGGCAAATCCAGAGACAGAAAGCAGATTAGTGGTTGCCAGGGGCTGGAGGAGGGAGGACTGGGGAATGACTGCTGAATAAATAGGGGTGTCATTTTGGGGTGATGAATACGTTTGTCTGCTTTTATTTGGCGGCACCAGGTCCTAGTTGCGGCATGCGGGATCTTTGCTGCCACGTGTAGGATCTCTAATTGGGGCATGTGGGATCTAGTTCCCTGACCAGAGATTGAACCCAGGCCCCCTGCGTTAGAGTGCAGAGGCTTAACCGCTGGACCACCAGGGAAGTCCCGATGAATATGTTTTGAAGCTAGATGGTGGTGATGGTGGCAGAACATTGTGAATGTTCTAAATGCCACTGAACCATACACTTTAAAACGGGTAATTATATATTATTTGAATTTTACCACAATTCTAAAAAATGATATAAGAGGAAAATAATTGTTGTGGATAGACTGTGATAAAGGGTATGAGTGGAATAAGACGTGGGACAAGGTGTCAGTTTGACTGTCCTAAGCCTCTTTTATGTATTGGTGTTCCCCTAACCCAATCCCACTCTCATTAACTCTTATTTTTGTTTGTTTGTTTGGGCACCTGTTGTTGTCCTCTTGGATGCACCTGGTGATAGCAGAATAAATATTGAGAAGAAAAGCCTTCAGGTATAAAGGGGCTACATCTAAAATTAGGTAATTAGTCCTTTTATATTATTAATTCTTTCAGAAATTTGTGTCAACTTTTGAGTTGTGAGATACTTGATGATATTTTTATCTATGGAAAACGGAGATCTAATGGCCAGATTTCAAGGTCAGGTAAGAGCTTAAAACCATATGCTACATTTGGACTTACGTTTTTATACTGAAATTAATACAGATGATGCAAGTAAGACTTTAAATGGGCACTAAAATCGTGACCTATGTCATGGCAGCATTCCATCTGAGGGCTCACAGTAGTTAAATCCCTTAGGATAGTCATGAGACAATCAAAGCCAGAGGACCAATGAAGCCAGTTGTTACAATTCAAAATAGCCAGTTTGTGAGAAATTAGGAGTTTTTAAACAAAGAGTTAGAAAATGTAAAGAGGAACAAAACAGAGATGAAGACTATAATAACTGAAATGAAAAATACACTAGAAGAAATCAACAGTCTACCCCGTCTTTATATTCCAGATCAGTGAATGCAAAGACAGGGTAGTGGAAATCACTGAAGCTGAACAGAACAAAGAAAAAAGAATAAAACTAAATGAGGACAGTTAAAGAGATGTCCAGCATACTAATATTCACATTATAGGAGTCACAGACGGAAAAGAGAGAGAGAGAAAGAAAGGGGCAGAGAACATATCTGAAGACATAATAGCAGAAAACATCCCTAACCTGGGAAAGGAAATACACATCTAGGTCCAGAGAGCAAATAGAGTCCCGAACAGGATCAACCCAAACAGGACCACAGCAAGACACATTGTCATAAAAATGGCAAAACTTAAAGAGAGAATACTGGGGACTTCCCTGGTGGTCCAGTGGTAAAGAATTTGCCTTTCAACGCAGAGGCTCAGTTTCAAAACAAGTGAGTAAACATTACAAAACAGAAACAAAGTCACAGATACAGAGAACAAACATGTGGTTGCCAGAGGGGGAGGGGGTGGAAGAAAGAAAGAAATAGGTGAGGGAAATTAAGAGGTACAAATCTCCACTTGCAAAATAAATGAGTCACAGGTATGAAATGTACAGTGTGGGCAATATAACCAATACCTATGTGATATCTCTGGTGACATATCATGATTAGACTTACCGTGGAAATCATTTTGAAATAGATAGAAATAGCCAATCACTATGTAACAGGAACTAACTGAGTGTTGTAGGTCAATTATACTTGAAAAAGAAACACACAAACTCATAGAAAAAGAGATCTGATTTGTGGTGGGGTGGGGAACGGATGAAGGCGATCAAATGATACAAACTTCCAGTTATAAGCCAAATGAGCACTGGGGATGTAATGCACAACACGATAAATACAATTAACACAACTGTATGTTACATATGAAAGTTAAGAGAGTAAATCCTGAGAGTTCTCATCACACACAAAATTTTTTTTCTATGTATTCATGCATCTATATGAGATGATGGATGTTCACTAAACTTGTGCTAATAATCTCATGATGTATGTAAGTCAAATCATTATACGGCACACTTTAAACTTATACAGTGTTGTATGTCAATTATATCTCAATAAAACTGGGGGGAGGAAGGAAATGCTACATTTCTTTACGAGGTAGTCCAAAATAAAGATGTCATTATCCCACCCAAATAAAAATAAATGAAAATAGCCAGTTTCCCTCTAGCACCTGACTATTAAAATGCACAAAGGAAAAGAATAGCAAGACCTCCATCAAGGAACGTACCAAGAGGCAGTTTCAAACTTGCCATTTGCGCAGAAGTATCCTGGAGTCACAAGGGAAGATGGTGCCCAGGACAGCTCTTGAGAGTGACACCTTGAGCAGGAGCTGTAGGATTGGTTTCGGGAGCCTGGGCTGAAGCCTCGACAGCTGATGGCTGAGGCCATCCAGGTCTCGGGCCTGAGGTTAGAATGGGAGCGAGAGTGGTGGCTAAGCGTGGAGCCTGCGGGTTTGCTGGGCTTGGGAACTTCAAAGAAAGGCTATGTTTTTCTCCATCCGAAGGCACGATGCTGAAACCATCGCTACTGCATAAGAAGGAGGCGATTCCGATCTCAGAGAAGATCTCAGGTGTCCAGGTTCCAAGAACCCCCTGCAGTGCTACCACCCAAACCTGACTAGCCGTGGAAACAGTTTTTGGTCCGTCAGCAAAACTCTTCCTCAGGCTGGGGTCGTCCTACGAACAAGAAGGGTTGTGTGTGCCTGTGTAAATAAACTGGCGATGCAGCATGGACACGGCTTCAGTTCCGCATGAGCCCCTCCCAGTCCCCAAGACCAGGGAGGACCAGGACACACGTTCATTCCCAGCATCGACCCTGAAATAACCGAAGGCAACAGGCCACTAGATACATTTCAGAAGGGTTATTTTAATAACACAATCCAATTCTGCTTGTGTTCCGGGTATTTTCTGGGTATGTTTGTGCTTCTATCACAGACATGTGATATAGGGTGCACACCTGTGTAGTGTCTGTGTGTGTGCGTGTGTGTTTTCTACCTGGCAGTTCCATTTGAAGAAGGCCCCATGAACAAAGGTAAGGTCTACCTGCTGCTTTTATTTTATTTTTCATTTTACTTGTTTTTAACATCTTTATTGGAGTATAATTGCTTTTCAATGGTGTGTTAGTTACTGCTTTATAACAAAGTGGATCCGTTTTACATATACATATGTTCCCATACCTGCTGCTTTTATTTATTTTAATTTTTAAAATGAATTTATTTTATGTTTGGCTGTGTTGGGTCTTTGTGGCTGTGCGTGGGCTTTCTGTAGTTGCGGCGCTTCTCATTGCAGTGGCTGCTCTTGTGGTGGAGCACAGGCTCTATGTGTGCGGGCTTCAGTAGTAGTGGCACACAGGCTCAGTAGTTGTGGCGCAAAGGCTTAGTTGTTTCGCGGCCTGTGGGACCTTCCCGCAGACAGACTCTTAACCACTGCATCACCAGGGAAGCCCTACCTGCTTCTTTTAAATAAAGTGATTATCCTGGATCAGTGCTCAGGGACCACCACCTCCTGGCTTCAGGCAACACTCACCCAAGAGGCTCCCTTTCAGTGTTGAATTAGCTGGAACCAGGGTTCTCCCAAGGATGTTGATGGTGACAAAATACACTTGAAGGCCACATCATCCGTCAGCTCTGAGCTGCGGAAAGAGCTATGATATGCTTTCCGCATCTTGGGGTGGCGAAGAGGGGATAAGAAGAGCCGCATGTGGGCCTGGACAGTCTCCTCTTGTGTTACCTTCGCAGAGGTAGGCCCCTCCCCCTCCGCTAGCATGGTTTCTGTCCCCACGTGCCCTCCACAACAGGGAAGGTTGTGAACAGAACTGGGAGAGAAGCCAACGGTGCCCCGCTCCCTCTCTTCCGTAAAGCCCTATGAGTAGTCACTGCAGAAGTGTCCCTTGGAGTCCTCCTTGTACCTGAGCTGGTCACCATGAATGGGCCTCAGGCCTGCTTTGAAACACACTGTTCTCCCATTCGAGACTCACACCACGCGTCTTGCACATTTAGGTGGTCCCAACGGGGCAGGGTGCGGGGAGCATGGGTGCTGGGGGAGAGGGTAGAAGAGAACAGGTGGGTCTGTGTAAACACCTCACGGGCACCTGGCAAACTTCTGAGATGTGCATGGCCTATGATGGTGACTCAGGGCTGTTACTGCATGAAAGGAGGCCTCCTGGGCATTCGGTCTGAATGGCGCTGGCTTAGCAATTTCCATCAAATTTACTAACCCCATGTGACACAGAGAACAACTATGCAGAGAACTCACAACTTTATTGAAAATACAGAACATGCCCTAAAACAGTGGGTCAAGGACTCTACTTCTAATTAATATACTTTGCAGGCCTTTGGGGAACTCTTCTTGGTGGTGAGGTATGCAGAATTTGAAACTAGCTCAAAGGCCCTTTGGAAAAAACTGTCACAGACACAATTCAACAGAATGTCGGGGCAGCTGAAGGATCTCCAATGGAAAGGAATGACGCCATGCCACATGAGGGCACCTACAGTGAAACACGAGTGGAAGACGACAGGGTGGAGGAGGCAACAGCATAGGAGGAAAGGGTGGCATGGGTGGCACGGGTGGCTCAGGCGGCACGGGTGGCACGGGCAGGTTAGGTGGCATGGGAGGCATGGGTGGTATGGGCGCCCCAGGCAGCAGGGGCAGCTCCAGCGGCACTTGCTCCAGAAGAACGTGGACCCAATCCAGCTCCTGAAGCAGAATGGCACTGCAGGGTTCACACACGCTGACGACAGCAAGGGGGACCAGGGGCACGTGGGGCACGTTTCTGAGCATTACTGCCCTCTGATGTCTCCGACACTTGGCCCTTCTACTCTTAAACCAAGCCTACAAGCAGAGAGAAAAAGAGATTAGTATATTGAGCATTTCATGTCAGACATGAAAAATTTCAGCAGGGAGCTCTCGGTGCCTTGAAGATTTGAAAGTGCATCAGGAGAAGCTATTTCCTTCTTGCTAAAGTATCTTAGGATATGTAGCTGAAGGCGCTCCCTTCAGCCGCCCTCCCCCCCAACAGCGAGCACCGACTATGTGCCAGGCTCTGGATTGGCATATGGCTTAGTCTCTCCCCTCCCACCTTTACTATTATTTCCCCCACTCTTACACGCAGGTGGAGCTGACCAACTGCACTCTGTCCCTGCTGTTATTACTATGCCTGGTAGGTCTGCGTCCTGACAACTGACCGTCAGCTCCAGCTGCCACTAATCCCTACTCATTGGGCAGGTGTCACCTTAGTTATGGGGGAAGTTGTGCATAGGAAAAAGTGGGTGCCTTTTAAAATCATACTGAGGGGAACGGTCCCCATTTTGAAAAACCCATCTTTGGTTACAGTAAATAATCAATAGGAGTGGGTTGGATTTTTAAACAAAAGTTTTCCCCAAGGATGACTAAAAAGGGTCATTCATCCTCTGGAACCTTGGGATGGTTAAAAAGATGGAGATGGTATTGTGAGGGAGGTTTGGTCATGGGGGGCCCAGGGACTTTGTGGCTTGTCTTGCTGGACACCGGAACTGAAGCCCTGGAAACTGCCTTAATATTAGACTATAGGGGTAACAAATGCTTAGACGAACTCAGCCCAAATTTACTAAAACTCTTAACATCTTTGCCCAGACAAGAGTTTGGGGTAAAAGAGGCATACCATTGTCACCACTGTCAATTCTGCACTCTCCAACCTGCCCCACCCTCCAAACCTTCCTGGGCTCAGGACCAGGTCAGCTCACTCCGCTCTGGCTACAGTTGCAGGGCCTTGGACCACAGCCTCTGGTGCCCAGCAAGGTTGCGCCCTCTAGGAGCTGCTAATCAACCAGGAGATCCCCATCCTGTCCCTTAGGCTTAAGTCAAGAGGGCGCAACCTGCATTTTAGGAAGACAGCCGACAACCACGTGAGTGAGGGGTCACAAAACGGCTCCCCCCTAAACATCTGCCAACTATTAACAACTGAAAGTAAAACCTGTCCTGGGGGCTGCACTGCTCCCTCAGCATCTCAGTTAATGGAATTATGCCATATTTAGATTTCTGGATGTTTCCACGCGGCAAATTTTACATGAGACCAAGGGCCTCCTCTCTCTGTCGCCCCATTTTCCCTCTCCCATCTTAGTATTTGGGTCCTTCTGCTGCATGAATATGTAGTCAAGAAAAGCCAGTGTAATAGAGCTCACTTTGGGGGGTTCGAGTGTACCAATGGTCAAATCTGCATAAATATAAGCAATGTGCAAAGCTGGCTATGTGAGGTTCAGGCTGACACTACTTCCATATTTCCAATACTGGTTTCATAAAACAACTCCTACTGTCCTTGCAAACCAAGGGAGGGTGTCCATTAAGTGTTTCTTTCGGACGCTCATGCTGCAGAGTTTGGAGATAGATGAAAACATTCTCCCGTCTTCTTCATGTGTTTCTTGTTGCTCCTTTTGCCTTCATAACTCCATTAAGAGACCACTACGTAAACCCAGGAGAAGCAAGCCACCCAAACTTCAGTTTCTCTTTTCCTCTGAGCTTGCTTTGCCTGCTTGACAAAGCAGAGGCCTGCGCCTCCCAGGCTCTGGCCAGACCTGACTGTGAGCCCAGCCCATGGTCTTAGGCCGCCAGCACTGCTTTCCAGACCCCACCACCAGCTCTGCAGCCCGTGTCCATCACTGCCCTCCACATGCTCTCTGCGGCAAAGCTAGTGAACCCATCCTGATTCTTCTTTCCTTCCTTCCTTCTTTCTTCCTTTCTATCAATCTTGTGTTTTAAAAAAATATTCATCTTCCACAACAAGCGAAGCCACTGCACTGAGAAAACCACGCACCACAACAAAGAGTAACCCCAGCTCTCCTCAACTAGCGAAGAGCCCACGCACAGCAACGAAGACCCAATGCAGCCAAATATAAATAAATAAATATATTAAAAATATATATATACTCCTTTGATACAACTTACTGTGTTCTATGGACAGATAATCAGCTTCTGTGCCATGAGCTACCAACTAGTAACCACTACCTGAATGAATGAGCAAGTATTTCAAATTAACACAGGTAAGCGACTAGCTGAGAGCCAACCACTGACCATCACAAACAAAGTCTTCGAAACCAATCCCTCATAATAGTATGAAAAGGGAAGAAAAAAATTCTTAGACATTAGAAATTGCTCAAAATAATATTCACTGATACATTTGGTAGTTTCATAATGTTGAATTTACGCAGTATCTCCAAGACATGTATCGATAGTATCCAATTATTCTCAAACCCGTCCATCTATTGAGGTCAGTGGCAATTTATTCAAATTTGTTCTTTTTGTTTGTTTTATTGTTTTATGTGTTTAGACAACTTCCTAAAGGTTGCAAACCCTTCCCCCCTCCATCATACTGCATAACCTACTATGTTAGCAATGTTTTCAGGCTGCACATCCAAAAATTTCAGAAAATTAAAATTTACGGCTGAAACTCTCTACACTGCTCTACCAAACACATAAAAACAACAGCAAGAGGACCAGGCACTTGGAGTTCTAAGCTATTCGCCTCCCCATCTGTCTCATCTAAACTAAACGTATATTAGTTGCTCACATGTTGTGTTCCGAGGTGAATTATGCCCTTACCCAATTGCCTGAACACTTGTAAATTCACTCCTTATACAAAGAGCTTAGGCCTGGCTTTAAAACTTTTAAATAATTTAGTATACTTGAACCCTCTTCTAACCCAGCTATTTGGTGCATTAATTTGAATAATTGCCAAGTCAGAATCATCCCCAACATGATTCCACAGAGACCTGTCCCCTAAGGGATACCAGTTTTGGAAGGAGTTTAACTTTACTGGAGATACATATATTCTGGCCCCAAAGCCCCAAAAGTCCAAACCTTATTTCCAAAACATCAACAAGTGTACAAAAACACACCAACTTGAGAATGTCTAGGACAAGGTATCCAATTCCTAAAGCAGGTTTTAGATTGGCTGCCCTGCCAAGTTGCTTTTTTCAGGTTTACTGACCCTCACTCTGGCTTCAGTCACTCCCAGGCGTCTTGCAATCTCCTTTCTGAGGGGGAAAAATGTTGAAAATATTCAGCATTTGACATTATGGATGAAATGAAATATACAATGCACATTTCATGCTATGTTCAAATGTTTATTCAGAGAGTAACCAAGATGGTGACATAGGAAAAAACCCAAGCTTACCTCCTTCCATGGGTACACCAAAATTACAGCTATTTACAGAGCAACTTTTTTTTTTTTTTTTTTTTTTTGCGGTACGCGGGCCTCTCACTGTTGTGGCCTCTCCCGTTGCGGAGCACAGGCTCCGGCCGCGCAGGCTCAGCGGTCATGGCTCATGGGCCCAGCCGCTCCACGGCATGTGGGATCTTCCCGGACCGGGGCACGAACCCGTGTCCCCTGCATCGGCAGGTGGACCCTCAACCACTGTGCCACCAGGGAAGCCTACAGAGCAACTATTGATGAGAATGACCTGAAGACTAGCAGAAAAGAGCTTCCACAACTACAGATATAAAGAAGGAAACACAATGAGATGGATAGGAAGGGCCGAGATGTGGTATAGTCAAGACCCACACCCCCAGGTTGGCCACCCATAAATGGGAGGATAATTACAATTGCAGAGGTTCTCCCCAAGAAGCAAGGGGTCCAAGCACATTAGATTTACGGACTGGGAGAAAATATTTGCACACAATGCAACTGACAAGGGCTTAACTTCCACAATACACCAATAGCTCATACAACTCAATAACAAAAAAACAAGCAATGCAATCAATAAATGGGCAGAAGATCTAAATAGACATTTCTCCAAAGAAGACATACAGATGGCCAACAGGCACATGAAAAGATGCTCAACATCAGTAATCCCATATCTGGGCATATACCTGAAAAAGATGAAAGCTCTAATTCGAAAAGATACATGCACCCCAATATTCAGAGCAGCACTGTTTACAATAACTAAGATGTGGAAGCAACCTAAGTGTCCATCAACAGATGAATGGATAAAGACGATGTGGTATATATATACAATGGAATATTACTCAGCCATAAAAAGGTATGAAATCCTGCCATTTGTAACAACATGGACGGACTTAGAGAGTATTATCCTAAGTGAAGTAAGTCAGACAGAGAAAGACAAATATTACATGATATCACTTATATGTGGAATCTAAAAAACAGAACAAGTGAACTTATTTACAAAACAAAAACAGATTCACAGACATAAAAAACAAACTTCTGGTTTCCAAGTGGGGGGATAAATTGGGAGCACAGGATTAACAGATGCACACTACCATAGATACCAGATAAACCACAAGGATTTATTGTATAGCACAGGGAACTCTATTCAATATCTTGTAATAAAATATAATGGAACAGAATAAGAAAAAAGAATATAGATATATACATATATATATGTATAATCTAATGCACTGCTATATATAAACCTCATGGTAACCACAAACCAAAAATCTATAATAGATACACACACACAAAAAAGAGAAAGGAATCCAAACATAACACTAAAGATAGTCATCAAATCACAAGGGAAGAGAGCAAAAGAAGAAGGAACAAAAAAGAACTCCAAAAACAATTAGCAAAATGGCAGTAATTACATACTTACCAATAATTACTTTAAATATAAATGGAATAAATGCTCCAATCAAACGACAAAGAGTGGCTGAATGGATACAAAAACAAGACCCACATACATGCTGCCTACAAGAGACGCACTTCAGATCTAAAGACTCAGACAGAAAGTGAAGGGATGGAAAAAGGTATTCCATGCAAATGGAAATCAAAATAAAGCTGGAGTAGCATTTCTCATATGAGACAAAATAGACTTTAAAATAAAGACTATTACAAGAGACAAAGAAGGACACTACATAATGATCAAGGGATCGATCCAAGAAGAAGATATAACAATTGTAAATATTTAAGCACCCAACATAGGAGCCCCTCAATACATAAGACAAAGGCTAACAGCCGTAAAAGGGGAAATCGACAGTAACACAATCATAGTAGGGCACTATAACACCCCACTTTCACCAATGGACAGGTCATCCAAAATGAAGATAAATAAGGAAACACAAGCTTTAAATGATACATTAAACATGATGGACTTAATTGATATTTATAAGACATTCCATCCCAAAGCAACAGAATACACATTCTTCTCAAGTGCTCATGGAACATTCTCCAGGATAGATCATATCTTGGATCACAAATCAAGCCTTGGTAAATTTAAGAAAATTGAAATCATATCACGTATCTTTTCCGACCACCACGCTATGAAACTAGCTATCAATTACAGGAAAAGATCTGTAAAAAATACAAACATATGGAGGCTAAACAAAACACCACTTAATAACCAAGTGATCACTGAAGAAATCAAAGAGGAAATCAAAAAATACCTAGAAACAAATGACAATGGAGACACGACGACCCAAAACCTATGGGATGAAGCAAAAGCAGTTCTAAGAGGGAAGTTTATAGCAATACAATCCTACCTTAAGAAACAGGAAACATCTCAAATAAACAACCTAACCTTGTACCTAGAGCAATTAGAGAAAGAAGAACAAAAAAACCCCCAAAGTTAGCAGAAGGAAAGAAATCATGAAGATCAGATCAGAAATAAATGAAAAAGAAATGAAGGAAATGATAGCAAAGATCAATAAAACTAAAAGCTGGTTCTTTGAGAAGATAAACAAAATTGATAAACCGTTACCCAGACTCATCAAGAAAAAAAGAAGACTCAAATCAATAGAATTAGAAATGAAAAAGGAGAAGTAACAACTGACACTGCAGAAATACAAAGGATCATGAGTGATTACTACAAGCAACTATATGCCAATAAATTTGACAATGGGAAAAATTGGACAAATTCTTAGAAAGGCACAACTTGCCGAGACTGAACCAGGAAGAAATAGAAAATATGAACTGACTGATCACAAGCACTGAAATTGAAAGTGTCATTAAAAATCTTCCAACAGATGTGGTCTGGGGGGGACCTTGAAGATGGCGGAAGAGTAAGACGCGGAGATCGCCTTCCTCCCCACGGATACACCAGAAATACATCCACACGTGGAACAACTCCTACAGAACTCCTACTGAAGGCTGGCAGAAGACCTCAGACCTCCCAAAAGGCAAGAAACTCCCCACGTA
This sequence comes from Phocoena phocoena, assembly GCF_963924675.1. NCBI lineage: Eukaryota > Metazoa > Chordata > Mammalia > Artiodactyla > Phocoenidae > Phocoena > Phocoena phocoena. The sequence goes on along the minus strand of NC_089240.1, from coordinate 101,072,545 downwards.
ACTGGGTAGGGCAAAAGAAAAAACAGAGACAAAAGAATAAGGACGGCACCTGCACTAGTGGGAGGGAGCTGTGAAGGAGGAAAAGTTTCCACACACTAGGAAGCCCCTCCGCGGGCGGAGACTGCGGGAGGCAGAGGGGGGAGTTTCGGGACCGCGGAGTAGTGCACAGCGACGGGTGCGGAGGGCAAAGCGGGGAGATTCCTGCACAGACGATCGGTGCCGACCAGCACTCACCAACCCGAGAGGCTTGCTGCTCACCCACCGGGGCGGGCGGGGCTGCGAGCTGAGGCTCGGGTTTTGGTTTTGGACGGAGCTCAGGGAGAGGACTGGGATTGGCGGCTTGAACATAGCCTGAAGGGGTTAGTGCACCACGACTAGCCGGGAGGGAGTTCGGGGAAAAGCCTGCACCGGCCGAAGAGGCAAGAGACTTTTTCTTCCCTCTTTGTTTCCTGGTGCGCGAGGAGAAGGGTTTAAGAGCGCTGCTTAAAGGAACTCCAGAGACGAGCGCGAGCCGCGGCTAAAAGCGCGAACCCCAGAGACGGGCGCGAGCCGCGGCTGAGGGCGCGAGCCCCCGAGACGGGCGCGAGCCGTGGCTGAAAGCGCAAACCCCAGAGACGGGCGCGAGCCGCGGCTAAAACCGCGGACCCCAGAGACGGGCGGGAGACGCTAAGGCTGCTGCTGCCGCCACCAAGGGGCCTGTGTGCGAGCACAGGTCACTCTCCACACCCCTCTTCCGCGGAGCCTGTGCAGCCCGCCACTGCCAGGTTCCCGGGATCCAGGGACAACTTCCCCGGGACAGCGCACGGCGGGCCTCAGGCTGGTGCAACGTCACGCCGGCCTCTGCCGCAACGTCACGCTGCCTCTGCCGCCGCAGGCCGGCCCCGCACGCAGTGCCCCTCCTTCCCCCATCCCCCAACCCCCGGCCTGGGTGAGCCGGAGGCCCCGAATCAGCGGCTCCTTTAACCCCGTCCTGTCTGAGCGAAAAAACAGACGCCCTCCAGCGACCTACACGCAGAGGCAGGGCCAAATCCAAAGCTGAGCTCCTGTGAGCTGTGAAAACAAAGAAGAGAAAGGGAAATCTCTCCCAGCAGCCACAGAAGCAGCGGATTAAAGCTCCACAATCAACTTGATATACCCTGCATCTGTGGAATACCTGAATAGACAAGGAATGATCCCAAATTGAAGAGGTGGAATTTAGGAGCGAAATCTATGATTTTTTTCCCTTTTCCTCTTTTTGTGAAGGTGTACGTGTATGCTCCTGTGTGACATCTAGTCTGTATACTCTAGCTTCCACCATTTGTCCTAGGGCTCTATCCGTCCATGACTTTTTTTTAAAAATTCTTTTTCTTAATAATTAAGTTTAATTGTAATAACTTTATTATACTTTACCTTCGTTCTTTCTTTCTTTCCTTCCTTCCCTCCCTCCTTTAGACAACGAATCACCCCAAATTGAGGAGGTGGTCTCAGGGAGCAGGATTTATGATTTTCCCCCTTTACCTCTTTTTGTGAAGGTGTATGTGTATGCTTCTGTGTAAGATTTTCTCTGTATAGCTTTGCTTCCAACATTTGTCCTAAGGTTCTATCCGTCCCTTTTTTTTTTTTTCTAAATATTTTTTAATTCAATAACTATATTATACTTTATTTTATTTTTACTGTATCATCTTTCTTTCTGTCTTTTTTTCCTTCTTTCCCTCCTTCCTTCCTTCCTCCCTCCCTCCCTCCCTCCCTCCTTTCTTTCCTTCTTTGCTTCTTTCTTCCTTCCTTCCTTTCCTCCTTTCCTTCTTTCTTTCCTCATACTTCTACTAATTCTCTCTACTTTTTCTCCCTTTTATTCTGAGCCGTGTGGATGAAAGGCTCTTGGTGCTCCAGCCAGGAGTCAGGGCTCTGCCTCTGAGGTAGGAGAGCCAACTTCAGGTCACTGGTCAACAAGAGACCTCCCAGCTCCACATAATATTAAACAGCAGAAATCTCCCAGAGACCTCCATCTTAACACCAGCACCCAGCTTCACTCAACGACCAGCAAGCCACAGTGCTGGACAACCTATGCCAAACAACTAGCAAAACAGGAACACAACCCCACCCATTAGCAGAGAGGCTGCCTAAAATCATAATAAGGCCACAGACACCCCAAAACACACCACCAGACGTGAACCTGCCCACTAGAGAGACAAGATCCAGCCTCATCCAGCACAACACAGGCACTAGTCCCCTCCACCAGGAAGCCTACACAACCCACTGAAACAACCTTAGCCACTGGAGACAGACATCAAAAACAACGGGAACTACGAACCTGCAGCCTGCAAAAAGGAGACCCCAAACACAGTAAGATAAGCAAAATGAGAAGACAGAAAAACACACAGCAGATGAAGGAGCAAGATAAAAACCCACCAGACCTAACAAATGAAGAGGAAATAGGCAATCTACCTGAAAAAGAATTCAGAATAATGATAGTAAGGATGATCCGAAATCTTGGAAGTAGAATGGACAAAATGCAAGAAACAGTTAACAAGGACCTACAAGAACTAAAGATGAAACAAGCAACGATGAACAATGCAATAAATGAAATTAAAATCACTCTAGATAGGATCAATAGCAGAATAACTGAGGCAGAAGAACGGATAAGTGACCTGGAAGATAAAGTAGTGGAAATAACTACTGCAGAGCAGAATAAAGAAAAAAGAATGAAAAGAACTGAGGACAGTCTCAGAGACCTCTGGGACAACATGAAACGCACCAACATTCGAATTATAGGGGTTCCAGAAGAAGAAGAAAGAAAGAAAGGGACTGAGAAAATATTTGAAGAGATTATAGTTGAAAACTTCCCTAATATGGGAAAGGAAATAGTTAATCAAGTCCAGGAAGCACAGAGGGTCCCATACAGGATAAATACAAGGAGAAACACGCCAAGACACATATTAATCAAACTGTCAAAAATTAAATACAAAGAAAGCATATTAAAAGCAGCAAGGGAAAAACAACAAATAACACACAAGGGAATCCCCATAAGGTTAACAGCTGATCTCTCAGCAGAAACCCTACAAGCCAGAAGGGAGTGGCAGGACATACTGAAAGTGATGAAGGAGAATAGCCTGAAACCAAGACTACTCTACCCAGCAAGGATCTCATTCACATTTGATAGAGAAATTAAAACCTTTACAGACAAGCAAAAGCTGAGAGAGTTCAGCACCACCAAACCAGCTTTACAACAAATGCTAAAGGAACTTCTCTAGACACGAAACACAAGAGAAGGAAATGACCTATAGTAGCGAACCCAAAACAATATATAAAATGGAAATAGGAACATACATATCAATAATTACCTTAAATGTAAATGGACTAAATGCTCCCACCAAAAGACACAGATTGGCTGAATGGATACAAAAACAAGACCCTTATATATGCTGTCTACAAGAGACCCACTTCAGAACTAGAGACACATACAGACTGAAAGTAAGGGGATGGAAAAAGATATTCCATGCAAATGGAAACGAAAAGAAAGCTGGAGTAGCAATTCTCATATCAGACAAAATAGACTTTAAAATAAGGACTATTAAAAGGGACAAAGAAGGACACTACATAATGATCAAGGGATCGATCCAAGAAGAAGATATAACAATTGTAAATATTTATGCACCCAACATAGGAGCACCTCAATACATAAGGCAAATACTAACAACCATAAAAGGGGAGATCAACAGTAACACATTCATAGTAGGGGACTTTAACACCCCACTTTCACCCATGGACAGATCATCCAAAATGAAAATAAATAAGGAAACACAAGCTTTAAATGATACATTAAACAAGATGGACTTAATTGATATTTATAGGACACTCCATCCAAAAACAACAGAATACACGTTTTTCTCAAGTGCTCATGGAACATTCTCCAGGATAGATCATATCTTGGGTCACAAATCAAGCCTTGGTAAATTTAAGAAAACTGAAATTGTATCAAGTATCTTTTCCGACCACAACGCCATGAGACTAGATATCAATTACAGGAAAAGATCTGTAAAAAATACAAACACATGGAGGCTAAACAATACACTACTTAATAATGAAGTGATCACTGAAGAAATCAAAGAGGAAATAAAAAAATACCTAGAAACAAATGACAATGCAGACACAACGACCCAAAACCTATGGGATGCAGCAAAAGCAGTTCTAAGGGGGAAGTTTATAGCAATACAAGCCCACCTTAAGAAGCAGGAAACATCTCGAATAAACAACCTAACCTTGCACCTCAAGCAATTAGAGAAAGAAGAACAAAAAAACCCCAAAGCTAGCAGAAGGAAAGAAATCATAAAAATCAGATCAGAAATAAATGAAAAAGAAATGAAGGAAACAATAGCAAAGATCAATAAAACTAAAAGCTGGTTCTTTGAGAAGATAAACAAAATAGATAAACCACTAGCCAGACTCATCAAGAAAAAAAGGGAGAAGACTCAAATCAATAGAATTAGAAATGAAAAAGGAGAAGTAACAACTGACACTGCAGAAATAAAAAAAATCATGAGAGATTACTACAAGCAACTCTATGCCAATAAAATGGACAATCTGGAAGAAATGGACAAATTCTTAGAAATGCACAACCTGCCAAGACTGAATCAGGAAGAAATAGAAAATATGAACAAACCAATCACAAGCACTGAAATTGAAACTGTGATTAAAAACCTTCCAACAAACAAAAGCCCAGGACCAGATGGCTTCACAGGTGAATTCTATCAAACGTTTAGAGAAGAGCTAACACCTATCCTTCTCAAACTCTTCCAAAATATAGCAGAGGGAGGAACACTCCCAAATTCCTTCTACGAAGCCACCATCACCTTGATACCAAAACCAGACAAGGATGTCACAAAGAAAGAAAACTACAGGCCAATATCACTGATGAACATAGATGCAAAAATCCTCAACAAAATACTAGCAAACAGAATCCAACAGCACATTAAAAGGATCATACACCATGATCAAGTGGGGTTTATTCCAGGAATGCAAGGATTCTTCAATATACGCAAATCTATCAATGTGATAAACCATATTAACAAATTGAAGGAGAAAAACCATATGATCATCTCAATAGATGCAGAGAAAGCTTTTGACAAAATTCAACACCCATTTATGATAAAAACCCTCCAGAAAGTAGGCATAGAGGGAACTTTCCTCAACATAACTAAAGCCATATATGACAAGCCCACAGCAAACATCATCCTCAATGGTGAAAAACTGAAAGCATTTCCACTAAGATCAGGAACAAGACAAGGTTGCCCACTCTCACCACTCTTATTCAACATAGTTTTGGAAGTTTTAGCCACAGCAATCAGAGAAGAAAAGGAAATAAAAGGAATCCATATTGGAAAAGAAGAAGTAAAGCTGTCACTGTTTGCAGATGACATGATACTATACATAGAGAACCCTAAAGATGCTACCAGAAAACTACTAGAGCTAATCAATGAATTTGGTAAAGTAGCAGGATACAAAATTAATGCACAGAAATCTCTGGCATTCCTATATACTAATGATGAAAAATCTGAAAGTGAAATCAAGAAAACACTCCCATTTACCATTGCAACAAAAAGAATAAAATATCTAGGAATAAACCTACCTAAGGATACGAAAGACCTGTATGCAGAAAATTATAAGACACTGATGAAAGAAATTAAAGATGATACAAATAGATGGAGAGATATACCATGTTCTTGGATGGGAAGAATCAACATTGTGAAAATGACTCTACTACCCAAAGCAATCTACAGATTCAATGCAATCCCTATCAAACTACCACTGGCATTTTTCACAGAACTAGAACAAAAAATTTCACAATTTGTATGGAAACACAAAAGACCCCGAATAGCCAAAGCAATCTTTAGAACGAAAAAAGGAGCTGGAGGAATAAGGCTCCCTGACTTCAGACTATATTACAAAGCAACAGTAATCAAGACAGTGTGGTACTGGCACAAAAACAGAAAGATAGATCAGTGGAACAGGATAGAAAGCCCAGAGATAAACCCACGCACATATGGACACCTTATCTTTGATAAAGGAGGCAGGAATGTACAGTGGAGAAAGGACAGCCTCTTCAATAAATGGTGCTGGGAAAACTGGACAGGTACATGTAAAAGTATGAGATTAGATCACTCCCTAACACCATACACAAAAATAAGCTCAAAATGGATTAAAGACCTAAATGTAAGGCCAGAAACTATCAAACTCTTAGAAGAAAACATAGGAAGAACACTCTATGACATAAATCACAGCAAGATCCTTTCTGACCCACCTCCTAGAGTAATGGAAATAAAAACAAAAATAAACAAATGGGACCTAATGAAACTTCAAAGCTTTTGCACAGCAAAGGAAACCATAACCAAGACCAAAAGACAACCCTCAGAATGGGAAAAACATTTGCAAATGAAGCAACTGACAAAGGATTAATCTCCAAAATTTACAAGCAGCTCATGCAGCTCAATAACAAAAAAACAAACAACCCCATCCAAAAATGGGCAGAAGACCTAAATAGACATTTCTCCAAAGAAGATATACAGAATGCCAACAAACACATGAAAGAATGCTCAACATCATTAATCATTAGAGAAATGCAAATCAAAACTACAATGAGATATCATCTCACACCAGTCAGAATGGCCATCATCAAAAAATCTAGAAACAATAAATGCTGGAGAGGGTGTGGAGAAAAGGGGACACTCTTGCACTGCTGGTGGGAATGTGAATTGGTTCAGCCACTGTGGAGAACAGTATGGAGGTTCCTTAAAAAACTACAAATAGAATTACCATATGACCCAGCAATCCCACTACTTGGCATATACCCTGAGAAAACCAAAATTCAAAGAGAGTCATGTACCAAAATGTTCATTGCAGCTCTATTTACAATAGCCAGGACATGGAAACAACCTAAGCGCCCATCATCGGATGAATGGATAAAGAAGATGTGGCACATATACACAATGGAATATTACTCAGCCTTAAAAAGAAATGAAATTGAGCTATTTGTAATGAGATGGATAGACCTAGAATCTGTCATACAGAGTGAAGTAAGTCAGAAAGAAAAGGACAAATACCGTATGCTAACACATATATATGGAATTTAAGGGGAAAAAATGTCATGAAGAACCTAGGGGTAAGATAGGAATAAAGACGCAGACCTACTGGAGAACGGACTTAAGGATATGGGGAGGGGGAAGGGTGAGTTTTGACAGGGCGAGAGAGAGTCAAGGACATATACACACTAACAAACGTAGTAACGTAGATAGCTGGGGGGAAGCAGCCGCAAGGCACAGGGATATTAGCTCGGTGCTTTGTGACAGCCTGGAAGGGTGGGATGGGGAGAGTGGGAGGGAGGGAGACGCAAGAGGGAAGACATATGGGAACGTATGTATATGTATAGCTGATTCACTTTGTTGTAAAGCAGAAACTAACACACCATTGTAAAGCAATTATACCCCAATAAAGATGTTTAAAAAAAAAAAAAATCTTCCAACAAACAAAAGCCCAGGACCAGATGGCTTCACAGGCGAATTCTATCAAACATTTAGAGAAGAGCTAATTCCTATCAATCTCAAACCCTTCCAAAATATAGCAGAGGGAGGAACACTCCCAAACTCATTCTACGAGGCCACCATCACCCTGATACCAAAACCAGACAAGATGTCACAAAGCAAGAAAACTACAGGCCAATATCACTGATGAACATAGATGCAAAAATCATCAACAAAATACTAGCAAACAGAATCCAACAGCACATTAAAAGGATCATGCACCATGATCGAGTGGGTTTTATTCCAGGAATGCAAGGATCCTTCAATATACACAAATCAATCAATGTGATACACCATATTAACACATTGAAGGAGGAAAACCATAGGATCATCTCATTGGATGCAGAGAAAGCTTTTGACAAAATTCAACACCCATTTATTATAAAAACCCTGCTGAAAGTAGGCATAGAGGGACCTTTCCTCAACATAATAAAAGCCATATATGACAGGCCACAGCCAACATCGTCCTCAATGGTGAAAAACTGAAACCATTTCCACTAAGATCAGGAACAAGACAAAGTTTCCCACTTTCACCACTATTATTCAACATAGTTTTGGAAGTTTTAGCCACAGCAATCAGAGAAACAAAAAATAAAAGGAATCCAAATTGGAAAAGAAGAAGTAAAGCTGTCACTGTTTGCAGATGACATGATACTATACATAAGAATCGTAAAGATGCTAGCAGAAAACTACTAGAGTGAGTCAATGTATTTGGTAAAGTAGCAGGATACAAAATTAATGCACAGAAATCTCTGGCATACCTATACACTAATGATGAAAAATCTAAAAGTGAAACTAAGAAAACACTCCCATTTACCACTGCAACAAAAAGAATAAAGTATCTAGGAATAAACCAACCTAAGGAGACAAAAGACCTGTGTGCAGAAAATTATAAGACACTGATGAAAGAAATTAAAGATGACAGAAATAGATGGAGAGATATACCATGTTCTTGGAATGGAAGAATCAACATTGTGAAAATGACTCTACTACCCAAAGCAATCTACAGATTTAATGCAGTCTCCATCAAACTACCACTGGCATTTTTCACAGAAGTAGAACAAAAATTTCACAAATTGTATGGAAACACAAAAGACCCCGAATACCTAAAGCAATCTTGAGAACGAAAAATGGAGCTGGAGGAATCAGGCTCTCTGACTTCAGACTATACTACAAAGCTACAGTAATCAAGACAGTATGGTACTGGCACAAAACCAGAAATACAGATCAATGGAACAGGATAGAAAGCCCAGACATAAACCCATGCACATACGGTCACTTTATCTTTGATAAAGGAGGCAAGAATATATGGTGGAGAAAAGACAGCCTCTTCAATAAGTGGTGCTGGGAAAACTGGACAGGTACATGTAAAAGTATGAAATTAGAACACTCCCTAACACGATATACAAAAGTAAACTAAAAATGGATTAAAGACCTAAATGTAAGGCCAGGCACTATCAAACTCTTAGACGAAAATATAGGCAGAACACGCTATGACATAAGTCAGAGCAAGATCCTTTTTGACCTACTTCCTTGAGAAATGGAAATAAAAATAAACAAATGGGACCTATTGAAGCTTCAAAGCTTTTTCACAGCAAAGGAAAACACAAACAATACCAAAAGACAACCCTCAGAATGGAAGAAAGTGTTTGCAAATGAAGCAACTGGCAAAGGTTTAATCTCCAAAATTTACAAACAGTTCATGCAGCTCAATATCAAACAAACAACAGCCCAATCCATAAATGGGCAGAAGACATAAATAGACATTTCTCGAAAGAAGATACACAGATTGCCAACAAACACATGAAAGAATGCTCAACATCAGATTTTTAATTTTTATTTATTTATTTTTGGCTCTGTTGGGTCTTCATTTCTGTGCGAGGGCCCTCTCTAGTTGCAGCAAGCAGGGGCCACTCTTCATCGCGGTGCACTGGCCGCTAACCATCACGGCCTCTCTTGTTGCAGAGCACAGGCTCCAGACGCACAGGCTCAGTAGTTGTCGCTCACGGGCCCAGTTGCTCCATGGCATGTGGGATCTTCCCAGACTAGGGCTCGAACCCATGTCCCCTGCATCGGCAGGCAGATTCTCAACCACTGCACCACCAGGGAAGCCCTGCTCAACATCATTAATCATTAGAGAAATACAAATCAAAAGTACAATGAGATGTCATATCACACCGGTCAGAATGGCCATCATCAAAAAATCCAGAAACAATAAATGCTGGAGAGGGTGCGGAGAAAAGGGAACGCTCTTGCATTGTTGGTTGGAATGTAAATTGATACAGCCATTATGGAGAACAGTATGGAGGTTCCTTAGAAAACTAAAAATAGAACTACTATATGACCCAGCAAACCCACTACTGGGAATATACCCTGAGAACACCATAATTCCAAATGAGGCATGTAACACAATGTTCATTGCAGCTGTATTTCCAATAGCCAGGACATGGAAGCAACCTAAGTGTCCATCAACAGGTGAATGGATAAAGAAGATGTGGCACATATATACAACGGAATATTACTCAGCCTTAAAAAGAAACGAAATTGAGTTACTTGTAGTGAGGTGGATGGACCTAGAGTCTGTCATACAGAGTGAAGTAAGTCAGAAAGAGAAAAACAAATACCGTATGCTAACACATATATATGGAATCTAAGAAAAAAAAATGTCATGATGAACTCGGCGCAAGACAGGAATAAAGACACAGACCTACTAGAGAATGGACTTGAGGATATGGGGAGGGGGAAGGGTAAGCTGGGACAAAGTGAGAGAGTGGCATGGACATATATACACTACCAAACCTAGGATAGATAGCTAGTGGGAAGCAGCCACATAGCACACGGAGATCAGCTCGGTGCTTTGTGACCACCTAGAGGGGTGGGATAGGGAGGGTGGGAGGGAGGGAGATGCAAGAGGGAAGAGATATGGGAACATATGTATATGTATCACTGATTCACTTTGTTATAAAGCAGAAACTAACACACCATTGTAAAGCAATTATACTCCAATTAAGATGTTAAAAAAACAAAAAAGGAGAACAAAACCCAAAGTTAGTACAAGTAACGAAGTCACAAAGATCAGAGAAGAAAGAAATGAAATAGATTTTAAAATATATAAAATATCAATGGAAGTAAGAGATGATTCTTTGAAAAGGTAAATAAAATTGTTAAACCTTTAGCCAGACTCATCAAGAAGAAGAGAAAGAGGGTCCAAATCAATAAAATCAGGAAAGAAAAAGAGGTTAGAACCAACACCACAGAAATACAAAGGATCATAAGAGATTACTATGAACAATCATACATCAATAAAGTGGACAAACTAGAAGAAATGAACAAATTCCCAGAAAGGTACCGTCTCCCAAGACTAAAGCAGTAAGAAATAGAAAATTTGAATACATCAATTATCAGTAATGAAACTGAATTGGATAATAAAAAAAGGATATATTTTACAGCACCAGGAATACAGCCAATATTTTATAATAACTTTAAATGGAGAATAATCTATGAAAATGTTGAATCACTGTGTTGCACATCTGAAACTAATATAACATTGCAAATCAAATATACCTCAATAAAAACAGACATTAGGGAGTAGAGAGCAGAAGCAAGAAGAACTACAATCCCACAGCCTGTGGGACAAAAACCACAATCACAGAAAGATAGACAAGATGAAAAAGGAGAGGGCTATGTACCAGAAGAAGGAACAAGATGAAACCCCAGAAAAACAACTAAATGAAGTGGAGATAGGCAACTTTCCAGAAAAAGAATTCAGAATAATGATAGTGAAGATGATCCAGGACCTCAGAAAACGAATGGAGGCAACAATTGAGAAGATGCAAGAAATGTTAAACAAAGATCTAGGAGAATTAAAGCACAAACAAACAGAGATGAACAATACAATAACTGAAATGAAAAATACACTAGAAGGAATCAATCGCAGAATAACTGAGGCAGAAGAACAGATAAGTGACCTGGAAGACAGAATGGTGGAGTTCACTGCCACGGAACAGAATAAAGAAAAAAGAATGAAAAGAAATGAAGACAGCCTAAGAGACCTCTGGGACAACATTAAACGCGAAAACATTCGCATTATAGGGGTCCCAGAAGGAGAATAGAGAGAGAAAGTACCCGAGAAAATATTTGAAGAGATTATAGTGGAAAACTTCCCTAACGTGGGAAAGGAAATAGCCACCCAAGTCGAGGAAGCACAGAGAGTCTCAGGCAGGATAAACCCAAGGGGAAACACGCCGAGACACATAGTAATCAAATTGACAAAAATTAAAGGCAAAGAAAAACTACTGAAAGCAGCAAGGGAAAAATGACAAATAATATACAAGGGAACTGCCATAAGGTTAACAGCTGATTTCTCAGCAGGAACTCTACAAGCCAGAAGGGAGTGGGATGATATACTTAAAGTGATGAAAGGGAAGAACCTACCACCAAGACTACTCTACCCGGCAAGGATCTCATTGAGTTCGATGGAGGAATCAAAAGCCTTACAGACAAGCAAAAGCTAAGAGAATTCAGCACTACCAAGCCCGTTTTACAACAAACGCTACAGGAAGTTCTCTAAGTGGGAAACACAAGAGAAGAAAAGGACCTACAAAAACAAACCCATAACAATTAAGACAATGGTAACAGGAACATACGTATCGATAATTACCTTAAACGTGAATGGACTAAATGCTCCAACTGAAAGACACAGGCTCGCTGAATGGACAGAAAAATAAGGACCATATAGATGCTGTCTACAAGAGACCCACTTCAGACCAAGGGACACATACAGACTGAAAGTGAGGGGATGGAAAAAGATATTCAATGCAAATGGAAATCAAAAGAAAGCTGGACGGCTTCCCTGGTGGCGCAGTGGTTGAGAGTCTGCCTGCCGATGCAGGGGAAACGGGTTTGTGCCCTGGTCCGGGAAGATCCCATATGCCGCGGAGCGGCTAGGCCCGTGAGGCATGGCCGCTGAGCCTGCGCGTCTGGAGCCTGTGCTCCGCAACAGGAGACGCCACAGCAGTGAGAGGCCCGCATACCGCAAAAAAAAAAAACAAAAAAATCTTCAAACAAACAAAAGTCCAGGACCAGGTAGCTTCACAGGTGAATGCTATCAAACATTTAGAGACGAGCTAACACCCATCCTTCTCAAACTTCCAAAAAATTGCAGAGGAAGGAACACTCCCAAACTCATTCTATGAGGCCACCATCACCTGGATACCAAAACCAGACAAAGATACTACAAAAAAGAAAATTACAGACCAATATCACTGATGAATATAGATGCAAAAGTCCTCAACAAAATACTAGCAAACAGAATACAACAACACATTTAAAGGATCAGACACCATGATCAAGTGGGATTTATCCCAGGAATGCAAGGATTCTTCAATATATGCAAATCAATCAATGTGACACACCATAATAACACATTGAAGAAGAAAAGCCATATGATCATCTCAATAGATGAAGAAAAAGCTTTTGAGAAAATTCAACACCCATTTATGATAAAAACTCTCCAGAAAGTGGGCATAGAGGGAACCTACCTCAATATAATAAAGCCCATATACGACAAACCCACAGCAAACATCATTCTCAGTGGTGAAAAACTGAAAGCATTTCCTAAGATCAGGAACAAGACAAGGTTGCCCACTCTCACCACTATTATTCAACATAGTTTTGGAAGTCCTAGCCACGGCAATCGGAGAAGAAAAAGAAAAAAGAGGAATACAAATTGGAATAGAAGAAGTAAAGATGTCACTGTTTGCAGATGGCATGATACTATACATAGAGAATCCTACAGATGCCAACAGAACACTACTACAGCTAACCAATGAATTTGGTAAAGTTGCAGGATACAAAATTAATGCACAGAAATCTCTGGCATTCCTATACACTAATGATGAAAAATCTGAAAGAGAAATTAAGGAAACACTCCCATTTACCATGGCAACAAAAAGAATAAAATACCTAGGAATAAACCTACCTAGAGAGACAAAAGACCTGATTGCAGAAAACTATAAGACACTGATGAAAGAAATTAAAGATGATACCAACAGATGGAGAGATATACCATGTTCTTGGATTGGAAGAATCAACATTGTGAAAATGGAAATACTACCCAAAGCAATCTACAGATTCAATGCAATCCCTATCAAATTACCAATGGCATGTTTTACAGAACTAGAACAAAAAAATCTTAAAATTTGTATGGAGACACAAAAGACCCCGAATATCCAAAGCAGTCTTGAGGGAAAAGATGGAGCTGGAGGAGTCAGACTCACAGACTTCAGACTATACTACAAAGCTACAGTAATCAAGACAATAGGGTACTGGCACAAAAACAGAAATACAGATCAATGGAACAGGATAGAAAGCCCAGACATAAACCCACGCACCTATGGTCAACTAATCTATGACAAAGGAGGCAGGGATGTACAATGGAGGAAAAGACAGTCTCTTCAATATGTCTTTCACATGGACAGTTCCATGTGAAAGAATGCAATTAGAACACTCCCTAACACCATACACAAATATAAAGTCAAAATGGATTAGAGACCTAAATGTAAGACCAAGCACTATAAAACTCTTAGAGGAAAATATAGGAAGAACACTCTTTGAGATAAATTGCAGCAAGATCTGTTTTGTTCCACCTCCTAGAGTAATGAAAATAAAAACAAAAATAAACCAATGGGACCTAATGAAACTTCAAAGCTTTTGCATAGCAAAGGAAACCATAAACAAGGCCAAAAGCCCGTGTGCCACCACTACGGAGACTGCGCTCTAGAGCCGACGAGCCACAACTACTGAGCCCACGTGCCACAACTACTACGGAAGCCCACCCGCCTAGAGCCCGCGCTCTGCAACAAGAGAAGCCACCACAATGCCTGCACCGCAACTTAGGGTAGCCCCCGCTCGCCGCAACTAGAGAAAGCCCGCGCCCAGAGCCCAAGAGCAGAAACAAAGACCCAATGCAGCCAGAAATGAATAGATTGATTTCTTTTTAAAAATTCAGTAATCAAGATAAAGGATGTTTTCATGTAGTGTTTAAACTAATGCAAATATAATCCATGAATAACTGATGATCAAAGTTTCAGATAAAAGTACACTCCAACTCTGCATTTGCTCCAGCACGTCTCGGGCAACTTATTATTTATGTGAACCGGTGGCCCACAAAGCTCCCCAATGTGACTTATTCAAACACCGCACGGAAATATCGACCTCGATTCCCGCCAGGCAGAGTCCCCGCCCCCGTCCTGGGCCTCGAGTGTACCGGAAGGGCGGGCCGCCGCCACGCCCCGGGGCTTTCAGATCCGGAGCCTAGGAGAGGGACTCGCGAGAGCGCCGCCCACCACCCGCGCGGCAGCCCGCGCCACCCGAGACGCCCGCTTACCGCGTGAGTGCGTTGGGGTACTGAGTGTGCTGGAAAACGCTCTCCAGGTCCTGCATCTGCACCTGCGTGAACCTGGCGCGGGGGGCCCGCCGCTGCCCGTCTGCGGCCTCGGGACCCTCGACGGCGGCCCGCGGGGTCTGCTCCTCGCCGCCCGCCTCGGCCTCGGCCTCGGCCTCGCAGCTTTCGCCGTCCGCGGTGCCGGCGGCTCCGACGCTGACCTCTCAGCCTTCCTTTCCTTCTCCTTCGTCTCCCGCCTCTTTCCCCTCCGCGGCTGCTCCCTGCTCCGGTTCGGACTGAGCTTTCTGCTCCTCTCCCCCCTCTCCGGGAGGCGACATCTCCGCGGGCTTCACCTCTGCAAGGGAGGAAACCCAAAGAGAAAGATCAGGCCGTCGAGTGAGCCCGGCTCTGGGGAGGGCCTGCGTCCGAGGGGGGTCCTGCCGTTTGCCCCGCCCTGGGAAAGTACCTTTCCTGGAATCCGTTAAAGCGAGTGCCCCACCCGCCACTGACCTTTCGCTTCTTCCCGCTCCTCTTGGACCCCCAGCTTGAAGAAGCCGGCAAAGGCTGCATCCGTGACGTCATAGGCATCGTGGCTGCTCTTCCGCTGACGCTCCATGTCCCGACTGCTGTCGAGGAGGCTGTGAGCTTCAGCGGAGGCTGCTCTGGATCTCCTGAGACCCCCGGCTCACGACTCAAGGCTAGAGCGGTGGCCCACGATCCAGCACGTTAAGGCTCCTCTGGCGGCTGGTCGGGTTTCAGAGATTCTGGTATGACGCCCACTGTGGGTTTACCACAGCCTGCTGGGGGTTGGGTTAGCTGATGTGCGCATGCGGCAGGGCGTCGGCCGTCTAGGGGCCGTCTAAGGGGGCGCGGGCAGGGCGGGGAGGATGTTGCGTGCCGCCCAGGCGCTGGTAGGGAGCATGTGTGAGAGCAGAATTCCGGGTCCCAGGTTGCAACCTAGCTGACTAAGTACTCCGCACTGGGTCGGGCGCCTTCCCAGACCAAGGGGCTGTGCCCGATTTGTGGAGGGTAAGAGAGAGACCTCACCCCAGCTCCATAGACCTTGGAGAAGCGTTTGGGGACTGTCTTGACCGAGCCCTCCATATCCGGCAGCCAGTACCAAGAAGGGAACAGTAATCAAAGTAATACGGTCGCCCCTTGGTATCTGTGGGGGATTGGTTCCAGGACCCGCCTCGGATACCAAAATCGGCGGATGCTCAGATCCCATAGTCGGCCCTCCACATCTGCTGATGTGAAACCCATAGCTATGGAGGGCCGCCTGTATATTTATTGAAAAATTTTTTAAGAACACCAAAAACCTGTGTTTAAGTGGACTTGCAAGTTCAAAAGCCGTGTATTTGAAGGGTCAACCGTATTATGAGCTAGGAGTTTGCTTGCTCTGAATTTTTGCAATGAGGTTGAAGTCAGAGTCCGCCATACTCCCCGGGTCTCCAGGAGCAGGAGTTCAGGGCTGGGTTTTCTGAGCATGCCTGGTGCTCAGATGCACTATGCAAACAAAACAAAAGAAAGCGCAACCCAGCGCCCCCGCCCCATTAGCCTATAGATTTTTAGTAATGAATCAACATCAGATTGCAGGTGTAGAACCCTGCACAGTGTTTCAAGCACTCAAGAATGCTTACCGGGTACAGATTTCCTGCCTTTTTTCTTTTTTTTTTTTTTTGTCCTTGTTGCAGCTATGGACTATGCTACATCTTTGTGCACAGCCCCTAAGCTCCTATTGCTTCTGGCTGTAGATCTTCTACAAAAGCGTACATGTCCCTTGTGGTGGGCCCCTGTGGACATGGGTAAATTTACCCGCTTTCTTGCCGCTGCCTATCCCCCCATCTCATCTCCTCACGTTTTCTCGAAATGTTCTCCTGAGCCCTTGCTGAGGAGTAAATAAATTTTATTTATTGTCAAATAAAAGAGGGCCAGGCCAGATTTACAGCTCTATGGTTATTCCTTGGAGAAGTGTTTTATAGATGCCCCAAGACTTAATATCCTAAATATTGAAAATAGCTTATAATGATGGGCCCTGTACTTGACAATGTACTTGATTTAGCCTGTGTTTCCTTGGACGCCATTTTCATCAACCCCATTGGGGATCAGAAGCCAAATCATTTTTGTGGGCTCCTAAATATATATTTTGTGGGCTCCTAAATATATATATATATATATATATATATATATATATATATATATATATATATATATATATATATATATGGGACCTAGTCCCCTCACCTACAGTGCCTAAGGGATAAGTGCCCCTGCCTCATGTCTGTGGAGGGTGGTCCAGAAACTAAAAAAGGTTTGTTGACCAATTCTCTTTCAAAAACTGGTAAGACATGGCAATATGAGTACCTCCTCCTGATTTTAACCAAGACATTTCCTCCTCAGGTTGGCCCTCGGTGAGTTCGGCAGGCCTCTCCCTCTCTTGGCTGGATACCCTATACACAATTTTGGTTCCATATTAGTTATCGCATGAGAGACCTATGAGGGTTTTTATCATGATTTGCATTAGACAAGCTAGGAGGTCTGTGACAGCTCCGGAGGTGTGTCCTTCCACATCTCAGATTTCCACAGTGAATTTGTGTTTTCTCAACTTTAGTCACCCATGTGACCCTTGACAAGTGTTGCCCTACCTTGGCATCAGTCATGGTCGTATTTATTTAAAAGTTTTACTTAACTTCACACTTTGAAAACCTTAAATACTGAATGGAGCTTCATCCTAAGCAGTAACAGCCATGAATCGTAGTCGATGTAGAAGATTTATGGGAGCAGGGGCCCTGGAGCCAGATTGCTGGCATCTAAATCCTGGCTTTGCTCAACGCTTGCTAGCTGGCTAAACTGTTAGGTTGCTTATTCTCACTTAATCGTGGTTTCCACATCTGTAAAATGAGGATAGCAATAGTAACTACCTCACCAGGTTATCGTGAGGATTAACTGAGATGGTAAAAACACAGTGTTACCAATGGCCATACCGTGCTGTCTCACATTTCCAATTTTCATCAATTTTGTGGTTTATTTATTCACAAAGGTCCATGAGAGAAGAAAGATGATGGCTATTCTCTGGCAGTTGGCAGTGAGGACAGAAAGTTTTCTTGTGAATATGTCGCTACCATGTTTTTGTGTCCCTTTATATGCTTCAGTCAGTAATCCTCTGTTGGCTGCTCTGTTTACAAGGCCCTGCCTCAGGCAGTGTGGAGAGTGTCATGATTCCAGACGCAGCTATTGTGCCATGGGTTCTCACAGTCTGGGGAGAGAGATCAGCCCACGTGAGAGAAAGAAGCTGAAAATTCTGGAGACAGAGTGCCCAGCCCCACCACCACTAACTTGCTGTGTGGCCAGAGCTAAATTAGCTGACCTCTCTGTGCCTCAGGTGCCACATCTGTAGGATGGGGATCGTGATGGTACCTGCTGTACCGTGTTGTGAAATTTACATGAAGGAATACAAATAAGGCCCATGGTGAGGGCTCAGATAACTTTAGCTGATGCTAGAGTTAAGGGGTCGGGACTGACTGCGGTCATTCTGCACAGGGGCCTGCACTGTGACTGAGGATGCTGGACACGGAGTGTCGCCCCTGCCCCTGAGTGGATATGAGAGTCTGTGGAGTGGCACAGAGCTGTGCTTGCTCAGGCTGGTGACACCATGTGGGTGCTCACTGTGCACCAGGGCCTGGCTAATCGATCTTATAGCCGTCCCCTGAGGAGGGGGCCATCACTCTCCTTAGTTCCTAATGGAAGAAGTGGAGGCTTGGAGAGGTTCAGTGACTTTCCTAAGGTTACATAGGTCAGTGGAAGAGGGCCAGGATTCAAACCGTTGAAGAGACTTTGTTCTTAGCAGCCCGTGGTAGAAGCAGATTTGGCTTTTTTTGCAGGGTGGTGGGGTTTCCCTTACACCTCACAGAGTGAGTCAAATTTTGGTAAATGCTAAGCAGGCCGTGCATGGAACTTCAGTTCAGGGAGGTAGTATGAGCAGCCCCAGGAGTGATCAAGTGTAAAGCTTGTCTTAGGGAACACCAACCCAAACAGGGTGGCCAGGAGAATGAATGCATATGAGGTGCTGACCTTGAGAGGGAGCTGGAGGGGGAGCCTGGAGAGAACTCTGTACTGGGTGGGAACTAAAGTTTAAAAGTTAGGTTGGGGTCCAATTTATGGAAGGAGTTAGAATGTCTGCATTTGGGATCATGGAAAACTGTAAGAGTTTTGTGCCGGGGGAGTGCCTTAATGAAAGCAGTGTTTTAGGATGTGTTTATAGGAAGGGAATCTCTAGGCTGGCTCTTGGTTCAGTTCACTGCAGTTACTGGGCCTGCGGGACAAGGTACAGATCCGGAGGGCTTACTTGGAGGCCACAGCTGGCTGTCAGCGGGATTGGGAGTCCCCTTGAATTTGAATGTAAAGTTCTGTGTGTATGGTGGCATTAGAATAGTGTGTGCACTTTTCATCAGAAAAAGTGGGACACAGTGCCCCTAACCACCCCCTCCCACCCAAAATAATAAGAAGAATAAATAATAAGTAATGATAATAATCGGAAAGACCAAGGAATTGAGTAATGGAAGCAGTCTCTGGAGTTGCAGCATATGCATCTGGTTTTAGGGCACTTCTACTTTCCTGCTCATAGCAAGAGCTTTGGCCCTGAATTCTCACTACACGACACTGACAAGCCTTATTGTCCCTGAGCCTTAGTTTCCCGAACTATAAACAACTATTACTCTTACTACTACTATTTGCTAAGATAAAGATAATCATCTCACGGGATTCTTATGAAGTCAGAATGAAGTATGGAAAGATACTCTATTAACTTTAATTGTGTATAAACATAAGGGGTGATTTATGTAATTGTTTCATTCTTTTATTGAAGTATAGTTGAATTATAATGCTTTGTTAATTACTGCTGTACAGCAGAGTGACTCAGTTATTCATATATATATATATATATAAATATATACATATATTCTTTTTCATACTCTTTTCCATTATGGTTTATCATAGGATATTGAATATAGTTCCCTGTGCTATACAGTAGGACCTTGTTGTTTATCCATTTTATATATACTAGCTTGCATCTGCTAATCCCAAACTCCCAATCCATCCCTCTCCCACCCCACCTTCCCCCTTGGCAGCCACCGGTCTTTTTTTTTTAATATTTAATTTTATTTATTTTTGGCTGAGTTGGGTTTTCGTTGCTGCGCGCGGGCTTTCTCCAGTTGTCGCGAGCGGGGGCTACTCTTCGTTGCGGTGCACGGGCTTCTCACTGCGGTGGATTTTCTTGTTGCGGAGCATGGGCTCTAGGCATGCGGGCTTCAGTAGTTGTGGCACGCGGGCTCTAGAGCGCAGGCTCGGTAGTTGTGGTGCACGGGCTTAGTTGCTCCACGGCATGTGGGATCTTCCTGGACCAGGGGTCAAACCCGTGTCCCCTGCATTGGCAGGCAGATTCTCAACCACTGCGCCACCAGGGAAGTCGCACCGGTCTATTCTGTATGTCCCTGATTCTGTTTCTGTTTCATAGATAAGTTCATTTGTGTCATATTTTAGATTCCACATATAAGTGATATCATATGGTATTTGTCTCTCTGACTTACTTCACTTAGGATGATAATCTCTGGTTGCATTGTAATTGTTACTTGTGATAGGGGTTTTACTCATTTCTTTTGAAAAACACTTTTTATCATGAAAATATTCAAATATACACAACAATGGCAAGAGTACTGGAACGGACTCCCATAAAAACCATCATCCAGCTTCAGCATTTATCACGATCTTACCAAATTGTTTCATCTATCTTCTTTCCTTGCTCCCTCCCTCCCTGCTTCCCTCCCTCCCTCCCTTCTTTCCTCCCTTCGTTCTTTCTGTCCTTCTCTCTTCCTCCCCTCCCCACTCACTCTCCTCTTCTTGCTGTGCTGATTTAAAAGAAACTCAAGACAACTTGTGTTTTCATCCCTGTATCTTTATGTGTATATGCACTTTCTAAAAAATACAGTCTTTTTTCCAACATAACCAGAGTGCCATCCAGGCGCCTGAATGGTAATACTAATCCGTTGGCGCCATCACCCAGTCGCTTGTATTCTGAATTCCCTGATTGCCTCAAAAAATGACTTTTTACAGTTGGTTTTTTTAGGATATAAGTTTTTCTGTGTCTATGCTGATAAAATAAAAGGAAAACTTGAGGGGGTGGGCATTTGCATATCTAATCCCAGCCTTAGAAAGCGGAGGAGGAAATTAAAGACAGCCCTGGATATATACTACTGCTGGTGGTTGTATGTGGCAATAAAAGTGATTCAGTGTTTGCATTCACTGCCCTATCTCAGGACAGCATGGACCCTTTGGGTTTGTTCCAAATCATTTGCAGACTAAATCCCAGTCCAGACACTGGGACAGTGCATCCCTTTGCTGTAACCAGGCATTAAGGGTAAAATTGCATGATTTTCCTTTAAATTCTGCCGGAGATATTAGGCCATTATGAGCAGCAAGCTTGTAGAACCACCGCTGTTCGTGGCTCCATGTGATGAAGCATGAACCAGGCATCTCGCTAAGGATGTCTTTACCTTAGGCAGCCTGGGCTCAAGCCTCAAGGGCTGCTCCCTGTAGCCACATTCTCTGCGGGCATCCTTCAGAGGGAAACCTTACATGACATTCTTGAGCCTTGCTAGGACTGGGAAAAGCTATTTGCTTTTTATTTATTTATTTATTTATTTATTTTGTTTGGCTGCATTGGGTCTTCGTTGCTGCTTGCGGGCTTTCTCTAGTTGCGGCGAGCAGGGGCTGCTCTTTGTTGCAGTGCGCGGGCTTCTCATTGCGGTGGCTTCTCTTGTTGCGGAGCATGGGCTGTAGGCACGCAGGCATCAGTAGTTGTGGCACGCGGGCTCAGTACTTGTGGCTCGCCGGCTCTAGAGCGCAGGCTCAGTCGTTGTGGCGCAGGGGCTTATTTTCTCCACGGCATGTGGGATCTTCCTGGACCAGGGCTTGAACCCGTGACCCCTGCACTGGCAGGCAGATTCTTAACCACTGTGCCACCAGGGAAGCCCAAGCTATTTGCTTCTAGTCTACTCGATGGTAGAAGAAATGCAACGTGCTAATTCCTGTCAACTTTCAGATTTTTCAAGTTCTAGCTCAATCCCCATCTCTTGAAGGAAGCCACAGTACTCTCATCTTCTGAGCTCTTACTGCTCTTGAAATGGGACCAATTCATTGGATCCCTATCACACATTGCTTCCATTGCGAGTCAGTCTTAAATGTATGGAAGCATGAACGGTGTATGTATGTGTGTGTGTGTCCATGGGTGAATGTAATATGTATGTACACGTATGTGCATTTTGTGACTTCTCAGTTACGGTGTAAGCTGGCACTTGAAACACTTGTTAGCATTCCCCATGCAGTACCCCAGAGCAGTGCTGTGTACATAGCGGGCATTCAGTAAGGACTTGTTGATTGGTTGAAAGTGAATATAGAAGAAGGGTGGATGGCCTTGACTAAGGCCACTGAGCCTGGGGACTTTTACTAGCTGAGCTTGTCTAGTGTTGGCTCCATTCTCTTATTTTCCTCCCAGCCCATCTGGCAGTCGTGAGTGACAGACTCTGAGGTAGCAAAGATCTTCCCAGAAAGGCTCTAGCACTTAGCTGGTGGCCTTCCATGGGGGTGGAGAAACAGATCAGCAACGTGCTCTCCTCTGTGTCTGAAGCACTGTGTGTGGAGCTGCCCTGGAAGTCTGAATTGCAAAGGCTCTTCTCTCCTCTTTCTCTCTCCTTCCTCATAGTTATCATCCTTTTCCTCCCTATCATTAGTGTGTGTATGTGTCCGTGTGTGTGTATAATTTTTTAGTTCATTGTCCATGTACTATAAATGAGGGCCAAAGAAAGACATAAGCAAATCATGGAGAGAAAGAAAATACATGAGTTAAAGTCACATATATTCTGGAACAAGACAAATGCCACAGGTGAGTAACAAAGCAGTAATATGGGAGTTCAAAGAAGGTAGATGTTATTTTCAATACAAATCTGGAAGCATACTTGAAGAAGTGGACTTAAAGATGACTCAGGTGTGCGTGGGAGTTCTTATTGGCCTTCCCCAAAGAAACACTCAAGAACAAAAGTAACAGATTATCATTGTAATTTACATGGAGATGATGAAGAAAGCAAAACTGAAACAAATTAAACTGAACTATAACCTTGTCTAACATCCAAGGGTGATAATGAAAACTACCTTTTCAGTTTCTTATCCTATAATTTCTTTTACAAGTACTATATTCCACATACTGTAGATAGTGTGCAGAGTCCTGCTCTTTGTATAATTTGAATTCATGCTAGATTATCTTGGCACTCACAGGTAGAAGTTTAATTTCTAGGACACCAAAACTTCACAGACAGTAACTATACCCACCACTTAGCTCAATAGCTGATGGCGTGCAGGGGAAAAGGCTTTGTAGCCTGGTTCCCAAGCCCTGGGCAGCAATTACATAAATGTTGATGCAAATGAATATGAAGAAGGCATACAGACAATGAACTTAAAATGTTTGTACACCTTTTAAGGACCTATTCTTTTTTTTTTTTTTTTTTGCCTTGTACACTTTTTTAACGTTTTTATTGGAGTATAATTGCTTTACAATGGTGTGTTAGTTTCTGCTTTATGACGAAGCGAATCAGTTATACGTATACATATATCCCCGTATCTCCTCCCTCTCGCGTCTCCCTCCCTCCCACCCTCCCTACCCCACCCCTCTAGGTGGTCACAAAGCACCGAGCTGATCTCCCTGTGCTATGCGGCTGCTCCTCACTAGCTGTTTTACATTTGGTAGTGTGTATATGTCCATGCCACTCTCTCACTTTGTCCCAGCTTACCCTTGCCCCTCCCCGTATCCTCAAGTCCATTCTCTAGGAGGTCTGCGTCTTTAGTCCTGTAAGAACCTATTGTTGAGCAATTGACTTCATATGTGCTTGAGTAGATGGATAGAGATCCATAATCAAATGTATGTATATAGGTATAGTTTATACAAAGGTGTATACATATATATACACACAGATATATATATGTGTGTGTATATATATACATATATGTGTGTGTGTATATATATATACATATATATATCTTTGTATAGACTCTGCCTATATAAACTTATATATTATATGTCTCTGAATTCTACACACACACTCACACACACACGTTCAATTCCTTCTAACACTGGCATCCTTTAGGTACCACTTCTGTGTGGAGTCACACTGAGGTTAAGTCTGAAGTGGCAATTATTCAAATTAATGCACCGAGGAGCCCAAGTATATTAAGTTATTTAAAACCAGGCATAAATGCTTTGCATAAGGAGTGAATATGTGAATACTTAGGCATTAGAGTGAGGGGATAATTCACACTCAGAACACAACAGACGAGCAACTGATGTATGTTTAGTGAAGGTGACGCTGATGCGGAGGGGAGAGCGTAGAGACCAAGTCTGCTCCTCCCGCAGCTGTTCTTTTGTTATCTTTTCCACAGAGAGTGGTTTCTTGCTTTTAGAACAAAATAAGATGCTCTCAGAACTTTGGTTAGCAAAGAAAATACTTTTAGGACTTTAGAATCTTTTAGAACTTTCGTAAAACACCATTTTGTCAGCTGATGAAGGAGGCACTTGAATGTCGAACACTTTCCAGAGGCGAGGGCCCGGGCTGGGTGGCACAGCTCACAGGCTTTGGGTCCCCGAGCTGTCCCACTGGAGGCAGCTCGCTGCCTAGGGCAGGGCTTGAGCTGCTGCCAGTGTGCTGAGGGGCAGGTCTGACTTCCTTGCCCTGACGCCCGCGGTGCCCTTCTTCTCCAGCACCCACTCAGGGCTCTTCCTCGCCACCCCCGCCTCACAATCCTGCACGGGACCCTGTGCAGGAGACACAGCTGGGGGCTGAGGGCTGGAGCGGCCTGGCTGGCGCCCAGGTCAAACCAGGCAGGGAAAACGGTGAGCTTCCCCCCAACTGAGGTGGCCTCAGAAGCCCTTCTACAACAGCCTCCGTGCCTGGACCCCGTTCCAGGTGACATCCGCCGGGAACAAGCAGTTGTGTCTAGGAGGGCAGGAGGTTGAGAGGCCCCCTCACTGGCGGGTGTCTGTACAGTAGGTGATCACTTGTTGGGGGTGCATACGTCCTTGCCTGGGGACAACCTAGGCCAGGATCAGCCCATGAGAGCCTGGCAGTGTCCTGGGAAGGAAAGCCAGAGGCCCCGTGCCCAGTGCTGCTACGTAAGGCCCAGCCTGGTGTAGACCAAGTAGGGGCTCCCAGCAACTACAAACGTCTGAGGTAGGAAAACAAGGCTGCCCAGCTCATGGCAGCCCCGACAGGGATCCCCCAGGGCTGATCTGCACTTCCAGCCCAAGGGCTGAGGAGAAGAGGACCCCTCCCCCCCCACACACAGCCCCATGGGAGAGAGGCCCTCTCCTGCTGGAGTTTCTAAGTGTTTGGTAAAGTAGTGGAGAGAGTGGCAGCCCTAAATCCTCATTTTCTGGAATTCTTTGATATGCCAGCCTGAAAGCGTGGCTAACATAGTAGGTTTTGCATTATAGTGGAGGTGGGAGGGCGAGTTGCAACCTTTGAAATATGTCTAAAGAGCAAAACAAACTAAAACAACAATTTCAAACAAAGTTTCACCGACCTGAGAAAGGTGGAAAAGAGTTATACAGAGTGGAACGTACGCCGTGAGGATTCCTCACACCTTCAAAGTTTTGAGACAACCAAATGCATTCGTGAATAGTCTCTTGAGGAATTTCTGACACCTGAGGCTTTTCTTCCTTTTCGTGGTACTGTTAGGAAGAGATGGGGTGTGTGGAATTTGTTGGTAGTGGAGGATGACTCTTAGTTCAGGCAGGATTCTTACCTGTGGTAAGGTGAAATACTTATGCTCTTCCAGTGATGAGTAGTTTGTGAGTCAAAGGATCAGGAGTGATTATTTGAGACTATAGAAAAGCCTAAGTTAAATCAAAGGAGTATTTGTGGGGGGAAAGAAGAAGAAAAGAAAGAAAGAGAGAAAAAGAAGAATCGGGATGGGTTCACTAGCTTTGCTGCAGAGAGCATGTGTGAGGGCAGTGATGGACATGGGCTGCAGAACTGGTGGTGGGGTCTGGAAAGCAGTGCTGGTGGCCTAAGGGAACGGGCTGGGCTCACAGTCAGGTCTGGCCAGGGCTTGGGAGGCGCAGACCTCTGCTTTCTCAAGCAGGCAAAGCAAGCTCAGAGGAAAACAGAAACTGAAGTTTTGGTGGCTTGCTTCTCCTGGGTTTACGTACTGGTCTCTTAATGGAGTTATGAAGGCAAAAGGAGCAACAAGAAACACATGAAGAAGACGAGAGAATGTTTTCATCTATCTCCAAACTGTACAGCATGAGCGTCCCAAAGAAACATTTAATGGACACCCTCCCTTGGTTTGCAAGGACAGTAGGAGTTGTTTTATGAAACCAGTATTGGAAATATGGAAGTAGTGTCAGCCTGAACCTCACATAGCCAGCGTTGCACATTGCTTATATTTATGCAGATTTGACCATTGGTACACTCGAACCCCCCAAAGTGAGCTCTATTACACTGGCTTTTCTCGACTACATATTCATGCAGCAGAAGGACCCAAATACTAAGATGGGAGAGGGAAAATGGGGCGACAGAGAGAGGAGGCCCTTGGTCTCATGTAAAATTTGCCGCGTGGAAACATCCAGAAATCTAAATATGGCATAATTCCATTAACTGAGATGCTGAGGGAGCAGTGCAGCCCCCAGGACAGGTTTTACTCTCAGTTGTTAATAGTTGGCAGATGTTTAGGGGGGAGCCGTTTTGTGACCCCTCACTCACGTGGTTGTCGGCTGTCTTCCTAAAATGCAGGTTGCGCCCTCTTGACTTAAGCCTAAGGGACAGGATGGGGATCTCCTGATTGATTAGCAGCTCCTAGAGGGCGCAACCTTGCTGGGCACCAGAGGCTCTGGTCCAAGGCCCTGCAAATGTAGCCAGAGCGGAGTGAGCTGACCTGGTCCTGAGCCCAGGAAGGTTTGGAGGGTGGGGTAGGTTGGAGAGTACAGAATTGACAGTGGTGACAATGGTATGCCTCTTTCCCCCAAACCCTTGTCTGGGCAAAGATTGTAAGAGTTTTAGTAAATTTGGGCTGAGTTCGTCTAAGCATTTGTTACCCCTATAGTCTAATATTAAGGCAGTGTCCAGGGCTTCAGTTCCGGTGTCCAGGAAGAGAAGCCACAAAGTCCCTGGGCCCCCCATGACCAAACCTCCCTCACAATACCATCTCCATCTTTTTAACCATCCCAAGGTTCCAGGGGATGAATGACCCTTTTTAGTCATCCTTGGGAAAAACTTTTGTTTAAAAATCCAACCCACTCCTATTGATTACTTACTGTAACCAAAGATGGGTTTTTCAAAATGGGGACCGTTCCCCTCAGTATGATTTTAAAAGGCACCCACTTTTTCCTATGCACAACTTCCCCCATAACTAAGGTGACACCTGCCCAATGAGCAGGGATTAGTGGCAGCTGGAGCTGACGGTCAGTTGTCAGGTCGCAGACCTACCAGGCATCGTAATAACATCACGGAAAGAGCGCAGTTGGTCAGCTCCACCTGTGTGTAAGAGTGGGGGAAACAATAGTAAAGGTGGGAGGGGAGAGACAAAGCCATATGCCAATCCAGAGCCTGGCACATAGCCAGTGCTCGCTCTTTGGGGGGCAGGGAGGCTGAAGGGAGCGCCTTCAGCTACATATCCTAAGATACTTTAGCAAGAAGGAAATAGCTTCTCCTGATGCACTTTCAAATCTTCAAGGCACCGAGAGCTCCCTGCTGAAATTTTTCATGTCTGACAAGAAATGCTCAATATACTAATCAATCCCTTTTTCTCTCTGCTTGAAGGTTTGGTTTAAGAGTAGAAGGGCCAAGTGTCGGAGACATCAGAGGGCAGTAATGCTCAGAAACGTGCCCCACGTGCCCCCGGTCCTCCCTGCTGTCATCAGCGTGTGTGAACGCTGCCGTGCCATTCTGCTTCAGGAGCTGGATTGGGTCCACGTTTTTGTGGAGCAAGTGCCGCTGGAGCTGCCTCTGCTGCCCATGCCGCCCATGCCACCCATGCCGCCCATGCCACCTAACGTGCCTGTGCCGCCTGAGCCACCCAGGTCGTCCATGGCACCCTTTCCTCCTATGCTGTTGCCTCCTCCGCCCTGTCATTTTCCACACGTGCTTCACTGTCGGTGCCCTCATGTGGCATGGCGTCATTCCTTTCCATTGGAGATCCTTCAGCTGCCCCAACTTTCTATTGAATTGTGTCTGTGACACTTTTTTCCAAAGGGCCTTTGAGCCAGTTTCAAATTCTGCATACCTCACCACCAAGAAGAGTTCCCCAAAGGCCTGCAAAGTATATTAATTACAAGTAGAGTCCTTGACCCACTGTTTTAGGGCATGTTTTGTATTTTCAATAAAGTTGTGAGTTCTCTGCATAGTTGTTCTCTGTGTCACATGGGGTTAGTAAATTTGATGGAAATTGCTAAGCCAACGCCATTCAGACCGCATGCCCAGGAGGCCTCCTTTCATGCAGTAACAGCCCTGAGTCACCATCATAGGCCATGCACATCTCAGAAGTTTTCCAGGTGCCCGTGAGGTGTTTACACAGACCCACCTGTTCTCTTCCACCCTCTCCCCCAGCACACATGCTCCCCGCACGCTGCCCCATTGGGACCACCTAGATGTGCAAGACGGGTGGTGTGAGTCTCGAATGGGAGAACAGTGTGTTTCAAAGCAGGCCTGAGGCCCATTCATGGTGACCAGCTCAGGTACAAGGAGGACTCCAAGGGACACTTCTGCAGTGACTACTCATAGGGCTTTACGGAAGAGAGGGAGTGGGGCACCGTCGCCTTCTCTCCCAGTTTTGTTCACTGCCTTTCCTGTTGTGAATGGCACGTGGGGAGAGAAACCACGCTAGTGGAGGCGGAGGGGCCTAGCTCTGCGAAGGTAACACAAGAGGAGACTGTCCAGGCCCGCATGCGGCTCTTATCACCCCCTCTCCCCCAACCCCAGATACGGAAAGCATATCGTAGCTCCTTCCCCAGCTCAGAGCTGACGGATGATGTGGCCTTCAAGTGTATTTTGTCACCTTCAACATCCTTGGGAGAACCCTGGTTCCAGCTAATTCAACACTGAAAGGGAGCCTCTTGGATGAGTGTTGCCTGAAGCCAGGAGGTGGTGGTCCCTGAGCACTGATCCAGGATAATCACTTTATTTAAAAGAAGCAGGTAGGGCTTCCCTGGTGACGCAGTGGTTAAGAGTCTGCCTGCGGGAAGGTCCCACATGCTGCGGAGCAACTAAGCCCGTGCGCCCCAACTACTGAGCCTGTGTGCCACAACTACTAAGCCCGTGCGCCCCAACTACTAAGCCTGTGTGCCACAAATACTGAAGCCCGCACACATAGAGCCCGTGCTCCGCCACAAGAGCAGCCACTGCAATGAGAAGCGCCGCAACTACAGAAAGCCCGCGCACAGCCACAAAGCCCCAGCACAGCCAAACATAAAATAAATTCATTTTAAAAATAAAAATAAATAAAAGCAGCAGGTATGGGAACATATATGTAAAACGGATCCACTTTGTTATGAAGCAAAAACTAACCCACCATTGTAAAGCAATTATACTCCAATAAAAGTGTTAAAAGAATAAAAATGAAAAATAAAATAAGAGCAGCAGGTAGACCTTACCTTTGCTCATGGGGCCTTCTTCAAATGGAAGTGTCAGGTAGAAAACACACACGCACACACACACATACTACACAGGTATGCACCCTATATACCATGTCTGTGATAGAAGCACAAACATACCCAGAAAATACCCGGAACACAAGCAGAATTGGCTTGTGTTATTAAAATAACCCTTCTGAAATGTATCTAGTGGCCTGTTGTCCTTGCCTTCGGTTATCTCAGCTTCGATGCTGGGAAAGAACGTGTGTCCTCGTCCACCCTGGCCTTGCGGACGGGGAGGGGCTCATGCGGAACTGAAGCAGTGTCCATGCTGCATCGCCAGTTTATTTACACAGGCACACACAACCCTTCTTGTTGGTAGGACGACCCCAGCCTGAGGAAGAATTTTGCTAACGGACCAAAAACCGTTTTCACGGCTAGTCAGGTTTGGGTGGTAGCACTGCAGGGGGTTCTTGGAACCTGGACACCTGAGATCTTCTCTGAGATCGGAATCGCCTCCTTCTTACGCAGTAGCGATGGTTTCAGCATCGTGCCTCCGGATGGAGAAAAACATAGCCTTTCTTTGAAGTTCCCCAAGCCCAGCAAAGTCGCAGGCTCCACGCTTAGACACCACTCTCGCTCCCATTCTAACCTCAGGCCCGAGACCTGGACGGCCTCAGCCATCAGCTGTGTAGGCTTCAGCCCAGGCTCCCGAAACCAATCCTACAGCTCCTGCTCAAGGTGTCACTCTCAAGAGCTGTCCTGGGCACCATCTTCCCTTGTGACTCCAGGATACTTCTACGCAAATGGCAAGTTTTGAAACTGCCTCTTGGTACGTTCCTTGATGGAGGTCTTGCTATTCTTTTCCTTTGTGCATTTTAATAGTCAGGTGCTAGAGGGAAACTGGCTATTTTCGTTTATTTATTTTATTTGGGTGGGATAATGACATCTTTATTTTGGACTACCTCGTAAAGAAATGTAGCATTTCCTTCCTCCCCCCAGTTTTATTGAGATATAATTGACATACAACACTGTATAAGTTTTGACTTACATACATCATGAGATTATTTGCACAAGTTTAGTGAACATCCATCATCTCATATAGATGCATGAATACATAGAAAAAAAATTTTGTGTGTGATGAGAACTCTCAGGATTTACTCTCTTAACTTTCATATGTAACATACAGTTGTGTTAATTGTATTTATCGTGTTGTGCATTACATCCCCAGTGCTCATTTGGCTTATAACTGGAAGTTTGTATCATTTGATTGCCTTCATCCGTTCCCCACCCCACCACAAATCAGATCTCTTTTTCTATGAGTTTGTGTGTTTCTTTTTCAAGTATAATTGACCTACAACACTCAGTTAGTTCCTGTTACATAGTGATTGGGTATTTCTATCTATTTCAAAATGATTTCCAGGATAAGTCTAGTTATGATATGTCACCAGAGATATCACATAGGTATTGGTTATATTCCCCACACTGTACATTTCATACCTGTGACTCATTTATTTTGCAAGTGGAGATTTGTACCTCTTAATTTCCCTCACCTGTTTCTTTCCTTCTTCCACCCCCTCCCCCTCTGGCAACCACATGTTTGTTCTCTGTATCTGTGACTTTGTTTCTGTTTTGTAATGTTTACTCACTTGTTTTGAACCCAAGTCCCTTTGGTTGAAAGGCAGATTCTTTACCACTGGACCACCAGGGAAGTCCCCAGTATTCTCTCTTTATCTTTAAGTTTTGCCATTTTTATGACAATGTGTCTTGCTGTGGTCCTGTTTGGGTTGATCCTGTTTGGGACTCTATGTGCTGTCTGGAACTAGATGTGTGTTTCCTTTCCCAGGTTAGGAATGTTTTCTGCTATTATATCTTCAGATATGTTCTCTGCCCCTTTCTTTCTCTCTCTCTCTTTTCCATCTGTGACTCCTATAATGTGAATATTAGTATGCTGGACATCTCTTAAACTGTCCTCATTTAGTTTTATTCTTTTTTCTTTGTTCTGTTCAGCTTCAGTGATTTCCACTACCCTGTCTTTGCATTCACTGATCTGGAATGTAAAGACAGGGTAGACTGTTGATTTCCTCTAGTGTATTTTTCATTTCAGTTATCATAGTCTTCATCTCTGTTTTGTTCCTCTTTACATTTTCTAACTCTTTGTTAAAAAACTTCTAATTTCTCACAAACTGGCTATTTTGAATTGTAACAACTGGCTTCATTGGCCCTCTGGCTTTGATTGTCTCATGACTATCTTAAGGGATTTAACTACTGTGAGCCTTCAGATGGAATGCTGCCATGACATAGGTCACGTTTTTAGTGCTCATTTAAAGTCTTACTTGCATCATCTGTATTAATTTCAGTATGAACACGTAAGCCCAAATGTAGCATATGGTTTTAAGCTCTTACCTGACCTTGAAATCTGGCCATTAGATCTCATTTTTCCATAGATAAAAATATCATCAAGCATCTCACAACTCAAAAGTTGACACAAATTTCTGAAAGAATTAAAAATATAAAAGGACTAATTACCTAATTTTAGATGTAGCCCCTTTATACCTGAAGGCTTTTCTTCTCAATATTTATTCTGCTATCACCAGGTGCATCCAAGAGGACAACAATAGGTGCCCAAACAAACAAACAAAAATAAGAGTTAATGAGAGTGGGATTGGGTTAGGGGAACACCAATACATAAAAGAGGCTTAGGACAGTCAAACTGACGCCTTGTCCCACGTCTTATTCCACTCATACCCTTTATCACAGTCTATCCACAACAATTATTTTCCTCTTATATCATTTTTTAGAATTGTGGTAAAATTCAAATAATATATAATTACCCGTTTTAAAGTGTATGGTTCAGTGGCATTTAGAACATTCACAATGTTCTGCCACCATCACCACCATCTAGCTTCAAAACATATTCATCGGGACTTCCCTGGTGGTCCAGCGGTTAAGCCTCTGCACTCTAATGCAGGGGGCCTGGGTTCAATCTCTGGTCAGGGAACTAGATCCCACATGCCCCAATTAAAGATCCTACACGCGGCAGCAAAGATCCCGCATGCCGCAACTAGGACCTGGTGCCGCCAAATAAAAGCAGACAAACGTATTCATCACCCCAAAATGACACCCCTATTTATTCAGCAGTCATTCCCCAGTCCTCCCTCCTCCAGCCCCTGGCAACCACTAATCTGCTTTCTGTCTCTGGATTTGCCCACTCTGGATATTTAATACTCGGGGAATCATACAATATGTGACCTTTGCTGCCAGCTTCTTTCACTTGGCATAATGTTTTTGAGGTTCATCCACACTGTAGGAGGTGTTAGCACCTCATTCTTTTTTCTCTATGTGCCATTGTATGTTAAGATTTATAGGTGACAAAAGAACTGAACGGGGCCCTGGGGATTTACAAATTTACAAAATATACATGTAAAAAGTATAATAAAATATTTAAGTTTAAAACCAAACCAAGCCAAATCGTTCTAAACGGAAGAGAAGAAAGTGCTTTCAAATCTCAGATTTCTCTTACTAGATCAATAAACTGGACTTGATTTTATAGTCACTAATGTTAAAAGAATAATATGGATGTATAATTTTTCATTTTCTGATAACATATCACTTTAAGTGAAAGAACTGTACCCTACACCCAGGAGACTAGGGTCAAGCGATAATCATCTGGATCATTATGTAAGTACCTTCAGTGAGTCAGAGAACAGTAAAGTCAAGTCCTTTTTATAAAATAGCCAACATGCGATAGAAACTATTTTTTTCATTCCACAGATGAGGAAGTTGAGTCTCAGGTGTGTAAAGCCATTTGCTGGGAATTCCCTGCCGGTCCAGTGGTTAGGACTCGGCGCTTTCACTGCCAAGGGCCCTGGTTCAATCCCTGGTCAGGAAACTAAGATCCCTCAAGATGCACGGTGTGGCCAGAAAACGAAACCAAACCAAACCAAAACACTCACTTGCTTAAATCAGTAGGGGAGCAGAAAAACCAAGGGTAGGATTGCAGGCTTGCCTCTGCATGTTCTGGGTGTTGGGGCTTGGAGAAGAGGAACTTTGGGGTTTTTCTCTGTATTATCAAAACTTTTGAAATAAGATGTACTGATGAATTAATTATGTCATAAAAAAAAACTAATTCAGCTTCTAGAATACACTTTGTAGATAGTGGGCCATAAAACAAATCTAAGCTATCACTCTGTAAGTAGCCGAAACAGATTTGGACAGGTGGCTGCTTGTACTCATGATTTAATCATCAAACAAGTACCTATAACGCGTGATTACTGTTAGGAATTAAAATGATACTATCATTTCTCCTAACTAGCTATAATCTATTTCTAGATAGAGCATAATGTTACATGATTCTTTGTGGTGTAATACAAGGGAGCCCAAGATAAACTCTGTATATTGGTTCTATATTGTTTACTTCTTCACAGCAGACCGGGACCCGTTAGCTCAAAGGTACCTATCCAACTGGTGTAAATATAGCCTAAATAAGCAGACACTTATAATATTGTTAAAATGGCCACACGACACAAGGGAACTGACAAACAAGCCGTAGAGTCTGCTCCGCAGTTGGAGAACGCATTAAACAACCTCCTGCAACACGTGAAGGCCTCGGCTTCTAAAAATACAGAAACCAATCTCTCACGCTTCATGAAAAAGTTCCTGGATCAACACACCAGGAACATAAGCTATCTGGAATACCAGCTTAACTATCCCAAGGACTTAGAAAAGGCAGCCCAGAGTGAGGGACAGCTTGAAAAGGCTGCTAAAGCATCTGAAGCATCAAGTAAAGAGACAACATCTGAAGGCAACACAGCAAGTCTTCCCACCCAGCAGGTCCCAAAATCAGCTACTTAAGAATCTTGATCTTCTTCTCTGTTGGACAGAAGTATTCTTTCCTTTTCATCTTGGATCCTAATCCTCATAGTCGTGCATGGCAATAAATCTGTTTTGCATTATAAAAGAAAGGCAGTCTACAGATTCAATGTAATCTCTTATCAAAATACCAACTGGATTATCACAGAACGAGAACAAATAAATCTAAAATTTGCACGGAAACACAAAAGGCCCCAAATAGCCCAAATGACCTTGAGAAAGAACAAAGCTGGAGGTATCATTCTCCCTGATTTCAAACTATACTACAAAGCTACAGTCATCAAAACAGTACAGCACTGGCATAAAAACAGACACGTAGATCAATGGAACAGAACATAGGGCTCAGAAATGAACCCACACTTAAATGAGCAATTAATCTATGACACAGAGGTCAAGAACATACAATGGGCAAAAAACAGTCTCTTCAATAAATGGTGTTGGGAAAAGTGGACAGCTACATGCAAAAGCATCAAATTGTACTACTCTCACACCATGCACAAAAATCAATTCAAAATGGATTAAAGACTTAAATGTAAGACCTGAAACCATAAAACTTGTAGAAGAAAATATAGGCAGTAGTCTCTTTCACATTGGTCTTAGTAATATTCTTTGGACATTTCTCCTCAGGCAAGGGAAACAAAAGCAAAACTAAACAAATGGGACTACATCAAACTAAAAGGCTTTTGCACAGTGAAGGAAACTGTCAACAAAACGAAAAGGCCACCTACTGAATGGGAGAAGATATTTGCAAAAAAATACCTGATAAAGGGTTAATATTCAAAATATACAAAGAACTGCCACAACTCAATATCAAAAAAACAAACAACCTGATTCAAAAATGGACAGGGGGTCTGAATAGACAGTTTTCCAAAGAAGGTATACAAATGGCCAACAAGAACATTAAAAGATGCTCAGCATCACTAATCATCAAGGATATGCAAATCAAAACCACAATGAGATATCACGTCAATCCTGTCAGAATGGCTTTTATCAAAAAGACAACAGATAACAAGTGTTGGTGAGGATGTGGAGAAAAAGGAACACTTGTGCACTGTTGGTGGGAATGTAAATTGATACAGCCACTATGGAAAACAGTATGGAGATTCCTCAGAAAAATAAAAATAGAACTACCATATGAGACATGCCTTGGTACTTATCCAAAGAAAACAAGAACACTAATTAGAAAATATATATATACCTGTATGTTCATTACATGATTATTTGCATTAGCCAATACATGGAAGCAACCTAAGTGCCCATCAATAGATGAATGAAGAACTTGTATATTATATAACTACAATTGAATATTACTCTGCCATTAAAAAGAATGAAATATCACCGCTTGTAACAACGTGGATGGACCTAGAGGGTACTATGGTACATGAAATAAGTCAGACAGAGGACAACAAACACTGTATGATTTCACTTATGTGTGGAATCTTAAAAAGAAAACAAGTGAATAAACATTACAAAACAGAAACAAAGTCACAGATACAGAGAACAAACATGTGGTTGCCAGACGCGGAAGCAGGTGGAGGAAAGAAAGAAACAGGTGTGGGAAATTAAGAGGTACAAATTTCCACTTGCAAAATAAATGAGTCACAGGTATGAAATGTACAGTGTGGGGAATATAACCAATACCTATGTGATATCTCTGGTGACATATCATAACTAGACTTATCGTGGAAATCATTTTGAAATAGATAGAAATAGCCACTATGTAATAGGAACTAACTGAGTGTTGTAGGTCAATTATACTTGAAAAAGAAACACACAAACTCATAGAAAAAGAGATCTGATTTGTGGTGGGGTGGGGAACGGATGAAGGCGATCAAATGATACAAACTTCCAGTTATAAGCCAAATGAGCACTGGGGATGTAATGCACAACACGATAAATACAATTAACACAACTGTATGTTACATATGAAAGTTAAGAGAGCAAATCCTGAGAGTTCTCATCACACACAAAATTTTTTTTCTATGTATTCATGCATCTATATGAGATGATGGATGTTCACTAAACTTGTGCTAATAATCTCATGATGTATGTAAGTCAAATCATTATACGGCACACTTTAAACTTATACAGTGTTGTATGTCAATTATATCTCAATAAAACTGGGGGGAGGAAGGAAATGCTACATTTCTTTACGAGGTAGTCCAAAATAAAGATGTCATTATCCCACCCAAATAAAAATAAATGAAAATAGCCAGTTTCCCTCTAGCACCTGACTATTAAAATGCACAAAGGAAAAGAATAGCAAGACCTCCATCAAGGAACGTACCAAGAGGCAGTTTCAAACTTGCCATTTGCGCAGAAGTATCCTGGAGTCACAAGGGAAGATGGTGCCCAGGACAGCTCTTGAGAGTGACACCTTGAGCAGGAGCTGTAGGATTGGTTTCGGGAGCCTGGGCTGAAGCCTCGACAGCTGATGGCTGAGGCCATCCAGGTCTCGGGCCTGAGGTTAGAATGCGAGCGAGAGTGGTGTCTAAGCGTGGAGCCTGCGACTTTGCTGGGCTTGGGGAACTTCAAAGAAAGGCTATGTTTTTCTCCATCCGGAGGCACGATGCTGAAACCATCGCTACTGCGTAAGAAGGAGGCGATTCCGATCTCAGAGAAGATCTCAGGTGTCCAGGTTCCAAGAACCCCCTGCAGTGCTACCGCCCAAACCTGACTAGCCGTGAAAACGGTTTTTGGTCCGTCAGCAAAATTCTTCCTCAGGCTGGGGTCGTCCTACCAACAAGAAGGGTTGTGTGTGCCTGTGTAAATAAACTGGCGATGCAGCATGGACACTGCTTCAGTTCCGCATGAGCCCCTCCCCGTCCGCAAGGCCAGAGTGGACGAGGACACACGTTCTTTCCCAGCATCGAACCTGAAATAACGGAAGGCAAGGACAACAGGCCACTAGATACATTTCAGAAGGGTTATTTTAATAACACAAGCCAATTCTGCTTGTGTTCCGGGTATTTTCTGGGTATGTTTGTGCTTCTATCATAGACATGGTATATAGGGTGCATACCTGTGTAGTATGTGTGTGTGTGCGTGTGTGTTTTCTACCTGACACTTCCATTTGAAGAAGGCCCCATGAGCAAAGGTAAGGTCTACCTGCTGCTCTTATTTTATTTTTCATTTTTATTCTTTTAATACCTTTATTGGAGTATAATTGCTTTACAATGGTGTGTTAGTTTCTGCTTTATACCAAAGTGGATCCGTTTTACATATAAATATGTTCCCATACCTGCAGCTTTTATTTATTTTTATTTTTAAAATGAATTTATTTTATGTTTGGCTCTGTTGGGTCTTTGTGGCTGTGCGCGGGCTTTCTGTAGTTGGGGGGCTTCTCATTGCAGTGGCTACTCTTCTGGTGGAGCACGGGTTCTAGTTGTGCAGGCTTCAGTAGTTGTGGCACACAGGCTCAGTTGTTGTGGCGCACGGGCTTAGTTGCTCTGCGGCATGGGGGACCTTCCCACACGCAGAATCTTAATCACTGCGTCACCAGGGAAGCCCTACCAGCTTCTTTTAAATAAAGTGATTATCCTGGATCAGTGCTCAGGGACCACCATCTCCTGGCTTCAGGCAACACTCACCCAAGAGGCTCCCTTTCAGTGTTGAATTAGCTGGAACCAGGGTTCTCCCAAGGATGTTGAAGGTGACAAAATACACTTGAAGGCCAAATCATCCGTCAGCTCTGAGCTGCGGAAGGAGCTACGATATGCTTTACGTACCTGGGTGTGGGCGAGAGGGGGTGAGAAGAGCCGCATGCAGGCCTGGACAGTCTCCTCTTGTGTTACCTTCTCAGAGGTAGGCCCCTCCACCTGGGCTAGCG
Organism: Phocoena phocoena; assembly: GCF_963924675.1. Lineage (NCBI taxonomy): Eukaryota > Metazoa > Chordata > Mammalia > Artiodactyla > Phocoenidae > Phocoena > Phocoena phocoena. The sequence continues at coordinate 101,034,239 of NC_089240.1, read as the reverse complement.
TGGTTTCTCCCCACACGTGCCCTCCACAACAGGGAAGGCAGTGAACAGAACTGGGAGAGAAGACGACGGTGCCCCGCTCCCTTTCTTCCATAAAGCCCTATGAGTAGTCACTGCAGAAGTGTCCCTTGGAGTCTTCCTTGTACCTGAGCTGGTCACCATGAATGGGCCTCAGGCCTGCTTTGAAACACACTGTTCTCCCATTCGAGACTCAAACCACCCGTCTTGCACATCTAGGTGGTCCCGATGGGGCAGTGTGCGGAGAACATGGGTGCTGGGGGAGAGGGTGGAAGAAAAGAGGTGGGTCTGTATAAACCCCTCACGGGCACCTGGCAAACTTCTGAGATGTGCATGGCCTATGATGGTGACTCAGGGCTGTTACTGCATGAAAGGAGGCCTCCTGGGCATTCGGTCTGAATGGCGTTGGCTTAGCAATTTCCATCAAATTTATTAACCCCATGTGACACAGAGAACAACTATGCAGAGAACTCACAACTTGATTGAAAATACAAAAACATGCCAAAAAACCGTGGGTCAAGAACTCTACTTCTAATTAATATACTTTGCAGGCATTTGGGGAACTGTTCTTGGTGGTGACGTATGCAGAATTTGAAACTGGCTCAAAGGCCCTTTGGAAAAAACCATCACAGACACAATTCAATAGAAAGTTGGGGCAGCTGAAGGATCTCCAATGGAAAGGAATGATGCCATGCCACATGAGGGCACCTACAGTGAAGCACATGTGGAAGATGACAGGGTGGAGGAGGCAACAGAATAGGAGGAAAGGGTGGCATGGGCGGCCTGGGTCGCATGGGCAGCCTGGGTGGCTCAGGCGGCACGGGTGGCATGGGCAGGTTAGGTTGAACGGGCAGGTTAGGTGGCATGGGCGGCATGGGTGGCATGGGCGGCATGGGCAGCAGAGGCAGGTCCAGCGGCACTTGCTCCAGAAAAACGTGGACCCAATCCAGCTCCTGAAGCAGAATAGCACGGCAGTGTTCACACACGCTGATGACAGCAGGGAGGACCGGGGGCACGTGAGGCACGTTTCTGAGCATTACTGCCCTCTGATGTCTCCAACACTTGGCCCTTCTACTCTTAAACCAAACCTTCAAGCAGAGAGAAAAAGGGATTGATTAGTATATTGAGCATTTCATGTCAGATATGAAAAAGTTCAGCAGGGAGCTCTTGGTGCCTTGAAGACTTGAAAGTGCATCAGGAGAAGCTATTTCCTTCTTGCTAAAGTATCTTAGGATATGTAGCTGAAGGCGCTCCCTTCAGCCGCCCTCCCCCCCCAACAGCGAGCACCGACTATGTGCCAGGCTCTGGATTGGCATATGGCTTTGTCTCTCCCCTCCCACCTTTACTATTATTTCCCCCACTCTTACACGCAGGTGGAGCTGACCAACGGCGCTCTGCCCCTGCTATTATTACTATGCCTGGTAGGTCTGCGTCCTGAAAACTGACCGTCAATTCCAGCTGCCACTAATCCCTACTCATTGGGCAGGTGTCACCTTAGTTTTGGGGGAAGTTGTGCATAGGAAAAAGTGGGTGCCTTTTAAAATCATACTGAGGGGAACGGTCCCCATTTTGAAAAACCCATCTTTGGTTACAGTAAATAATCAATAGGAGTGGGTTGGATTTTTAAACAAAAGTTTTCCCCAAGGATGACTAAAAAGGGTCATTCATCCTCTGGAACCTTGGGATGGTTAAAAAGATGGAGATGGTATTGTGAGGGAGGTTTGGTCATGGGGGGCCCAGGGACTTTGTGGCTTGTCTTGCTGGACACCGGAACTGAAGCCCTGGAAACTGCCTTAATATTAGACTATAGGGGTAACAAATGCTCAGACGAACTCAGCCCAAATTTACTAAAACTCTTAACATCTTTGCCCAGACAAGAGTTTGGGGGGAAAGAGGCATACCATTGTCACCACTGTCAATTCTGCACTCTCCAACCTGCCCCACCCTCCAAACCTTCCTGGGCTCAGGACCAGGTCAGCTCACTCCGCTCTGGCTACATTTGCAGGGCCTTGGACCAGAGCCTCTGGTGCCCAGCAAGGTTGCGCCCTCTAGGAGCTGCTAATCAACCAGGAGATCCCCATCCTGTCCCTTAGGCTTAAGTCAAGAGGGCGCAACTTGCATTTTAGGAAGACAGCCGACAACCACGTGAGTGAGGGGTCACAAAACGGCTCCCCCCTAAACATCTGCCAACTATTAATAACTGAGAGTAAAACCTGTCCTGGGGGCTGCACTGCTCCCTCAGCATCTCAGTTAATGGAATTATGCCATATTTAGATTTCTGGATGTTTCCACGCGGCAAATTTTACATGAGACCAAGGGCCTCCTCTCTCTGTCGCCCCATTTTCCCTCTCCCATCTTAGTATTTGGGTCCTTCTGCTGCATGAATATGTAGTTGAGAAAAGCCAGTGTAATAGAGCTCACTTTGGGGGGTTCGAGTGTACCAATGGTCAAATCTGCATAAATGTAAGCAATGTGCAAAGCTGGCTATGTGAGGTTCAGGCTGACACTACTTCCATATTTCCAATACTGGTTTCATAAAACAACTCCTACTGTCCTTGCAAACCAAGGGAGGGTGTCCATTAAATGTTTCTTTGGGACACTCATGCTGTAGAGTTTGGAGATAGATGAACACACTCTCCCATCTTCTTCATGTGTTTCTTGTTGCTCCTTTTCCCTTCAGAACTCCATTAAGAGACCACTACGTAAACCCAGGAGAAGCAAGCCACCAAAACTTCAGTTTCTCTTTTCCTCTGAGCTTGCTTTGCCTGCTTGACAAAGCAGAGGCCTGCGCCTCCCTGGCTCTGGCCAGACCTCACTGTGAGCCCCCCCATGGTCTTAGGCCGCCAGCACTGCTTTCCAGACCCCACCACCAGCTCTGCAGCCCGTGTCCATCACTGCCCTCCACATGCTCTCTGCAGCAAAGCTAGTGAACCCATCCTGATTCTTCTTTCCTTCCTTCCTTCTTTCTTCCTTTCTATCAATCTTGTGTTTTAAAAAAATATTCATCTTCCACAACAAGCGAAGCCACTGCACTGAGAAGACCACGCACCACAACAAAGAGTAACCCCAGCTCTCCTCAACTAGCGAAGAGCCCACGCACAGCAACGAAGACCCAATGCAGCCAAATATTAATAAATAAATATATTAAAAATATATATATACTCCTTTGATACAACTTACTGTGTTCTATGGACAGATAGTCAGCTTCTGTGCCATGAGCTACCAACTAGTAACCACTACCTGAATGAATGAGCAAGTATTTCAGATTAACACAGGTAAGCGACTAGCTGAGAGCCAACCACTGACCATCACAAACAAAGTCTTCGAAACCAATCCCTCATAATAGTATGAAAAGGGTAGAAAAAAATTCTTAGACAATAGAAATTGCTCAAAATAATATTCACTGATACATTTGGTAGTTTCATAATGTTGAATTTACGCAGTATCTCCAAGACATGTATCGATAGTATCCAATTATTCTCAAACCCGTCCATCTATTGAGGTCAGTGGCAATTTATTCAAATTTGTTCTTTTTGTTTGTTTTATTGTTTTATGTGTTTAGACAACTTCCTAAAGGTTGCAAACCCTTCCCCCCTCCATCATACTGCATAACCTACTATGTTAGCAATGTTTTCAGGCTGCACATCCAAAAATTTCAGAAAATTAAAATTTACGGCTGAAACTCTCTACACTGCTCTACCAAACACATAAAAACAACAGCAAGAGGACCAGGCACTTGGAGTTCTAAGCTATTCGCCTCCCCATCCGTCTCATCTAAACTAAACGTATATTAGTTGCTCACATGTTGTGTTCCGAGGTGAATTATGCCCTTACCCAATTGCCTGAACACTTGTAAATTCACTCCTTATACAAAGAGCTTAGGCCTGGCTTTAAAACTTTTAAATAATTTAGTATACTTGAACCCTCTTCTAACCCAGCTATTTGGTGCATTAATTTGAATAATTGCCAAGTCAGAATCATCCCCAACATGATTCCACAGAGACCTGTCCCCTAAGGGATACCAGTTTTGGAAGGAGTTTAACTTTACTGGAGATACATATATTCTGGCCCCAAAGCCCCAAAAGTCCAAACCTTATTTCCAAAACATCGACAAGTGTACAAAAACACACCAACTTGAGAATGTCTAGGACAAGGTATCCAATTCCTAAAGCAGATTTTAGGTTGGCTGCCCTGCCAAGTTGCTTTTTTCAGGTTTACTGACCCTCACTCTGGCTTCAGTCACTCCCAGGCGTCTTGCAATCTCCTTTCTGAGGGGGAAAAATGTTGAAAATATTCAGCATTTGACATTATGGATGAAATGAAATATACAATGCACATTTCATGCTATGTTCAAATGTTTATTCAGAGAGTAACCAAGATGGTGACATAGGAAAAACCCCAAGCTTACCCACTTCCATGGGTACACCAAAATTACAGCTATTTACAGAGCAACTTTTTTTTTTTTTTTTTTTTTGCGGTACGCGGGCCTCTCACTGTTGTGGCCTCTCCCATTGCGGAGCACAGGCTCCGGACGCGCAGGCTCAGCGGTCATGGCTCATGGGCCCAGCCGCTCCACGGCATGTGGGATCTTCCCGGACCGGGGCACGAACCCGTGTCCCCTGCATCGGCAGGTGGACCCTCAACCACTGCGCCACCAGGGAAGCCTACAGAGCAACTATTGATGAGAATGACCTGAAGACTAGCAGAAAAGAGCTTCCACAACTACAGATATAAAGAAGGAAACACAATGAGATGGATAGGAAGGGCCGGGATGTGGTATAGTCAAGACCCACACCCCCAGGTTGGCGACCCATAAATGGGAGGATAATTACAATTGCAGAGGTTCTCCCCAAGAAGCAAGGGGTCCAAGCACATTAGATTTACGGACTGGGAGAAAATATTTGCACACAATGCAACTGACAAGGGCTTAATTTCCACAATACGCCAATAGCTCATACAACTCAATCACAAAAAAACAAGCGACACAATCAGTAAATGGGCAGAAGATCTAAATAGACATTTCTCCAAAGAAGACATACAGATGGCCAACAGGCACATGAAAAGATGCTCACCATCAGTAATCCCATATCTGGGCATATACCTGAAAAAGATGAAAGCTCTAATTTGAAAAGATACATGCACCCCAATATTCAGAGCAGCACTGTTTACAATAACTAAGATGTGGAAGCAACCTAAGTGTCCATCAACAGATGAATGGATAAAGACGATGTGGTATATATATACAATGGAATATTACTCAGCCATAAAAAGGTATGAAATCCTGCCATTTGTAACAACATGGACGGACTTAGAGAGTATTATCCTAAGTGAAGTAAGTCAGACAGAGAAAGACAAATATTACATGATATCACTTATATGTGGAATCTAAAAAACAGAACAAGTGAACTTATTTACAAAACAAAAACAGATTCACAGACATAAAAAACAAACTTCTGGTTTCCAAGTGGGGGGATAAATTGGGAGCACAGGATTAACAGATGCACACTACCATAGATACCAGATAAACCACAAGGATTTATTGTATAGCAGAGGGAACTCTATTCAATATCTTGTAATAAAATATAATGGAACAGAATAAGAAAAAAGAATATAGATATATACATATATATATGTATAATCTAATGCACTGCTATATATAAACCTCATGGTAACCACAAACCAAAAATCTATAATAGATACACACACACAAAAAAGAGAAAGGAATCCAAACATAACACTAAAGACAGTCATCAAATCACAAGGGAAGAGAGCAAAAGAAGAAGGAACAAAAAAGAACTCCAAAAACAATTAGCAAAATGGCAGTAATTACATACTTACCAATAATTACTTTAAATATAAATGGAATAAATGCTCCAATCAAACGACAAAGAGTGGCTGAATGGATACAAAAACAAGACCCACATACATGCTGCCTACAAGAGACGCACTTCAGATCTAAAGACTCAGACAGAAAGTGAAGGGATGGAAAAAGGTATTCCATGCAAATGGAAATCAAAATAAAGCTGGAGTAGCATTTCTCATATGAGACAAAATAGACTTTAAAATAAAGACTATTACAAGAGACAAAGAAGGACACTACATAATGATCAAGGGATCGATCCAAGAAGAAGATATAACAATTGTAAATATTTAAGCACCCAACATAGGAGCACCTCAATACATAAGGCAAAGGCTAACGGCCATAAAAGGGGAAATCGACAGTAACACAATCATAGTAGGGCACTTTAACACCCCACTTTCACCAATGGGCAGATCATCCAAAATGAAGATAAATAAGGAAACACAAGCTTTAAATGATACATTAAACGAGATGGACTTAATTGATATTTATAGGACATTCCATCCCAAAACAACAGAATACACATTCTTCTCAAGTGATCATGGAACATTCTCCAGGATAGATCATATCTTGGATCACAAATCAAGCCTTGGTAAATTTAAGAAAATTGAAATCATATCAAGTATTTTTTCCGACCACCACACTATGAAACTAGATATCAATTACAGGAAAACATCTGTAAAAAATACAAACACATGGAGGCTAAACAATACACCATTTAATAACCAAGTGATCACTGAAGAAACCAAAGAAGAAATCAAAAAATACCTAGAAACAAATGACAATGGGGACACGACGACCCAAAACCTATGGGATGCAGCAAAAGCAGTTCTAAGAGGGAAGTTTATAGCAATACAATCCTACCTTAAGAAACAGGAAACATCTCAAATAAACAATCTAACAATGCACCTAAAGCAATTAGAGAAAGAAGAACAAAAAAAAAACCCAAAGTTAGCAGAAGGAAAGAAATCATGAAGATCAGATCAAAAATAAATGAAAAAGAAATGAAGGAAATGATAGCAAAGATCAATAAAACTAAAAGCTGGTTCTTTGAGAAGATAAACAAAATTGATAAACCGTTACCCAGACGCACCAAGAAAAAAAGGAGAAGACTCAAATCAATAGAATTAGAAATGAAAACGGAGAAGTAACAACTGACACTGCAGAAATACAAAGGATCATGAGTGATTACTACAAGCAACTATATGCCAATAAATTTGACAACGGGAAAAAATGGACAAATTCTTAGAAAGGCACAACTTGCCGAGACTGACCCAGGAAGAAATACAAAATATGAACTGACCGATCACAAGCACTGAAATTGAAAGTGTGATTAAAAATCTTCCAACAAACAAAAGCCCAGGACCAGATGGCTTCACAGGTGAATTCTATCAAACATTTAGAGAAGAGCTAACACCTATCAGTCTCAAACCCTTCCAAAATATAGCAGAGGGAGGAACACTCCCAAACTCATTCTACGAGGTCACCATCACCCTGATACCAAAACCAGACAAGATGTCACAAAGCAAGAAAACAACAGGCCAATATCACTGATGAACATAGATGTAAAAATCATCAACAAAATACTAGCAAACAGAATCCAACAGCACATTAAAAGGATCATGCACCATGATCAAGTGGGGTTTATTCCAGGAATGCAAGGATCCTTCACTATACACAAATCAATCAATGTGATACACCATATTAACACATTGAAGGAGGAAAACCATAGGATCATCTCATTGGATGCAGAGAAAGCTTTCGAAAAAATTCAACACCCATTTATGATAAAAACCCTGCAGAAAGTAGGCATAGAGGGACCTTTCCTGAACATAATAAAAGCCATATAGGACAGGCCCACAGCCAACATCGTCCTCAATGGTGAAAAACTGAAACCATTTCCACTAAGATCAGGAACAAGACAAGGTTTCCCACTTTCTCACCACTAGTATTCAACATAGTTTTAGAAGTTTTAGCCACAGCAATCAGAGAAACAAAAAATAAAAGGAATCCAAATTGCAAAAGAAGAAGTAAAGCTGTCAGTGTTTGCAGATGACATGATACTATACATAAAGAATCGTAAAGATGCTAGCAGAAAACTACTAGAGTGAATCAATGTATTTGGTAAAGTAGCAGGATACAAAATTAATGCACAGAAATCTCTGGCATTCCTATACACTAATGATGAAAAATCTAAAAGTGAAACTAAGAAAACACTCCCATTTACCACTGCAACAAAAAGAATAAAGTATCCAGGAACAGACCAACCTAAGGAGACAAAAGACCTGTGTGCACACAATTATAAGACACTGATGAAATAAATTAAAGATGACACGAATAGATGGAGAGATATACCATGTTCTTGGAATGGAAGAATCAACATTGTGTAAATGACTCTACTACCCAAAGCAATCTACAAATTTAATGCAATCCCCATCAAACTACCACTGGCATTTTTCACAGAACTAGAACAAATATTTCACAAATTGTATGGAAACACAAAAGACCCCGAATACCTAAAGCAATCTTGAGAATGAAAAATGGAGCTGGAGGAATCAGGCTCCCTGACTTCAGACTATACTACAAAGCTACAGTAATCAAGACAGTATGGTACTGGCACAAAACCAGAAATACAGATCAATGGAACAGGATAGAAAGCCCAGACATAAACCCACGCACATATGGTCACTTTATCTTTGATAAATGAGGCAAGAATATATGGTGGAGAAAAGACAGCCTCTTCAATAAGTGTTTCTGGGAAAACTGGACAGGTACATGTAAAAGTATGAAATTAGAACACTCCCTAACACCATATACAAAAATAAACTAAAAATGGATTAAAGACCTAAATGTAAGGCCTGACACTATCAAATTCTTAGAGGAAAACATAGGCAGAACACTCTATGATGTAAGCCAGAGCAAGATCCTTTTTGACCCACTTTCTGGAGAAATGGAAATAAAAATAAACAAATGGGACCTATTGAAGCTTCAAAGCTTTTTCACAGCAAAGGAAAACACAAACAATACCAAAAGACAACCCTCAGAATGGAAGAAAGTGTATGCAAATGAAGCAACTGGCAAAGGATTAATCTCCAAAATTTACAAACAGTTTATGCAGCTCAATATCAAACAAACAACAGCCCAATCAATAAATGGGCAGAAGATATAAATAGACATTTCTCGAAAGAAGATACACAGATTGCCAACAAACACATGAAAGAATGCTCAACATCAGATGTTTAAATTTTATTTATTTATTTTTGGCTATGTTGGGTTTTCATTTCTGTGCGAGGGCCCTCTCTAGTTGCGGCAAGTGGGGGCCACTCTTCATCGCGGTTCGTGGGCCGCTTACCATCACGGCCTCTCTTGTTGCAGAGCACAGGCTCCAGACGTACAGGTTCAGTAGTTGTGGCTCACGGGCCCAGTTGCTCCATGGCATGTGGGATCTTCCCAGACCAGGGCTCGAACCCATGTCCCCTGCATCGGCAGGCAGATTCTCAACCACCGCAGCACCAGGGAAGCCCTGCTCAACATCATTAATCATTAGAGGAGTGCAAATCAAAACTACAATGAGATGTCATATCACACCGGTCAGAATGGCCATCATCAAAAAATCCAGAAACAATAAATGCTGGAGAGGGTGTGGAGAAAAGGGAACGCTCTTGCACTGTTGGTTGGAATGTAAATTGATACAGCCATTATGGAGAACAGTATGGAGGTTCCTTAGAAAACTAAAAATAGAACTACTATATGACCCAGCAAACCCACTACTGGGAATATACCCTGAGAAAACCATAATTCCAAAAGAGTCATGTACCACAATGTTCATTGCAGCTCTATTTACGACAGCCAGGACATGGAAGCAACCTAAGTGTCCATCAACAGATGAATGGATAAAGAAGATGTGGCACATATATACAATGGAATATTACTCAGCCATAAAAAGAAACGAAACTGAGTTATTTGTAGTGAGGTGGAGTCTGTCCTACACAGTGAAGTAAGTCAGAAAGAGCAAGAAAATACCATATGCTAACACATATATATGGAATCTAAGAAAAAAAATGTCATGAAGAATTAGGCGCAAGACAGGAATAAAGACACAGACCTACTAGAGAATGGACTTGAGGATACGGGGATGGGGAAGGGTAAGCTGGGACAAACTAAGAGAGTGGCATGGACATATATACACTACCAAACCTAAAATAGATAGCTAGTGGGTAGCAGCCACATAGCACACGGAGATCAGCTCAGTGCTTTGTGACCACCTAGAGGGGTGGGATAGGGAGGGTGGGAGAGAGGGAGATGCAAGAGGGAAGAGATATGGGAACATATGTATATGTATCACTGATTCACTTTGTTATGAAGCAGAAACTAACACACCATTGTAAAGCAATTATACTCCAATAAAGATGTTAAAGAAACGAAAAACCAGAAAACAAAAAAGAGAACAAAACCCAAAGATAGTACAAGGAACGAAGTCACAAAGATCAGAGAAGAAAGAAATGAAATGGATTTTAAAATATATAAAATATCAATGGAAGTAAGAGATGATTCTTTGAAAAGGTAAATAAAATTGTTAAACCTTTAGCCAGACTCATCAAGAAAAAAAGAGGGTCCAAGTCAATAAAATCAGAAAGGAAAGAGGTTAGAACCAACACCACAGAAATACAAAGGATCATAAGAGATTACTATGAACAATCATACATCAATAAAATGGACAAACTAGAAGAAATGAACAAATTCCCAGAAAGGTACCGTCTCCCAAGACTAAAGCAGTAAGAAATTGAAAATTTGAATACATCAATTATCAGTAATGAAACTGAATTGGATAATAAAAAAAGGATATATTTTACAGCACCAGGAAACAGCCAATATTTTATAATAAATTTAAATGGAGAATAATCTATGAAAATGTTGAATCACTGTGATGCACATCTGAAACTAATATAACATTGTAAATCAAATACACCTCAATAAAAACAGACATTAGGGAGTAGAGAGCAGAAGCAAGAAGAACTACAATCCCACAGCCTGTGGGACAAAAACCACAATCACAGAAAGATAGACAAGATGAAAAAGGAGAGGGCTATGTACCAGAAGAAGGAACAAGATGAAACCCCAGAAAAACAACTAAATGAAGTGGAGATAGGCAACTTTCCAGAAAAAGAATTCAGAATAATGATAGTGAAGATGATCCAGGACCTCAGAAAACGAATGGAGGTAACGATTGAGAAGATGCAAGAAATGTTAAACAAAGATCTAGGAGAATTAAAGCACAAACAAACAGAGATGAACAATACAATAACTGAAATGAAAAATACACTAGAAGGAATAAATGGCAGAATAACTGAGGCAGAGGAACAGATAAGTGACCTGGAAGACAGAATGGTGGAGTTCACTGCCACGGAACAGAATAAAGAAAAAAGAATGAAAAGAAATGAAGACAGCCTAAGAGACCTCTGGGACAACATTAAACGCAACAACATTCGCATTATAGGGGTCCCAGAAGGAGAAGAGAGAGAGAAAGGACCCGAGAAAATATTTGAAGAGATTATACTGGAAAACTTCCCTAACGTGGGAAAGGAAATAGCCACCCAAGTCCAGGAAGCACAGAGAGTCCCAGGCAGGATAAACCCAAGGGGAAACACGCTGAGACACATAGTAATCAAATTGACAAAAATTAAAGACAAAGAAAAACTACTGAAAGCAACAAGGAAAAAATGACAAATAATATACAAGGGAACTGCCATAAGGTTAACAGCTGATTTCTCAGCAGGAACTCTACAAGCCAGAAGGGAGTGGCATGATATACAAAAAATGATGAAAGGGAAGAACCTACAAACAAGATTACTCTACCCGGCAAGGATCTCACTGAGTTCGATGGAGAAATCTAAAGCTTTACAGACAAGCAAAAGCTAAGAGAATTCAGCACTACCAAGCCCGTTTTACAACAAATGCTACAGGAAGTTCTCTAAGTGGGAAACACAAGAGAAGAAAAGGGCCTACAAAAACAAACCCATAACAATTAAGACAATGATAACCGGAACATATGTATCGATAATTACCTTAAACGTGAATGGACTAAATGCTCCAACTGAAAGACACAGGCTCACTGAATGGATAGAAAAATAAGAACCATATATATGCTGTCTACAAGAGACCCACTTCAGACCAAGGGACACATACAGACTGAAAGTGAGGGGATGGAAAAAGATATTCAATGCAAATGGAAATCAAAAGAAAGCTGGAGGGCTTCCCTGGTTGCCCAGTGGTTGAGAGTCCGCCTGCCGATGCAGGGGAGGCGGGTTCGTGCCCCGGTCTGAGAAGATCCCACATGCCGCGGAGCGGCTGGGCCCGCGAGCCATGGCCGCTGAGCCTGAGCGTCTGGAGCCTGTGCTCTGCAATGGGAGACGCCACAGCAGTGAGAGGCCCGCATACCGCAATAAATAAATAAATACATCTTCCAACAAACAAAAGTCCAGGACCAGATAGCTTCACAGGTGAACGCTGTCAAACATTTAGAGAAGAGCTAACACCCATCCTTCTCAAACTCTTCCAAAAATTTGCAGAGGAAGGAACACTCCCAAACTCATTCTATGAGGCCACCATCACCTGGATACCAAAACCAGACAAAGATACTACAAAAAAGAAAATTACAGACCAATATCACTGATGAATATAGATGCAAAAATCCTCAACAAAATACTAGCAAACAGAATACAAAAACACATTAAAAGGATCAGACACCGTGATCAAGTGGGATTTATCCCAGGAATGCAAGGATTCTTCAATATATGCAAATCATTCAATGTGCTACACCATATTAACACATTGAAAAAGAAAAACCAAATGATCATCTCAATAGATGAAGAAAAAGCTTTTGAGAAAATTCAACACCCATTTATGATAAAAATTCTCCAGAAAGTGGGCATAGAGGGAACCTACCTCAATATAATAAAGCCCATATATGACAAACCCACAGCAAACATCATGCTCAGAGGTGAAAAACTGAAAGCATTTCCTAAGATCAGGAACAAGACAAGGTTGCCCACTCTCACCACTATTATTCAACATAGTTTTGGAAGTCCTAGCCACGGCAATTGGAGAAGAAAAAGAAATACCAGGAATACAAATTGGAATAGAAGAAGTAAAGCTGTCACTGTTTGCAGATGGCATGATACTATACATAGAGAATCCTACAGATGCCACCAGAATACTACTAGAGCTAACCAATGAATTTGGTAAAGTTGCAGGATACAAAATTAATGCATAGAAATCTCTTGCATTCCTATACACTAATGATGAAAAATCTGAAAGAGAAATTAAGGAAACACTCCCATTTACCATGGCAACAAAAAGAATAAAACACCTAGGAATAAACCTACCTAGAGAGACAAAAGACCTGTATGCAGAAAACTATAAGACACTGATGAAAGAAATTAAAGATGATACCAACAGATGGAGAGATATACCACGTTCTTGGATTGGAAGAATCAATATTGTGAAAATGGCAATACTACCCAAAGCAATCTACAGATTCAATGCAATCCCTATCAAATTACCAATGGCATGTTTTACAGAACTAGAACAAAAAAAATCTTAAAATTTGTATGGAGACACAAAACCCGGAATACCCAAAGCAGTCTTGAGAGAAAAAATGGAGCTGGAGGAATCAGACTCGCAGACTTCAGACTATGCTACAAAGCTACAGTAATCAAGACAATAGGGTACTGGCACAAAAACAGAAATACAGATCAATGGAACAGGATAAGAAGCCCAGACATAAACCCACGCACCTATGGTCAACTAATCTATGACAAAGGAGGCAGGGATGTACAATGGAGAAAAAGACAGTCTCTTCAATAAGTGGTGGTGGGAAAACGGGACAGTTCCATGTGAAAGAATGCAATTAGAACACTCCCTAACACCATACACAAATATAAAGTCAAAATGGATTAGAGACCTAAATGTAAGACCGAGCACTATAAAACTCTTAGAGGAAAACATAGGAAGAACACTCTTTGAGATAAATTGCAGCAAGATCTGTTTTGTTCCACTGCCTAGAGTAATGAAAATAAAAACAAAAATAAACCAATGGGACCTAATGAAACTTCAAAGCTTTTGCATAGCAAAGGAAACCATAAACAAGGCCAAAAGACAACCCTCAGAATGGGAGAAAATATTTGCAAATGAAGCAAGTGACAAAGGATTAATCTCCAAAATTTACAAGCAGCTCATGCAGCTCAATAGCAAAAAAACAAACAACCCAATCCAAAAATGGGCAGAAGACCTAAACAGACATTTCTCCAAAGAAGACATACAGATGGCCAAGAAGCACATGACAAGCTGCTCAACATCACTATTATTAGAGAAACGCAAATCAAAACTACAATGAGGTATCACCGCACACCAGTTAGAATGGGCATCATCAGAAAATCTACAAACAACAAATGCTGGAGAGGGTGTGGAGAAAAGGGAACCCTCTTGCCCTCTTGGTGGGAATGTAAATTGATATAGCCACTATGGAGAACAGTATGGAGGTTCCTTAAAAAACTAAAAATAGAATTACCATATGACACAGTAATCCCACTCCTGGGCATATACCCAGAGAAAACCATAATTCAAAACGACACATGCACCCCAATGTTCATTGCAGCACTGTTTACAATAGCCAGGTCATGGAAGCAACCTAAATGCCCATCGTCAGATGAATGGATAAAGAAGATGTGGTACATATGTACAATGAAATATTACTCAGCCATAAAAAGGAACGAAATTGGGTCATTTGTAGAGATGTGGATGGATCTAGAGACTGTCATACAGAGTGAAGTAAGTCAGAAAGAGAAAAACAAATATCCTTTATTAATGCATATATGTGGAAGCTAGAAGAATGGCACAGATGAACCAGTTTGCAGGGCAGAAATAGAGACACACATGTAAAGAACGAACATATGGACACCAAGGGGGGACAGTGGGGTGGTGGTGGTGATGGGATGAACTGGGAGACTGAGATTGACATATATACACTAATATGTATAAAATGGATAACTAATAAGAACCCACTGTATAAAAAAATAAATAAAATTCTAAAAAATAAATATATAAAAAAATAAAAACGGACATCACTAATCATCAGAGTAATGCAAACCACAACTACAATGAGATATCACCTTAGAAGAGCTACCACCCAAAAGACTACAGGGACTTCCCTGGTGGCGCAGTGGTTAAGAATCCACCTGCCAGTGCAGGGGACACGGGTTTGAGCCCTGGTCCAGGAAGATCCTACATGCCACAGAGCAACTAAGCCCGTGCACCACAACTACTGAGCCTGCGCTCTAGAGCCCTCGAGCCAGAACTACTGAGCCCGTGTGCCACAACTACTGAAGCCTGCGCACCTGCAGCCTGTGATCCACCACAAGAGAAGCCACCGCAATGAGAAGCCCGTGCACCGCAGCAAAGAGCAGCTCTGGCTCACCTGCAACTAGACTAAGCTCGCGCACAGCATCGAAGACCCAATGCAGCCAAAACTAAGTAAATTAATTAACTCTTAAAAAGACTACAAATAACAAATATTAGTGAGGATGTGGAGAAAGGGGAACCCTTGTACACTGTTGGTGGGAATGTAAATTGGTGGAGCCACTGTGGCAAACAGTATGGAGGTTTCTCAAAAAACTAAAAATAGAACTACCATATGACCCAGCAATTTCAATCCTGGGTATATATCTGAAAAAAACACTAATTCAAAAAGATACATGCACCCCAATGTTCATAGCAGCATCTTTTACAATAGCCAAGATATGGAAGCAACCTGAGTGTCCATCAATAGAGGAACGGATTAAGAAGATGTGGTATGCATATACAATGGAGGTTAAAAAGAATAAAAATTTGCCATTTGCAACAACATGGATGGACTTGGAGGGTATTATGCTTAGTGAAATAAGTAGGACAGAGAAAGACAAATGATCTCACTTATATGTGGAATCTAAAAATGAAAGCAAACTATTGAATACAACAAAAAAGAAACACTCTCATAGATATAGAGAACAAACTAGTGGTTACCAGTGGGGAGAAACAGGGGAGAAGGACGAGATAGGGGCTGTGGATTAATAGGTACAAACTACTATGTATAAAATAAATAAGCTACAAGGATATATTGTACAGCATGGGGAATATAGCCAATATTTTATAATAACTATAATGGAGTAGAACCTTAAAAAATTGTGAATCACTGTATTGTACACCTGAAACTTATATAATATTGTACATCAGCTGTAACTCAATTTAAAAAAACCCCGATAACCCTAAAGTCTCCACCAAGAAACTGCTAGAACTAATAAATGAATTCAGTAAAGTTTCAGGATTCAAGTTAATATACAGAAATCTGCTGCTTTTCTCTACACTATAATACACTATACTCTGAGAGAGAAAGCAAGAAAACAATCCCATTTAAAATAGCTTCAAGGGCTTCCCTGGTGGCGCAGTAGTTAAGAATCCACCTGCCAATGCAGGGGCCACGGGTTCAAGCCCTGGTCTGGGAAGATCCCACACGCCGCGGAGCAACTAAGCCTGTGGGACACAACTACTGAGCCTGCGCTCTGGAGCCTGCGAGCCACAGCTACTGAGCCCGTGTGCCACAACTACTAAAGCCCGCGTGCCTAGAGCCTGTGCTCTGCAACAAGAGAAGCCACCGCAATGAGAAGGCCCCACTTGCCGCAACTAAAGAAAGCCCACGTGCAGCAACAAAGACCCAACGCAGCCAAAAATAAAAATAATTCATTAATAATAATAAGTAAACTAGCATGAAAAAGAATAAAATGCCTAGGAATAAACTTAACCAAGGAAGTGGAAGACCTATACTCTGAAAACTATATATAAAACACTGATGAAGGAATTTGAAAATGTTCCCCCAAAATGGCAAGATATACTGTGTTCTTGGATTGGAAGAATTAATATTGCTAAAATATCCATACAGGAAACACAGGGGACCCCGAATGGCCAGGGCAGTCTTGAGAACGAGGAACGGAGCTGAAGGAGTCGGGCTCCCTGGCTTCGGGCTGTACTACAGAGCTGCAGTGGTCGGGACACTGTGGTACTGGCGCAGAGGCAGGGAGATGGATCAATGCAACAGGATGGAAAGCCCAGAGATGAACCCACGCACATATGGTCACCTTATCTTTGATAAAGGAGGCAGGAGTGTACAGTGGAGAAGGGACAGCCTCTTCAATGGGTGGTGCTGGGAGGACTGGACAGGTACATGTAAAGGTATGAGATTAGATCACTCCCTGGCACCATGCACAAAAGTAAGCTCAAAATGGATTGAGGGCCTGAATGTAAGGCCAGAAGCTGTCGGGCTCTTAGAGGAAAGCATAGGCAGAACACTCTATGACATAAATCACAGCAAGATCCTTTTTGACCCACCTCCTAGAGAAATGGAAATAGAAACAAGGGTGAACAGGTGGGACCTAGTGAAACTTCGGGGCCTTTGCACAGCGGAGGAAACCATAAGCAAGACCAGGGGACCACCCTCAGAATGGAAGAAGGTGTTTGCAGATGGAGCAACTGACAAAGGATTAATTTCCAAAATTTGCAAGCAGCTCGTGCATCTCAATAATAGAAAAAGGGGCAACCCAATCCAGGAATGGGCAGGGGACCTGGGTAGACATTTCTCCAAGGAAGTTGTGCAGACTGCCAGCAAGCACATGGAGGAATGCTCAACATCATTAATCATTAGGGAAATACAGATCAGGGCTGCAGTGAGATATCATCTCACACCGGTCAGAATGGCCATCATCAAAAAATCTAGAAACAATGAATGCTGGAGAGGGTGTGGAGAAAGGGGAACGCTCCTGCACTGCTGGTGGGAATGTGAATTGGTACAGCCACTATGGAGAACAGTATGGGGGTTCCTTGGAAAACTACAAGTGGATCTGCCACGTGACCCAGCGGGCCCACTACTGGGCATATACCCTGGGAGGACCATGGTTCAAAGGGAGTCATGTACCAGGATGTTCATTGCAGCTCTATTTACAATGGCCCGGAGATGGAAGCAACCTAGGTGCCCATCATCGGATGAATGGATGGGGAAGATGTGGCACATATATACAATGGAATATTACTCAGCCATAAAAGGAAATGAAATTGAGTGAGGTGGGGAAATTGGATGAAGGCAGTCAAAAGGTACAAACTTCCAGTTATAAGATAAATAAGTACTAGGGATATAATGTACAACATGATAAATAAAATTAACACTGCTGTATGTTATATACGAAATCTGTTAAGAGAGTTCCTAAAAGTTCTCATCACACAAAAACCTTTTCTTCTGTTTAATTATGTATCTATGTGAGATGATGGATGGTCACCAAACTTATTATGATAATCATTTCATGATGCACGTAAGCCAACTCATTATGCTGTGCACCTTAAACTTATACAGTACCGAATGTTAATTACATCATAATAAACTGGAAGGAAAAATATTTATCAGGCAGCTCTAGACATCCAAATCAAGGGGCATCTTGAGTTTGACACTTTTGAGAAAGGGAGAAATTGGGCTGATCCAATTATCACACCACAGCAAAAAGCAACCGAACTTGGAGTAATCGAGTTGAACAGAAAATCCTAAACCGAAGTTGATGCTACTTACCATCCCTTCTTGTTGAATCGTCTCCTACCGCCATCCAGGTTTCCACGATACGGTTTGCCTACAAACAGCCTCTCCAAACACTCCTCCTCTGTCTCTTGCACGCTTCTTTTATTGTCTTTCAATATTCCCTAGCTCAGTGAATATACCAGCAGCCATTCATTTGGGCAAATCAGAAATTTATACATTTTTCTTAAACATTTCCTTTTACCCCCGTGTTCAAATTACCATGAATTGCTATCAATTTTACCTGCTAAATATCTCTTTAATCTGTTCACTTCTCTCCATCGCCACTGCCCTGGACCAACACACCATCACCTCTGGCCTTGCCTACTGAACAGCCTCCTAGGATTGAATCCCAGCTCTGCCACACTCCAGCTGTGCCATCTTGGGCAAGTCTCATCACTTCTCTGAGCTTCAGATTTTTCACAGTTATAAGTGGGGATAATAACAGTGGCTACCACATTCACAAGGGGCTGTGAAGATTCAATGACAGTATGGAGAAAAACCCTTTAAAACAAGTGCTTAACACACAGTAAGCACAATGTAAATGATAGCTTTTTAAATTTTAGCCGCATTCACAGGTACTCAGCAGCCCATTCATTCTCCACACTGAAGTTTGCTTTAGGGAACAATTCTACCTCAGGCACAAACTTCAGGGGTAACTAAAAATTCAGTTATCGGGCTTCCCTGGTGGCGCAGGGGTTAACAATCCACCTGCCGATGCAGGGGACACGGGTCCGAGCCCTGGTCCGGGAAGATCCCACATGCCGCGGGGCAACTAAGCCCGTGTGCCACCACTACGGAGACTGCGCTCTAGAGCCCGCGAGCCACAACTACTGAGCCCACGTGCCACAACTACTACGGAAGCCCACCCGCCTAGAGCCCGCTCTCTGCAACAAGAGAAGCCACCACAATGCCTGCACCGCAATTTAGGGTAGCCCCCGCTCGCCGCAACTAGAGAAAGCCCGCACCCAGAGCCCGAGAGCAGCAACAAAGACCCAATGCAGCCAGATATGAATGGATTGATTTATTTTTAAAACTTCAGTAATGAAGATAAAGGATGTTTTGGGGCTTCCCCGGTGGCACAGTGGTTGAGAGTCCGCCTGCTGATGCGGGGGACACGGGTTCGTGCCCCAGTCTGGGAAGATCCCACATGCCGCGGAGAGGCTGGGCCTGTGAGCCATGGCCGCTGAGCCTGTGCATGAGCCTGCCCATGAGCCATGGCCGCTGAGCCTGCACGTCCGGAGCCTGTGCTCCGCAACCGGAGAGGCCGCAACAGGGAGAGGTCCGTGCACCGCAAAAAAAAAAAAAAAAAAGATAAAGGATGTTTTCATGGAGTGTTCAAATTAATGCAAATATAATCCATGGATAACTGATGATCAAAGTTTCAGATAAAAGTACACTCCAACTCTGCATTTGCTCCAGCACGTCTCGGGCGACTAATTATTTATGTGAACCGGTGGCCCACAAAGCTCCCCAACGTGACTTATTCAAACACCGCACGGAAATATCGACCTCGATTCCCGCCAAGCAGAGTCCCCGCCCCTGTCCTGGGCCTCGAGTGTGACGGAAGGGCGGGCCGCCGCCACGCCCCGGGGCTTTCAGATCCGGAGCCGAGAAGAGGGACTCGCGAGAGCGCCGCCCACCACCCGCGTGGCAGCCCGCGCCACCCGAGACGCCCGCTTACCGCGTGAGTGCGTTGGGGTACTGAGTGTGCTGGAAAACGCTCTCCAGGTCCTGCACCTGCACCTGCGTGAACCTGGCGCGGGGGACCCGCCGCTGCCCGTCTGCAGCCTCGGGACCCTCGACGGCGGCCCGCGGGGTCTGCTCCTCGCCGCCTTGCTCTCCGCCTCCGCCGCCGCCCGCCTCGGCCTCGGCCTCGCGGCATTCGCCGTCCGCGGGCCAGGCGGCTCCGACGCTGACCTCGCAGCCTTCCTTTCCTTCTCCTTCGTCTCCCGCCTCTTTCCGTTCCGCGGCTGCTCCCTGCTCCGGTTCGGACTGAGCCTTCTGCTCCTCTCCCCCCTCTCTGGGAGGCGACATCTCCGCGGGCTTCACCTCTGCAAGGTAGGAAACCTAAAGAGAAAGATCAGGCCGTCGAGTGAGCCCGGCTCTGGGGAGGGCCTGCGTCCGAGGGGGGTCCTGTCGTTCGTCCTGCCCTAGGAAGGTACCTTTCCTGGAATCCGTTAAAGCGAGTGCCCCACACGCCACTGACCTTTCGCTTCTTCCCGCTCGTCTTCGACCCCCAGCTTGAGGAAGCCGGCAATGGCAGCATCCGTGACGTCATAGACACCCTGGCTGCTCAGCGGCTGACGCTCCATGTCCCGACTGCTGTCGAGGAGGCTGTGAGCTTCAGCGGAGGCTGCTCTGGGTCTCCTGAGACTGGCGGCTCACGACTCAAGGCTAGAGCGGTGGCCCACGATCCGGCACGTTAAGGCTCCTCTGGCGGCTGGTGGGGTTTCAGAGATTCTGGTATGACGCCTGTTCTGGGTTTACCACAGCCTGTTGGGGGTTGGGTTAGCTGATGTGCGCATGCGGCAGGGCGTCGGCCGTCTAGGGGCCGTCTAAGGGGCCGCGGACAGGGCGGGGAGGATGTTGCGTGCCGCCCAGGCGCTGGTAGGGAGCATGCGTGAGAGCAGAATTCCGGGTCCCAGGTTGCAACCTAGCTGACTAAGTACTCCGCACTGGGTCGGGCGCCTTCCCAGACCAAGGGGCTGTGCCCGATTGGTGGAGGGTAAGAGAGAGACCTCACCCCAGCTCCATAGACCTTGGAGAAGCGTGGAAAACCAGTGCTGGCAGCCTAAGGTCATGGGCTGGGCTCACAGTCAGGTCTGGCCAGGGCTTGGGAGGCGCAGGCCTTTGCTTTCTCAAGCAGGCAAAGCAAGCTCAGAGGAAAAGAAAAACTGAAGTTTTGGTGGCTTGCTTCTCCTGGGTTTACGTAGTGGTCTCTTAATGGAGTTCTGAAGGGAAAAGGAGCAACAAGAAACACATGAAGAAGACGAGAGAATGTTTTCATCTATTTCCAAACTGTACAGCATGAGCGTCCCAAAGAAACATTTAATGGACACCCTCCCTTGGTTTGCAAGGACAGTAGGAGTTGTTTTATGAAACCAGTATTGGAAATATGGAAGTAGTGTCAGCCTGAACCTCACATAGCCAGCGTTGCACATTGCTTATATTTATGCAGATTTGACCATTGGTACACTCGAACCCCCCAAAGTGAGCTCTATTACACTGGCTTTTCTTGACTACATATTCATGCAGCAGAAGGACCCAAATACTAAGATGGGAGAGGGAAAATGGGGCGACAGAGAGAGGAGGCCCTTGGTCTCATGTAAAATTTATCCGCGTGGAAACATCCAGAAATCTAAATATGGCATAATTCCATTAACTGAGATGCTGAGGGAGCAGTACAGCCCCCAGGACAGGTTTTACTCTCAGTTGTTAATAGTTGGCAGATGTTTAGGGGGGAGCCGTTTTGTGACCCCTCACTCACGTGGTTGTCGGCTGTCTTCCTAAAATGCAAGTTGCGCCCTCTTGACTTAAGCCTAAGGGACAGGATGGGGATCTCCTGGTTGATTAGCAGCTCCTAGAGGGCACAACCTTGCTGGGCACCAGAGGCTCTGGTCCAAGGCCCTGCAACTGTAGCCAGAGCGGAGTGAGCTGACCTGGTCCTGAGCCCAGGAAGGTTTGGAGGGTGGGGCAGGTTGGAGAGTGCAGAATTGACAGAGGTGACAATGGTATGCCTCTTTCCCCCCAAACTCTTGTCTGGGCAAAGATGTTAAGAGTTTTAGTAAATTTGGGCTGAGTTCGTCTAAGCATTCATTACCCCTATAGTCTAATATTAAGGCAGTTTCCAGGGCTTCAGTTCCGCCGGTGTCCAGCAAGACAAGCCACAAAGTCCCTGGGCCCCCCATGAACAAACCTCCCTCACAATACCATCTCCATCTTTTTAACCATCCCAAGGTTCCAGAGGATGAATGACCCTTTTTAGTCATCCTTGGGGAAAGCTTTTGTTTAAAAATCCAACCCACTCCTATTGATTATTTACTGTAACCAAAGATGGGTTTTTCAAAATGGGGACCGTTCCCCTCAGTATGATTTTAAAAGGCACCCACTTTTTCCTATGCTCAACTTCCCCCATAACTAAGGTGACACCTGCCCAATGAGTAGGGATTAGTGGCAGCTGGAGCTGACGGTCAGTTGTCAGGACGCAGACCTACCAGGCATAGTAATAACAGCAGTGACAGAGCGCAGTTGGTCAGCTACACCTGCATGTAAGAGTGGGGGAAATAATAGTAAAGGTGGGAGGGGAGAGACAAAGCCATATGCCAATCCAGAGCCTGGCACATAGTCGGTGCTCGCTCTTTGGGGGGGAGGGCGGCTGAAGGGAGCGCCTTCAGCTACATATCCTAAGATACTTTAGCAAGAAGGAAATAGCTTCCGCTGATGCACTTTCAAGTCTTCAAGGCACCGAGAGCTCCCTGCTGCAATTTTTCATGTCTGACATGAAATGCTCAATATACTAATCAATCCCTTTTTCTCTCTGCTTGAAGGTTTGGTTTAAGAGTAGAAGGGCCAAGTGTTCGAGACATCAGAGGGCAGTAATGCTCAGAAACGTGCCCCACGTGCCCCCGGCCCTCCCTGCTGTCATCAGCGTGTGTGAACACTGCCGTGCCATTCTGCTTCAGGAGCTGGATTGGGTCCACGTTTTTCTGGAACACGTGCCGCTGGAGCTGCCTCTCCTGCCCGTGCCGCCCATGCCACCCAACCTGCCCATGCCACCCATGCCGCCCATGCCGCCCGTCCCACCCATGCCCCCAATGCTACCCAACCTGCCCGGGCCACTTGTGCCGCCTGAGCCACCCATGCGACCCAGGCCGCCCATGCCACCCTTTCCTCCTATGCTGTTGCCTCCTCCGCCCTGTCATCTTCCACACGTGCTTCACTGTAGGTGCCCTCATGTGGCATGGCGTCATTCCTTTCCATTGGAGATCCTTCAGCTGCCCCAACTTTCTATTGAATTGTGTCTGTGACAGTTTTTTCCAAGGTGCCTTTGAGCCAGTTTCAAATTCTGCATACCTCACCACCAAGAAGAGTTCCCCAAAGGCCTGCAAAGTATATTAATTAGAAGTAGAGTCCTTGACCCCCTGTTTTAGGGCATGTTCTGTATTTTCAATAAAGTTGTGAGTTCTCTGCATATTTGTTCTCTGTGTCACATGCTGTTAGTAAATTTGATGGAAATTGCTAAGCCAACGCCATTCAGACCGCATGCCCAGGAGGCCTCCTTTCATGCAGTAACAGCCCTGAGTCACCATCATAGGCGATGCACATCTCAGAAGTTTGCCAGGTGCCCGTGAGGTGTTTACACAGACCCACCTGTTCTCTTCCACCCTCTCCCCCAGCACCCATGCTCCCCGCACGCTGCCCCATTGGGACCACCTAGATGTGCAAGACGGGTGGTGTGAGTCTCGAATGGGAGAACAGTGTGTTTCAAAGCAGACCTGAGGCCCATTCATGGTGACCAGCTCAGGTACAAGGAGGACTCCAAGGGACACTTCTGCAGTGACTACTCATAGGGCTTTACGGAAGAGAGGGAGCGGGGCACCATCGTCTTCTCTCCCAGTTCTGTTCACCGCCTTCCCTGTTGTGGAGGGCACGTGTGGAGAGAAACCACACTAGCGGAGGGGGAGGGGCCTACCTCTGCAAAGGTAATACAAGAGGAGACTGTGCAGGCCTGCATGCGGCTCTTCTCACCCCCTCTCGCCCACCCCCAGATACGGAAAGCATATCGTAGCTCCTTCCGCAGCTCAGAGCTGACGGATGATGTGGCCTTCAAGTGTATTTTGTCACCTTCAACATCCTTGGGAGAACTCTGGTTCCAGCTAATTCAACACTGAAAGGGAGCCTCTTGGGTGAGTGTTGCCTGAAGCCAAGAGGTGGTGGTCCCTGAGCACTGATCCAGGATAATCACTTTATTTAAAAGAAGCAGGTAGGGCTTCCCTGGTGATGCAGTGGTTAAGAGTCTGCCTGCGGGAAGGTCCCACATGCCGCGGAGCGACTAAGCCCGTGCGCCACAGCTACTGAGCCTGTGTGCCACAACTACTGAAGCCCGCACACCTAAAACCCGTGCTCCGCCACAAGAGCAGCCACTGCAATGAGAAGCGCCGCAACTACAGAAAGCCCGCGCACAGCCACAAAGACCCAACAGAGCCAAACATAAAATAAATTCATTTTAAAAATAAAAATAAATAAAAGCAGCAGGTATGGGAACGCATGTATATGTAAAACGGATCCACTTTGTTATAAAGCAGCAACTAACACACCATTGTAAAGCAATTATACTCCAGTAAAGATGTTAAAAAAATAAAAATGAAAAATAAAAGCAGCAGGTAGACCTTACCTTTGCTCATGGGGTCTTCTTCAAATGGAACCGCCAGGTAGAAAACACACACGCACACACACTGATACTACACAGGTGTGCACCCTATATCACATGTCTGTGATAGAAGCACAAACATACCCAGAAAATACCCGGAACACAAGCAGAATTGGATTGTGTTATTAAAATAACCCTTCTGAAATGTATCTAGTGGCCTGTTGTCCCTGCCTTCGGTTATTTCAGGTTCCATGCTGGGAAAGACGTGTGTCCTTGTCCACCCTGGTCTTGGGGACGGGGAGGGGTTCATGCAGAACTGAAGCCATGTCGATGCTGCGTCGCCAGTTTATTTACACAGTCACACACAACCCTCCTTGTTGGTTGGACGACCCCAGCCTGAGGAAGAGTTTTGCTGACGGACCAAAAAGTGTTTCCACGGCTAGTCAGGTTTGGGCGGTAGCACTGCAGAGGGTTCTTGGAACCTGGACACCTGAGATATTCTCTGAGATCGGAATCGCCTCCTTTTTACGCAGTAGCGATGGTTTCAGCATCTTGCCTCCGCACGGAGAAAAACATAGCCTTTCTTTGAAGTTCCCCAAGCCCAGCAAAGCCGCAGGCTCCACGCTTAGCCACTACTCTTGCTCCCATTCTAACCTCAGGCCCGAGACCTGAATGGCCTCAGCCATCAGCTGTGTAGGCTTCAGCCCAGGCTCCCGAAACCAATCCTACAGCTCCTGCTCAAGGTGTCACTCTCAAGAGCTGTCCTGGGCACCATCTTCCCTTGTGACTCCAGGATACTTCTGTGCAAATGGCAAGTTTGAAACTGCCTCTTGCTACGTTCCTTGATGGAGGTCTTGCTATTCTTTTCCTTTGTGCATTTTAATAGTCAGGTGCTAGAGGGAAACTGGCTATTTTCGTTTATTTATTTTATTTGGGTGGGATAATGACATCTTTATTTTGGACTACCTCGTAAAGAAATGTAGCATTTCCTTCCTCGCCCCAGTTTTATTGAGATATAATTGACATACAACACTGTATAAGTTTAAAGTGTGCCGTATAATGATTTGACTTACATACATCATGAGATTATTAGCACAAGTTTAGTGAACATCCATCATCTCATATAGATGCATGAATACATAGAAAAAAAATTTTGTGTGTGATGAGAACTCTCAGGATTTGCTCTCTTAACTTTCA
The DNA here is from genome assembly GCF_963924675.1 of Phocoena phocoena. Taxonomy (NCBI): domain Eukaryota; kingdom Metazoa; phylum Chordata; class Mammalia; order Artiodactyla; family Phocoenidae; genus Phocoena; species Phocoena phocoena. The sequence continues at coordinate 101,008,148 of NC_089240.1, read as the reverse complement.
TATGTAACATACAGTTGTGTTAATTGTATTTATCGTGTTGTGCATGACATCCCCAGTGCTCATTTGGCTTTATAACTGGAAGTTTGTATCATTTGATCGCCTTCATCCGTTCCCCACCCCACCACAAATCAGATCTCTTTTTCTATGAGTTTGTGTGTTTCTTTTTCAAGTATAATTGACCTACAACACTCAGTTAGTTCCTATTACATAGTGAGTGGCTATTTCTATCTATTTCAAAATGATTTCCACGATAAGTCTAGTTATGATATGTCACCAGAGATATCACATAGGTATTGGTTATATTCCCCACACTGTACATTTCATACCTGTGACTCATTTATTTTGCAAGTGGAAATTTGTACCTCTTAATTTCCCTCACCTGTTTCTTTCCTTCTTCCACCCCCTCCCCCTCTGGCAACCACATGTTTGTTCTCTGTATCTGTGACTTTGTTTCTGTTTTGTAATGTTTATTCACTTGTTTTCTTTTTCAGATTCCACACATAAGTGAAATCATACAGTGTTTGTTGTCCTCTGTCTGACTTATTTCACGTACCATAGTACCCGCTAGGTCCATCCACGTTGTCACAAGTGGTGATATTTCATTCTTTTTAATGGCAGAGTAATATTCCATTGTAGTTATATAATATACAAGTTCTTCATCTATTGATGGGCATTTAGGTTGCTTCCATGTATTGGCTAATATAAATAATCATGTAATGAACATACAGGTGTATATATATTTTCTAATTAGTGTTCTTGTTTTCTTTGGATAAATACCAAGGCATGTCTCATATGGTAGTTCTATTTTTAATTTTTTGAGGAATCTCCATACTGTTTTCCATAGTGGCTGTATCAATTTACATTCCCACCAACAGTGCACGATGGTTCCTTTTCCTCCACAGCCTCACCAACACTTGCTATCTGTTGTCTTTTTGATAAAAGCCATTCTGACAGGAGTGAGGTGATATCTCATTTTGGTTCTGATTTGCATATCCTTGATGATTAGTGATGCTGAGCATCTTTTAATGTTCCTGTTGGCCATTTGTATGTCTTCTTTGGAAAAATGTCTATTCAGACCCCCTGTCCATTTTTGAATCAGGTTGTTTGTTTTTTTGATGTTGAGTTGTGGCAGTTCTTTGTATATTTTGAATATTAACCCTTGATCAGGTATTTGTTTACAAATATCTTCTCCCATTGAGTAGGTGGCCTTTTCGTTTTGTTGACAGTTTCCTTCACTGTGCAAAAGCTTTTTAGTTTGATGTCCCATTTGTTTAGTTTTGCTTTTCTTTCCCTTGCCTGAGGAGAAATGTCCAAAGAATATTACTAAGACCAATGTGAAAGAGACTACTGCCTATATTTTCTTCTACAAGTTTTATGGTTTCAGGCCTTACATTTAAGTCTTTAATCCATTTTAAATTGATTTTTGTGCATGGTGTGAGAGTAGTACAATTTGATGCTTTTGCATGTAGCTGTCCACTTTTCCCAACACCATTTATTGAAGAGACTGTTTTTTGCCCATTGTATGTTCTTGACCTCTGTGTCATAGATTAATTGCTCATTTAAGTGTGGGTTCATTTCTGAGCCCTATGTTCTGTTCCATTGATCTATGTGTCTGTTTTATGCCAGTGCTGTACTGTTTTGATGACTGTAGCTTTGTAGTATAGTTTGAAATCAGGGAGCATGATACCTCCAGGTTTGTTCTTTCTCAAGGTCATTTGGGCTATTTGGGGCCTTTTGTGTTTCCATGCATATTTTAGAATTATTTGTTCTAGTTTTTGATAATCCCATTGGTATTTTGATAGGGATTGCATTGAATCTGTAGACTGCCTTTCTTTTATAATGCAAAACAGATTTATTGGCATGCACGACTATGAGGATTAGGATCCAAGATGAAAAGGAAAGAATACTTCTGTCCAACAGAGGAGAAGATCAAGATTCTTAAGTAGCTGACTTTGGGTCCTGCTGGGTGGGAAGACTTGCTGTGCTGCCTTCAGATGTTGTCTCTTTACCTGATGCTTCAGATGCTTTAGCAGCCTTTTCAAGCTGTCCTTCACTCTGGGCTGCCTTTTCTAAGTCCTTGGGATAGTTAAGCTGGTATTCCAGATAGCTTATGTTCCTGGTCTCTTGATCCAAGAACTTTTTCATGAAGCGTGAGAGATTGGTTTCTGTATTTTTAGAAGCCGAGGCCTTCACGTGTTGCAGGAGGTTGTTTAATGCGTTCTCCAACTGCGGAGCAGACTCTACGGCTTGTTTGTCAGTTCCCTTGTGTCGTGTGGCCATTTTAACAATATTATAAGTGTCTGCTTATTTAGGCTATATTTACACCAGTTGGATAGGTACCTTTGAGCTAACGGGTCCCGGTCTGCTGTGAAGAAGTAAACAATATAGAACCAATATACAGAGTTTATCTTGGGCTCACTTGTATTACACCACAAAGAATCATGTAACATTATGCTCTATCTAGAAATAGATTATAGCTAGTTAGGAGAAATGATAGTATCATTTTAATTCCTAACAGTAATCACGCGTTATAGGTACTTGTTTGATGATTAAATCATGAGTACAAGCAGCCACCTGTCCAAATCTGTTTCGGCTACTTAGAGAGTGATAGCTTAGATTTGTTTTGTGGCCCACTATCTACAAAGTGTATTCTAGAAGCTGAATTAGTTTTTTTTTATGACATAATTAATTCATCAGCACATCTTATTTCAAAAGTTTTGATAATACAGAGAAAAACCCCAAAGTTCCTCTTCTCCAAGCCCCAACACCCAGAACATGCAGAGGCAAGCCTGCAATCCTACCCTTGGTTTTTCTGCTCCCCTACTGATTTAAGCAAGTGAGTGTTTTGGTTTGGTTTGGTTTCGTTTTCTGGCCACACCGTGCATCTTGAGGGATCTTAGTTTCCCGACCAGGGATTGAACCAGGGCCCTTGGCAGTGAAAGCGCCGAGTTCTAACCACTGGACCGGCAGGGAATTCCCAGCAAATGGCTTTACACACCTGAGACTCAACTTCCTCATCTGTGGAACGAAAAAAATAGTTTCTATCGCATGTTGGCTATTTTATAAAAAGGACTTGACTTTACTGTTCTCTGACTCACTGAAGGTACTTACATAATGATCCAGATGATTATCGCTTGACCCTAGTCTCCTGGGTGTAGGGTACAGTTCTTTCACTTAAAGTGATATGTTATCAGAAAATGAAAAATTATACATCCATATTATTCTTTTAACATTAGTGACTATAAAATCAAGTCCAGTTTATTGATCTAGTAAGAGAAATCTGAGATTTGAAAGCACTTTCTTCTCTTCCGTTTAGAACGATTTGGCTTGGTTTGGTTTTAAACTTAAATATTTTATTATACTTTTTACATGTATATTTTGTAAATTTGTAAATCCCCAGGGCCCCGTTCAGTTCTTTTGTCACCTATAAATCTTAACATACAATGGCACATAGAGAAAAAAGAATGAGGTGCTAACACCTCCTACAGTGTGGATGAACCTCAAAAACATTATGCCAAGTGAAAGAAGCTGGCAGCAAAGGTCACATATTGTATGATTCCCCGAGTATTAAATATCCAGAGTGGGCAAATCCAGAGACAGAAAGCAGATTAGTGGTTGCCAGGGGCTGGAGGAGGGAGGACTGGGGAATGACTGCTGAATAAATAGGGGTGTCATTTTGGGGTGATGAATACGTTTGTCTGCTTTTATTTGGCGGCACCAGGTCCTAGTTGCGGCATGCGGGATCTTTGCTGCCGCGTGTAGGATCTTTAATTGGGGCATGTGGGATCTAGTTCCCTGACCAGAGATTGAACCCAGGCCCCCTGCATTAGAGTGCAGAGGCTTAACCGCTGGACCACCAGGGAAGTCCCGATGAATATGTTTTGAAGCTAGATGGTGGTGATGGTGGCAGAACATTGTGAATGTTCTAAATGCCACTGAACCATACACTTTAAAACGGGTAATTATATATTATTTGAATTTTACCACAATTCTAAAAAATGATATAAGAGGAAAATAATTGTTGTGGATAGACTGTGATAAAGGGTATGAGTGGAATAAGACGTGGGACAAGGCGTCAGTTTGACTGTCCTAAGCCTCTTTTATGTATTGGTGTTCCCCTAACCCAATCCCACTCTCATTAACTCTTATTTTTGTTTGTTTGTTTGGGCACCTATTGTTGTCCTCTTGGATGCACCTGGTGATAGCAGAATAAATATTGAGAAGAAAAGCCTTCAGGTATAAAGGGGCTACATCTAAAATTAGGTAATTAGTCCTTTTATATTTTTAATTCTTTCAGAAATTTGTGTCAACTTTTGAGTTGTGAGATGCTTGATGATATTTTTATCTATGGAAAAATGAGATCTAATGGCCAGATTTCAAGGTCAGGTAAGAGCTTAAAACCATATGCTACATTTGGACTTACGTTTTTATACTGAAATTAATACAGATGATGCAAGTAAGACTTTAAATGGGCACTAAAAACGTGACCTATGTCATGGCAGCATTCCATCTGAGGGCTCACAGTAGTTAAATCCCTTAGGATAGTCATGAGACAATCAAAGCCAGAGGACCAATGAAGCCAGTTGTTACAATTCAAAATAGCCAGTTTGTGAGAAATTAGAAGGTTTTAAACAAAGAGTTAGAAAATGTAAAGAGGAACAAAACAGAGATGAAGACTATAATAACTAAAATGAAAAATACACTAGAAGAAATCAACAGTCTACCCTGTCTTTACATTCCAGATCAGTGAATGCAAAGACAGGGTAGTGGAAATCACTGAAGCTGAACAGAACAAAGAAAAATGAATAAAACTAAATGAGGACAGTTAAAGAGATGTCCAGCATACTAATATTCACATTATAGGAGTCACAGACGGAAAAGAGAGAGAGAGAAAGAAAGGGGCAGAGAACATATCTGAAGACATAATAGCAGAAAACATCCCTAACCTGGGAAAGGAAATACACATCTAGGTCCAGAGAGCAAATAGAGTCCCGAACAGGATCAACCCAAACAGGACCACAGCAAGATACATTGTCATAAATATGGCAAAACTTAAAGAGAGAATACTGGGGACTTCCCTGGTGGTCCAGTGGTAAAAAAATTTGCCTTTCAACGCAGAGGCTTGGTTTCAAAACAAGTGAGTAAACATTACAAAACAGAAACAAAGTCACAGATACAGAGATCAAACATGTGGTTGCCAGAGGGGGAGGGGGTGGAAGAAGGAAAGAAACAGGTGAGGGAATTAAGAGGGACAAATTTTCTGGGTATGTTTGTGCTTCTATCACAGACATGGGATATAGGGTGCACACCTGTGTAGTGTCTGTGTGTGTGCGTGTGTGTTTTCTACCTGGCAGTTCCATTTGAAGAAGGCCCCATGAAGAAAGGTAAGGTCTACCTGCTGCTTTTATTTTGTTTTTCATTTTACTTATTTTTAACATCTTTATTGGAGTATAATTGCTTTACAATGGTGTGTTAGTTTCTGCTTTATAACAAAGTGGATCCATTTTACATATACATATGTTCCCATACCTGCTGCTTTTATTTATTTTTATTTTTAAAATGAATTTATTTTATGTTTGGCTCTGTTGGGTCTTTGTGGCTGTGCGCGGGCTTTCTGTAGTTGCGGCGCTTCTCATTGCAGTGGCTGCTCTTGTGGTGGAGCACAGGCTCTAGGTGTGCAGGCTTCAGTAGTAGTGGCACACTGGCTCAGTAGTTGTGGCGCACAAGCTTAGTTGTTCCGCGGCATGTGGGAGCTTCCCACAGGCAGACTGTTAACCACTGCATCACCAGAGAAGCCCTACCTGCTTCTTTTAAATAAAGTGATTATCCTGGATCAGGGCTCAGGGACCACCACCTCCTGGCTTGAGGCAACACTCACCCAAGAGGCTCCCTTTCAGTGTTGAATTAGCTGGAACCAGGGTTCTCCCAAGGATGTTGATGGTGACAAAATACACTTGAAGGCCACATCATCCGTCAGCTCTGAGCGGCGGAAAGAGCTATGATATGCTTTCCGCATCTTGGGGTGGGGAAGAGGGGGTGAGAAGAGCCGCATGCGGGCCTGGACAGTCTCCTCTTGTGTTACCTTTGCAGAGGTAGGCCCCTCCCCCTCCGCTAGCGTGGATTCCTTCCCCCGTGCCCTCCATAACAGGGAAGGTTGTGAACAGAACTGGGAGAGAAGCCGACTGTGCCCCGCTCCCTCTCTTCCTTAAAGCCCTATGAGTAGTCACTGCAGAAGTGTCCCTTGGAGTCCTCCTTATACCTGAGCTGGTCACCATGAATGGGCCTCAGGCCTGCTTTGAAACACACTGTTCTCCCATTCGAGACTCACACCACCCGTCTTGCACATTTAGGTGGTCCCAATGGGGCAGGGTGCGGGGAGCATGGGTGCTGGGGGAGAGGGTAGAAGAGAACAGGTGGGTCTGTGTAAACACCTCACGGGCAACTGGCAAATTTCTGAGATGTGCATGGCCTATGATGGTGACTCAGGGCTGTTACTGCATGAAAGGAGGCCTCCTGGGCATGCGGTCTGAATGGCGTTGGCTTAGCAATTTCCATCAAATTTACTAACCCCATGTGACACAGAGAACAACTATGCAGAGAACTCACAACTTCATTGAAAATACAAAAGATGCCCTAAAACAAGGGGTCAAGGACTCTACTTCTAATTAATATACTTTGCAGGCCTTTGGGGAACTCTTCTTGGTGGTGAGGTATGCAGAATTTGAAACTGGCTCAAAGGACCTTTGGAAAAAACTGTCACAGACACAATTCAACAGAATGTCGGGGCAGCTGAAGGATCTCAAATGGAAAGGGATGAGGCCATGCCACATGAGGGCACCTACAGTGAAACACGAGTGGAAGACGACAGGGTGGAGGAGGCAACAGCATAGGAGGAAAGGGTGCCATGGGTGGCACGCGCGGCTCAGGCGGCACGGGTGGCACGGGCAGGTTAGGTGGCATGGGAGGCATGGGTGGTATGGGCGCCCCAGGCAGCAGAGGCAGCTCCAGCGGCACTTGCTCCAGAAGAACGTGGACCCAATCCAGCTCCTGAAGCAGAATGGCACTGCAGGGTTCACACACGCTGACGACAGCAAGGGGGACCAGGGGCACGTGGGGCACGTTTCTGAGCATTACTGCCCTCTGATGTCTCCGACACTTGGCCCTTCTACTCTTAAACCAAGCCTACAAGCAGAGAGAAAAAGGGATTCGTATATTGAGCATTTCATGTCAGACATGAAAAATTGCAGCAGGGAGCTCTCGGTGCCTTGAAGATTTGAAAGTGCATCAGGAGAAGCTATTTCCTTCTTGCTAAAGTATCTTAGGATATGTAGCTGAAGGCGCTCCCTTCAGCCGCCCTCCCCCCCCAACAGCGAGCACCGACTATGTGCCAGGCTCTGGATTGGCATATGGCTTTGTCTCTCCCCTCCCACCTTTACTATTATTTCCCCCACTCTTACATGCAGGTGGAGCTGACCAACTGCGCTCTGTCCCTGCTGTTATTACTATGCCTGGTAGGTCTGTGTCCTGACAACTGACCGTCAGCTCCAGCTGCCACTAATCCCTACTCATTGGGCAGGTGTCACCTTAGTTATGGGGGAAGTTGTGCATAGGAAAAAGTGGGTGCCTTTTAAAATCATACTGAGGGGAACGGTCCCCATTTTGAAAAACCCATCTTTGGTTACAGTAAATAATCAATAGGAGTGGGTTGGATTTTTAAACAAAAGTTTTCCCCAAGGATGACTAAAAAGGGTCATTCATCCTCTGGAACCTTGGGATGGTTAAAAAGATGGAGATGGTATTGTGAGGGAGGTTTGGTCATGGGGGGCCCAGGGACTTTGTGGCTTGTCTTGCTGGACACCGGAACTGAAGCCCTGGACACTGCCTTAATATTAGACTATAGGGGTAACAAATGCTTAGACGAACTCAGCCCAAATTTACTAAAACTCTTAACATCTTTGCCCAGACAAGAGTTTGGGGTAAAAGAGGCATACCATTGTCACCGCTGTCAATTCTGCACTCTCCAACCTGCCCCACCCTCCAAACCTTCCTGGGCTCAGGACCAGGTCAGTTCACTCCGCTCTGGCTACAGTTGCAGGGCCTTGGACCAGAGCCTCTGGTGCCCAGCAAGGTTGCGCCCTCTAGGAGCTGCTAATCAACCAGGAGATCCCCATCCTGTCCCTTAGGCTTAAGTCAAGAGGGCGCAACTTGCATTTTAGGAAGACAGCCGACAACCACGTGAGTGAGGGGTCACAAAACGGCTCCCCCCTAAACATCTGCCAACTATTAACAACTGAGAGTAAAACCTGTCCTGGGGGCTGCACTGCTCCCTCAGCATCTCAGTTAATGGAATTATGCCATATTTAGATTTCTGGATGTTTCCACGCGGCAAATTTTACATGAGACCAAGGGCCTCCTCTCTCTGTCGCCCCAGTTTCCCTCTCCCATCTTAGTATTTGGGTCCTTCTGCTGCATGAATATGTAGTCGAGAAAAGCCAGTGTAATAGAGCTCACTTTGGGGGGTTCGAGTGTACCAATGGTCAAATCTGCATAAATATAAGCAATGTGCAACGCTGGCTATGTGAGGTTCAGGCTGACACTACTTCCATATTTCCAATACTGGTTTCATAAAACAACTCCTACTGTCCTTGCAAACCAAGGGAGGGTGTCCATTAAATATTTCTTTGGGACGCTCATGCTGTAGAGTTTGAAGATAGATGAACACATTCTCCCGTCTTCTTCATGTGTTTCTTGTTGCTCCTTTTCCCTTCAGAACTCCATTAAGAGACCACTACGTAAACCCAGGAGAAGCAAGCCACCAAAACTTCAGTTTCTCTTTTCCTCTGAGCTTGCTTTGCCTGCTTGACAAAGCAGAGGCCTGCGCTTCCCAGGCTCTGGCCAGACCTGACTGTGAGCCCAGCCCATGGTCTTAGGCCGCCAGCACTGTTTTCCAGACCCCACCACCAGCTCTGCAGCCCGTGTCCATCACTGCCCTCCACATGCTCTCTGCAGCAAAGCTAGTGAACCCATCCTGATTCTTCTTTCCTTCCTTCCTTCTTTCTTCCTTTCTATCAATCTTGTGTTTTAAAAAAATATTCATCTTCCACAACAAGCGAAGCCACTGCACTGAGAAAACCACGCACCACAACAAAGAGTAACCCCAGCTCTCCTCAACTAGCAAAGAGCCCACGCACAGCAACGAAGACCCAATGCAGCCAAATATAAATAAATAAATATATTAAAAATATATATATACTCCTTTGATACAACTTACTGTGTTCTATGGACAGATAGTCAGCTTCTGTGCCATGAGCTACCAACTAGTAACCACTACCTGAATGAATGAGCAAGTATTTCAGATTAACACAGGTAAGCGACTAGCTGAGAGCCAACCACTGACCATCACAAACAAAGTCTTCGAAACCAATCCCTCATAATAGTATGAAAAGGGTAGAAAAAAATTCTTAGACAATAGAAATTGCTCAAAATAATATTCACTGATACATTTGGTAGTTTCATAATGTTGAATTTACGCAGTATCTCCAAGACATGTATCGATAGTATCCAATTATTCTCAAACCCGTCCATCTATTGAGGTCAGTGGCAATTTATTCAAATTTGTTCTTTTTGTTTGTTTTATTGTTTTATGTGTTTAGACAACTTCCTAAAGGTTGCAAACCCTTCCCCCCTCCATCATACTGCATAACCTACTATGTTAGCAATGTTTTCAGGCTGCACATCCAAAAATTTCAGAAAATTAAAATTTACGGCTGAAACTCTCTACACTGCTCTACCAAACACATAAAAACAACAGCAAGAGGACCAGGCACTTGGAGTTCTAAGCTATTCGTCTCCCCATCTGTCTCATCTAAACTAAACGTATATTAGTTGCTCACATGTTGTATTCCGAGGTGAATTATTCCCTTACCCAATTGCCTGAACACTTGTAAATTCACTCCTTATACAAAGAGCTTAGGCCTGGCTTTAAAACTTTTAAATAATTTAGTATACTTGAACCCTCTTCTAACCCAGCTATTTGGTGCATTAATTTGAATAATTGCCAAGTCAGAATCATCCCCAACATGATTCCACAGAGACCTGTCCCCTAAGGGATACCAGTTTTGGAAGGAGTTTAACTTTACTGGAGATACATATATTCTGGCCCCAAAGCCCCAAAAGTCCAAACCTTATTTCCAAAACATCAACAAGTGTACAAAAACACACCAACTTGAGAATGTCTAGGACAAGGTATCCAACTCCTAAAGCAGGTTTTAGATTGGCTGCCCTGCCAAGTTGCTTTTTTCAGGTTTACTGACCCTCACTCTGGCTTCAGTCACTCCCAGGCGTCTTGCAATCTCCTTTCTGAGGGTGAAATCTGTTGAAAATATTCAGCATTTGACATTATGGATGAAATGAAATATACAATGCACATTTCATGCTATGTTCAAATGTTTATTCAGAGAGTAACCAAGATGGTGACATAGGAAAAACCCCAAGCTTACCTCCTTCCATGGGTACACCAAAATTACAGCTATTTACAGAGCAACTTTTTTTTTTTTTTTTTAAATTTATTTTTATTTTTTGGCTGTGTTGGGTCTTTGTTTCTGTGCAAGGGCTTTCTGTAGTTGCGGTGAGCGGGGGCCACTCTTCATCGTGGTGCGCGGGCCTCTCACTGTCGCGGCCTCTCTTGTTGCGGAGCACAGGCTCCAGACGCGCAGGCTCAGTAGTTGTGGCTCACGGGCCCAGTTGCTCCGTGGCATGTGGGATCTTCCCAGACCAGGGCTCGAACCCGTGTCCCCTGCATTGGCAGGCGGATTCTCAACCACTGCGCCACCAGGGAAGCCCCTACAGAGCAACTTTTTTTTTTTTTTTTTTTTTTTTTGCGGTACGCGGGCCTCTCACTGTTGTGGCCTCTCCCGTTGCGGAACACAGGCTCCGGACGCGCAGGCTCAGTGGTCATGGCTCATGGGCCCAGCTGCTCCACGGCATGTGGGATCTTCCCGGACCAGGGCACGAACCCGTGTCCCCTGCATCGGCAGGCGGACCCTCAACCACTGCGCCACCAGGGAAGCCTACAGAGCAACTATTGATGAGAATGACCTGAAGACTAGCAGAAAAGAGCTTCCACAACTATAGGTATAAAGAAGGAAACACAATGAGATGGATAGGAAGGGCCGAGATGTGGTATAGTCAAGACCCACACCCCCAGGTTGGCGACCCATAAATGGGAGGATAATTACAATTGCAGAGGTTCTCCCCAAGAAGCAAGGGGTCCAAGCACATTAGATTTACGGACTGGGAGAAAATATTTGCACACAATGCAACTGACAAGGGCTTAATTTCCACAATACGCCAATAGCTCATACAACTCAATCACAAAAAAACAAGCGACACAATCAGTAAATGGGCAGAAGATCTAAATAGACATTTCTCCAAAGAAGACATACAGATGGCCAACAGGCACATGAAAAGATGCTCACCATCAGTAATCCCATATCTGGGCATATACCTGAAAAAGATGAAAGCTCTAATTTGAAAAGATACATGCACCCCAATATTCAGAGCAGCACTGTTTACAATAACTAAGATGTGGAAGCAACCTAAGTGTCCATCAACAGATGAATGGATAAAGACGATGTGGTATATATATACAATGGAATATTACTCAGCCATAAAAAGGTATGAAATCCTGCCATTTGTAACAACATGGACGGACTTAGAGAGTATTATCCTAAGTGAAGTAAGTCAGACAGAGAAAGACAAATATTACATGATATCACTTATATGTGGAATCTAAAAAACAGAACAAGTGAACTTATTTACAAAACAAAAACAGATTCACAGACATAAAAAACAAACTTCTGGTTTCCAAGTGGGGGGATAAATTGGGAGCACAGGATTAACAGATGCACACTACCATAGATACCAGATAAACCACAAGGATTTATTGTATAGCACAGGGAACTCTATTCAATATCTTGTAATAAAATATAATGGAACAGAATAAGAAAAAAGAATATAGATATATACATATATATATGTATAATCTAATGCACTGCTATATATAAACCTCATGGTAACCACAAACCAAAAATCTATAATAGATACACACACAAAAAAAAGAGAAAGGAATCCAAACATAACACTAAAGACAGTCATCAAATCACAAGGGAAGAGAGCAAAAGAAGAAGGAACAAAAAAGAACTCCAAAAACAATTAGCAAAATGGCAGTAATTACATACTTACCAATAATTACTTTAAATATAAATGGAATAAATGCTCCAATCAAACGACAAAGAGTGGCTGAATGGATACAAAAACAAGACCCACATACATGCTGCCTACAAGAGACGCACTTCAGATCTAAAGACTCAGACAGAAAGTGAAGGGATGGAAAAAGGTATTCCATGCAAATGGAAATCAAAATAAAGCTGGAGTAGCATTTCTCATATGAGACAAAATAGACTTTAAAATAAAGACTATTACAAGAGACAAAGAAGGACACTACATAATGATCAAGGGATCGATCCAAGAAGAAGATATAACAATTGTAAATATTTAAGCACCCAACATAGGAGCCCCTCAATACATAAGGCAAAGGCTAACGGCCATAAAAGGGGAAATCGGCAGTAACACAATCATAGTAGGGCACTTTAACACCCCACTTTCACCAATGGACAGGTCATCCAAAATGAAGATAAATAAGGAAACACAAGCTTTAAATGATACGTTAAACAAGATGGACTTAGTTGAGATTTATAGGACATTCCATCCCAAAACAACAGAATACACATTCTTCTCAAGTGCTCATGGAACATTCTCCAGGATAGATCATATCTTGGATCACAAACCAAGCCTTGGTAAATTTAAGAAAATTGAAATCATATCAAGTATCTTTTCCGAACACCACGCTATGAAAGTAGATATCAATTACAGGAAAACACCTGTAAAAAATACAAACACATGGAGGCTAAACAATACACCACTTAATAACGAAGTGATCACTGAAGAAATCAAAGAGGAAATCAAAAAATACCTAGAAACAAATGACAATTGAGACACGATGACCCAAAACCTATGGGATGCAGCAAAAGCAGTTCTAAGAGGGAAGTTTATAGCAATACAATCCTACCTTAAGAAACAGGAAACATCTCAAATAAACAACCTAACCTTGCACCTAAAGCAATTAGAGAAAGAAGAACAAAAACACCCCCCAAAGTTAGCAGAAGGAAAGAAATCATGAAGATCAGATCAGAAATAAATGAAAAAGAAATGAAGGAAATGTTAGCAAAGATCAATAAAACTAAAAGCTGGTTCTTTGAGAAGATAAACAAAATTGATAAACCGTTACCCAGACGCATCAAGAAAAAAAGGAGAAGACAAATCAATAGAATTAGAAATGAAAAAGCAGAAGTAACAACTGACACTGCAGAAATACAAAGGATCATGAGCGATTACTACAAGCAACTATATGCCAATAAATTTGACAACGGGAAAAAATGGACAAATTCTTAGAAAGGCACAACTTGCCGAGACTGACCCAGGAAGAAATACAAAATATGAACTGACCGATCACAAGCACTGAAATTGAAAGTGTGATTAAAAATCTTCCAACAAACAAAGGCCCAGGACCAGATGGCTTCACAGGTGATTTCTATCAAACATTTAGAGAAGAGCTAACACCTATCAATCTCAAACTCTTCCAAAATATAGCAGAGGGAGGAACACTCCCAAACTCATTCTACAAGGCCACCATCACCCTGATACCAAAACCAGACAAGATGTCACAAAGCAAGAAAACTACAGGCCAACATCACTGATGAACATAGATGCAAAAATCATCAACAAAATACTAGCAAACAGAATCCAACAGCACATTAAAAGGACCATGCACCATGATCGAGTGGGGTTTATTCCAGGAATGCAAGGATCCTTCACTATACGCAAATCAATCAATGTGATACACCATATTAACACATTGAAGGAGGAAAACCATAGGATCATCTCATTGGATGCAGAGAAAGCTTCCGACAAAATTCAACACCCATTTATGATAAAAACCCTGCAGAAAGTAGGCATAGAGGGAACTTTCCTCAACATAATAAAGGCCATATATGACAAGCCCACAGCCAACATCGTCCTCAATGCTGAAAAACTGAAACCATTTCCACTAAGATCAGGAACAAGACAAAGTTTCCCACTTTCACCACTATTATCCAACATAGTTTTGGAAGTTTTAGCCACAGCAATCAGAGAAACAAAAAATAAAAGGAATCCAAATTGGAAAAGAAGAAGTAAAGCTGTCAGTGTTTGCAGATGACATGATACTATACATAAAGAATCCTAAAGATGCTAGCAGAGAACTACTAGAGTGAATCAATGTATTTGGTAAAGTAGCAGGATACAAAATTAATGCACAGAAATTTCTGGCATTCCTATACACTAATGATGAAAAATCTAAAGGTGAAACTAAGAAAACACTCCCATTTACCACTGCAACAAAAAGAATAAAGTATCTAGGAATAAACCAACCTAAGGAGACAAAAGACCTGCGTGCACACAATTATAAGACACTGATGAAATAAATTAAAGATGACACGAATAGATGGAGAGATATACCATGTTCTTGGAATGGAAGAATCAACATTGTGAAAATGACTCTACTACCCAAAGCAATCTACAGATTTAATGCAATCCCTATCAAACTACCACTGGCATTTTTCACAGAACTAGAACAAAAAATTTCACAAATTGTATGGAAACACAAAAGACCCCGAATACCTAAAGCAATCTTGAGAATGAAAAATGGAGCTGGAGGAATCAGGCTCTCTGACTTCAGACTATACTACAAAGCTACAGTAATCAAGACAGTATGGTACTGGCACAAAACCAGAAATACAGATCAATGGAACAGGATAGAAAGCCCAGACATAAACCCACGCACATATGGTCACTTTATCTTTGATAAAGGAGGCAAGAATATAGGATGGAGAAAAGACAGCCTCTTCAATAAGTGGTGCTGGGAAAACTGGACAGGTACATGTAAAAGTATGAAATTAGAACACTCCCTAACACCATATACAAAAATAAACTAAAAATGGATTAAAGACCTAAATGTAAGGCCAGACACTATCAAACTCTTAGAGGAAAACATAGGCAGAACACTCTATGACATAAATCAGAGCAAGATCCTTTTTGACCCACTTCCTAGAGAAATGGAAATTAAAACAAAAATAAACAAATGGGACCTACTGAAACTTCAAAGCTTTTTCACAGCAAAGGAAACCATAAACAAGACCAAAAGACAACCATCAGAATGGAAGAAAGTATTTGCAAATGAAGCAACTGACAAAAGATTAATCTCCAAAATTTACAAACAGTTCATGCAGCTCAATATCAAACAAACAACAGCTCAATCCATAAATGGGCAGAAGATCTGAATAGACATTTCTCGAAAGAAGATACACAGATTGCCAACAAACACATGAAAGAATGCTCAACATCAGTTTTTTATAAATTTATTTATTTTTGGCTCTGTTGGGTCTTCATTTCTGTGTGAGGGCTCTCTCTAGTTGCGGCAAGCGGGGGCCACTCTTCATCGCAGTGCACGGGCCGCTCACTATCACGGCCCCTCCTGTTGCGGAGCACAGACTCCAGACGCACAGGCTCAGTAGTTGTGGCTCACGGGCTCAGTTGCTCCGTGGCATGTGGGATCATCCCAGACTAGGGCTCGAACCCGTGTCCCCTGCATCGGCAGGCAGATTCTCAACCACTGCACCACCAGGGAAGCCCTGCTCAACATCGTTAATCATTAGAGAAATACAAATCAAAACTACAATGAGATGTCATATCACACCAGTCAGAATGGCCATCATCAAAATATCTAGAAACAATAAATGCTGGAGAGGGTGCACAGAAAAGGGAATGCTCTTGCACTGTTGGTTGGAAAGTAAATTGATACAGCCACTATGGAGAACAGTATGGAGCTTCCTTAGAAAACTAAAAATAGAACTACCATACGACCCAGCAAACCCACTACTGGGAATATACCCTGAGAACACCGTAATTGCAAAGGAGTCATGTACCACAATGTTCATTGCGGCTCTATTTCCAATAGCCAGGACATGGAAGCAACCTAAGTGTCCATCAACAGGTGAATGGATAAAGAAGATGTGGCACATATGTACAATGGAATATTACTCAGCCATAAAAAGAAACAAAATTGAGTTATTTGTAGTGAGGTGGATGGACCTAGAGTCTGTCATACAGAGTGAAGTAAGTCAGAAAGAGAAAAACAAATACCGTATGCTAACACATATATATGGAATCTAAGAAAAAAAAATGTCATGAAGAACTCGGCACAAGACAGGAATAAAGGCACAGACCGACCATAGCATGGACTTGAGGAGACGGGGAGGGGGAAGGGTAAGCTGGGACAAAGTGAGAGAGTGGAATGGACATATATACACTACCAAACGTAAGGTAGATAGCTAGTGGGAAGCAGCCACATAGCACACGGAGATCAGCTCGGTGCTTTGTGACCACCTAGAGGGGTGGGATAGGGAGGGTGGGAGGGAGGGAGATGCAAGAGGGAAGAGATATGGGAACATATGTATATGTATCACTGATTCACTTTGTTATAAAGCAGAAACTACCACACTATTATAACGCAATTATACTCCAATAAAGATGTTAAAAAAACAAAAAAAGAGAACAAGACCCAAAGTTAGTACAAGGGACGAAGTCACAAAGATCAGAGAAGAAAGAAATGAAATAGATTTTAAAATATATAAAATATCAATGGAAGTAAGAGATGATTCTTTGAAAAGGTACATAAAATTGTTAAACCTTTAGCCAGACTCATCAAGAAAAAGAGAAATTGGGTCCAAATCAATAAAATCAGAAAAGAAACAGAGGTTAGAACCAACACCACAGAAATACAAAGGATCATAAGAGATTACTATGAACAATCATACGTCAATAAAATGGACAAACTAGAAGAAATGAACAAATTCCCAGAAAGGTACCGTCTCCCAAGACTAAAGCAATAAGAAATTGAAAATTTGAATACATCAATTATCAGTAATGAAACTGAATTGGATAATAAAAAAGGATATATTTTACAGTCCCAGGAATACAGCCAATATTTTATAATAACTTTAAATGGAGAATAATCTATGAAAATGTTGAATCACTGTGTTGCACGTCTGAAACTAATATAACATTGCAAATCAAATATACCTCAATAAAAACAGATATTAGGGAGTAGAGAGCAGAAGCAAGAAGAACTACAATCCCACAGCCTGTGGGACAAAAACCACAATCACAGAAAGATAGACAAGATGAAAAAGCAGAGGGCTATGTACCAGATGAAGAAACAAGATGAAACCCCAGAAAAACAACTAAATGAAGTGGAGATAGGAAAAATTCCAGAAAATGAATTCAGAATAATGATAGTGAAGATGATCCAGGACCTCGGAAAACGAATGGAGGCAACAATTGAGAAGATGCAAGAAATGTTAAACAAAGATCTAGGAGAATTAAAGCACAAACAAACAGAGATGAACAATACAATAACTGAAATGAAAAATACACTAGAAGGAATCAATCGCAGAATAACTGAGGCAGAAGAACAGATAAGTGACCTGGAAGACAGAATGGTGGAGTTCACTGCCACGGAACAGAATAAAGAAAAAAGAATGAAAAGAAATGAAGACAGCCTAAGAGACCTCTGGGACAACATTAAACGCAAAAACATTCGCATTATAGGGGTCCCAGAAGGAGAATAGAGAGAGAAAGTACCCGAGAAAATATTTGAAGAGATTATAGTGGAAAACTTCCCTAACGTGGGAAAGGAAATAGCCACCCAAGTCAAGGAAGCACAGAGAGTCTCAGGCAGGATAAACCCAAGGGGAAACACGCCGAGACACATAGTAATCAAATTGACAAAAATTAAAGGCAAAGCAAAACTACTGAAAGCAACAAGGGAAAAATGACAAATAATATACAAGGGAACTGCCATAAGGTTAACAGCTGATTTCTCAGCAGGAACTCTACAAGCCAGAAGGGAGTGGGATGATATACTTAAAGTGATGAAAGGGAAGAACCTACCACCAAGACTACTCTACGCGGCAAGGATCTCATTGAGTTCGATGGAGAAATCTAAAGCTTTACAGACAAGCAAAAGCTAAGAGAATTCAGTACTACCAAACCAGTTTTACAACAAATGCTACAGGAAGTTCTCTAAGTGGGAAACACAAGAGAAGAAAAGGACCTACAAAAAAAAAACCCATAACAATTAAGACAATGGTAACAGGAACATACGCATCAATAATTACCTTAAACGTGAATGGACTAAATGCTCCAACTGAAAGACACAGGCTCGCTGAATGGACAGAAAAATAAGAACCATATAGATGCTGTCTACAAGAGACCCACTTCAGACCAAGGGACCATACAGACTGAAAGTGAGGGGATGGAAAAAGATATTCAATGCAAATGGAAATCAAAAGAAAGCTGGAGGGCTTCCCTGGTGGCGCAGTGGTTGTGAGTCTGCCTGCCGATGCAGGGGATACGGGTTCGTGCACTAGTCCGGGAAGATCCCATATGCCGCTGAGCGGCTAGGCCCGCGAGCCATGGCCGCTGAGCCTGCGCGTCTTGAGCCTGTGCTCCGCAACGGGAGATGCCACAGCAGTGACAGGCCCGCGTACCGCCAAAAAAAAAAAAAAAAAATCTTCCAACAAGCAAAAGTCCAGGACCAGATAGCTTCACAGGTGAATTCTATCAAACATTTAGAGAAGAGCTAACACCCATCCTTCTCAAACTCTTGCAAAAAATTGCAGAGGAAGGAACACTCCCAAACTCATTCTATGAGGCCACCATCACCTGGGTACCAAAACCAGACAAAGATACTACAAAAAAGAAAATTACAGAACAATATCACTGATGAACATAGATGCAAAAATCCTCAACAAAATCCTAGGAAACGGAATACAACAACACATTAAAAGAATCAGACACCGTGATCAAATGGGATTTATCCCAGGAATGCAAGGATTCTTCAATATATGCAAATCAGTCAATGTGATACACCATATTAACACGTTGAAGAAGAAAAGCCATATGATAATCTCAATAGATGAAGAAAAAGCTTTTGAGAAAATTCAACACCCATTTATGATAAAAATTCTCCAGAAAGTAGGCATAGAGGGAACCTACCTCAATATAATAAAGCCCATATACGACAAACCCACAGCAAACATCATGCTCAGTGGTGAAAAACTGAAAGCACTTCCTAAAATCAGGAACAAGACAAGGTTGCCCACTCTCACCACTATTTTTCAACATAGCTTTGGAAGTCCTAGCCACGGCAATCGGAGAAGAAAAAGAAATAAGAGGAATACAAATTGGAATAGAAGAAGTAAAGTTATCCCTGTTTGCAGATGGCATGATACTATACATAGAGAATCCTACAGATGCCACCAGAATACTACTAGAGCTAACCAATGAATTTGGTAAAGTTGCAGGATACAAAATTAATGCACAGAAATCTCTTGCATTCCTATACACTAATGATGAAAAATCTGAAAGAGAAATTAAGGAAACACTCCCATTTACCATGGCAACAAAAAGAATAAAATACCTAGGAATAAACCTACCTAGAGAGACAAAAGACCTGTATGCAGAAAACTATAAGACACTGATGAAAGAAATTAAAGATGATACCAACAGATGGAGAGATATACCATGTTCTTGGATTGGAAGAATCAGCATTGTGAAAATGGCAATACTACCCAAAGCAATCTACAGATTCAATGCAATCCCTATCAAATTACCAATGGCATGTTTTACAGAACTAGAACAAAAAAATCTTAAAATTTGTATGAAGACACAAAAGACCCCGAATATCCAAAGCAGTCTTGAGGGAAAAAATGGAGCTGGAGGAATCAGACTCGCAGACTTCAGACTATACTACAAAGGTACAGCAATCAAGACAATACGGTACTGGCACAAAAACAGAAATACAGATCAATGGAACAGGATAAGAAGCCCAGACATAAACCCACGCACCTATGGTCAACTAATCTATGACAAAGGAGGCAGGGATGTACAATGGAGAAAAAGACAGTCTCTTCAATAAGTGGTGGTGGGAAAACTGGACAGCTCCATGTAAAAGAATGCAATTAGAACACTCCCTAACACCATACACAAATATAAAGTCAAAATGGATTAGAGACCTAAATGTAAGACCGAGCACTATAAAACTCTTAGAGGAAAACATAGGAAGAACACTCTTTGAGATAAATTGCAGCAAGATCTGTTTTGTTCCACTGCCTAGAGTAATGAAAATAAAAACAAAAATAAACCAATGGGACCTAATGAAACTTAAAAGCTTTTGCATAGCAAAGGAAACCATCAACAAGGCCAAAAGACAACCCTCAGAATGGGAGAAAATATTTGCAAATGAAGCAAGTGACAAAGGATTAATCTCCAAAATTTACAAGCAGCTCATGCAGCTCAATAGCAAAAAAACAAACGACCCAATCCAAAAATGGGCAGAAGACCTAAACAGACATTTCTCCAAAGAAGACATACAGATGGCCAAGAAGCACATGACAAGCTGCTCAACATCACTATTATTAGAGAAACGCAAATCAAAACTACAATGAGGTATCACCGCACACCAGTTAGAATGGGCATCATCAGAAAATCTACAAACAACAAATGCTGGAGAGGGTGTGGAGAAAAGGGAACCCTCTTGCCCTGTCGGTGGGAATGTAAATTGATATAGCCACTATGGAGAACAGCATGGAGGTTCCTTAAAATACTAAAAATAGAATTACCATATGACCCAGTAATCCCACTCCTGGGCATATACCCAGAGAAAACCATAATTCAAAACGACACATGCACCCCAATGTTCATTGCGCACTATTTACAATAGCCAGGTCATGGAAGCAACCTAAATGCCCATCGTCAGATGAATGGATAAAGATGTGGTACATATGTACAATGAAATATTACTCAGCCATGAAAAGGAACGAAATTGGGTCATTTGTAGAGATGTGGATGGATCTAGAGACTGTCATACAGAGTGAAGTAAGTCAGAAAGAGAAAAACAAATATCCTATATTAATGCATATATGTGGAACCTAGAAGAATGGCACAGATGAACCAGTTTGCAGGGCAGAAATAGAGACGCACATGTACAGAACAAACATATGGACACCAAGGGGGGACAGTGGGGTGGTGGTGGTGGTGGGATGAACTGGGAGACTGGGATTGACATATATACACTAATATGTATAAAATGGATAACTAATAAGAACCCGCTGTATAAAAAAATAAATAAAATTCTAAAAAATAAATATATAAAAAAATAAAAACGGACATCACTAATCATCAGAGTAATGCAAACCACAACTACAATGAGATATCACCTTAGAAGAGCTACCACCCAAAAGACTACAGGGACTTCCCTGGTGGCGCAGTGGTTAAGAATCCACCTGCCAGTGCAGGGGACACGGGTTTGAGCCCTGGTCCAGGAAGATCCTACATGCCACAGAGCAACTAAACCCGTGCACCACAACTACTGAGCCTGCGCTCTAGAGCCCTCGAGCCAGAACTACTGAGCCCGTGTGCCACAACTACTGAAGCCTGCGCACCTGCAGCCTGTGATCCACCACAAGAGAAGCCACCGCAATGAGAAGCCCGTGCACCGCAGCAAAGAGCAGCTCTGGCTCACCTGCAACTAGACTAAGCTCGCGCACAGCATCGAACACCCAATGCAGCCAAAACTAAGTAAATTAATTAATTCTTAAAAAGACTACAAGTAACAAATATTAGTGAGGATGTGGAGAAAGGGGAACCCTTGTACACTGTTGGTGGGAATGTAAATTGGTGGAGCCACTGTGGCAAACAGTATGGAGGTTTCTCAAAAAACTAAAAATAGAACTACCATATGACCCAGCAATTTCAATCCTGGGTATATATCTGAAAAAAACACTAATTCAAAAAGATACATGCACCCCAATGTTCATAGCAGCATCTTTTACAATAGCCAAGATATGGAAGCAACCTGAGTGTCCATCAATAGAGGAACGGATTAAGAAGATGTGGTATGCATATACAATGGAGGTTAAAAAGAATAAAAATTTGCCATTTGCAACAACATGGATGGACTTGGAGGGTATTATGCTTAGTGAAATAAGTAGGACAGAGAAAGACAAATGATCTCACTTATATGTGGAATCTAAAAATGAAAGCAAACTATTGAATACAACAAAAAAGAAACACTCTCATAGATATAGAGAACAAACTAGTGGTTACCAGTGGGGAGAAACAGGGGAGAAGGACGAGATAGGGGCTGTGGATTAATAGGTACAAACTACTATGTATAAAATAAATAAGCTACAAGGATATATTGTACAGCATGGGGAATATAGCCAATATTTTATAATAACTATAATGGAGTAGAACCTTAAAAAATTGTGAATCACTGTATTGTACACCTGAAACTTATATAATATTGTACATCAGCTGTAACTCAATTTAAAAAAACCCCGATAACCCTAAAGTCTCCACCAAGAAACTGCTAGAACTAATAAATGAATTCAGTAAAGTTTCAGGATTCAAGTTAATATACAGAAATCTGCTGCTTTTCTCTACACTATAATACACTATACTCTGAGAGAGAAAGCAAGAAAACAATCCCATTTAAAATAGCTTCAAGGGCTTCCCTGGTGGCGCAGTAGTTAAGAATCCACCTGCCAATGCAGGGGCCACGGGTTCAAGCCCTGGTCTGGGAAGATCCCACACGCCGCGGAGCAACTAAGCCTGTGGGACACAACTACTGAGCCTGCGCTCTGGAGCCTGCGAGCCACAGCTACTGAGCCCGTGTGCCACAACTACTAAAGCCCGCGTGCCTAGAGCCTGTGCTCTGCAACAAGAGAAGCCACCGCAATGAGAAGGCCCCACTTGCCGCAACTAAAGAAAGCCCACGTGCAGCAACAAAGACCCAACGCAGCCAAAAATAAAAATAATTCATTAATAATAATAAGTAAACTAGCATGAAAAAGAATAAAATGCCTAGGAATAAACTTAACCAAGGAAGTGGAAGACCTATACTCTGAAAACTATATATAAAACACTGATGAAGGAATTTGAAAATGTTCCCCCAAAATGGCAAGATATACTGTGTTCTTGGATTGGAAGAATTAATATTGCTAAAATATCCATACAGGAAACACAGGGGACCCCGAATGGCCAGGGCAGTCTTGAGAACGAGGAACGGAGCTGAAGGAGTCGGGCTCCCTGGCTTCGGGCTGTACTACAGAGCTGCAGTGGTCGGGACACTGTGGTACTGGCGCAGAGGCAGGGAGATGGATCAATGCAACAGGATGGAAAGCCCAGAGATGAACCCACGCACATATGGTCACCTTATCTTTGATAAAGGAGGCAGGAGTGTACAGTGGAGAAGGGACAGCCTCTTCAATGGGTGGTGCTGGGAGGACTGGACAGGTACATGTAAAGGTATGAGATTAGATCACTCCCTGGCACCATGCACAAAAGTAAGCTCAAAATGGATTGAGGGCCTGAATGTAAGGCCAGAAGCTGTCGGGCTCTTAGAGGAAAGCATAGGCAGAACACTCTATGACATAAATCACAGCAAGATCCTTTTTGACCCACCTCCTAGAGAAATGGAAATAGAAACAAGGGTGAACAGGTGGGACCTAGTGAAACTTCGGGGCCTTTGCACAGCGGAGGAAACCATAAGCAAGACCAGGGGACCACCCTCAGAATGGAAGAAGGTGTTTGCAGATGGAGCAACTGACAAAGGATTAATTTCCAAAATTTGCAAGCAGCTCGTGCATCTCAATAATAGAAAAAGGGGCAACCCAATCCAGGAATGGGCAGGGGACCTGGGTAGACATTTCTCCAAGGAAGTTGTGCAGACTGCCAGCAAGCACATGGAGGAATGCTCAACATCATTAATCATTAGGGAAATACAGATCAGGGCTGCAGTGAGATATCATCTCACACCGGTCAGAATGGCCATCATCAAAAAATCTAGAAACAATGAATGCTGGAGAGGGTGTGGAGAAAGGGGAACGCTCCTGCACTGCTGGTGGGAATGTGAATTGGTACAGCCACTATGGAGAACAGTATGGGGGTTCCTTGGAAAACTACAAGTGGATCTGCCACGTGACCCAGCGGGCCCACTACTGGGCATATACCCTGGGAGGACCATGGTTCAAAGGGAGTCATGTACCAGGATGTTCATTGCAGCTCTATTTACAATGGCCCGGAGATGGAAGCAACCTAGGTGCCCATCATCGGATGAATGGATGGGGAAGATGTGGCACATATATACAATGGAATATTACTCAGCCATAAAAGGAAATGAAATTGAGTGAGGTGGGGAAATTGGATGAAGGCAGTCAAAAGGTACAAACTTCCAGTTATAAGATAAATAAGTACTAGGGATATAATGTACAACATGATAAATAAAATTAACACTGCTGTATGTTATATACGAAATCTGTTAAGAGAGTTCCTAAAAGTTCTCATCACACAAAAACCTTTTCTTCTGTTTAATTATGTATCTATGTGAGATGATGGATGGTCACCAAACTTATTATGATAATCATTTCATGATGCACGTAAGCCAACTCATTATGCTGTGCACCTTAAACTTATACAGTACCGAATGTTAATTACATCATAATAAACTGGAAGAAAAAATATTTATCAGGCAGCTCTAGACATCCAAATCAAGGGGCATCTTGAGTTTGACACTTTTGAGAAAGGGAGAAATTGGGCTGATCCAATTATCACACCACAGCAAAAAGCAACCGAACTTGGAGTAATCGAGTTGAACAGAAAATCCTAAACCGAAGTTGATGCTACTTACCATCCCTTCTTGTTGAATCGTCTCCTACCGCCATCCAGGTTTCCACGATACGGTTTGCCTACAAACAGCCTCTCCAAACACTCCTCCTCTGTCTCTTGCACGCTTCTTTTATTGTCTTTCAATATTCCCTAGCTCAGTGAATATACCAGCAGCCATTCATTTGGGCAAATCAGAAATTTATACATTTTTCTTAAACATTTCCTTTTACCCCCGTGTTCAAATTACCATGAATTGCTATCAATTTTACCTGCTAAATATCTCTTTAATCTGTTCACTTCTCTCCATCGCCACTGCCCTGGACCAACACACCATCACCTCTGGCCTTGCCTACTGAACAGCCTCCTAGGATTGAATCCCAGCTCTGCCACACTCCAGCTGTGCCATCTTGGGCAAGTCTCATCACTTCTCTGAGCTTCAGATTTTTCACAGTTATAAGTGGGGATAATAACAGTGGCTACCACATTCACAAGGGGCTGTGAAGATTCAATGACAGTATGGAGAAAAACCCTTTAAAACAAGTGCTTAACACACAGTAAGCACAATGTAAATGATAGCTTTTTAAATTTTAGCCGCATTCACAGGTACTCAGCAGCCCATTCATTCTCCACACTGAAGTTTGCTTTAGGGAACAATTCTACCTCAGGCACAAACTTCAGGGGTAACTAAAAATTCAGTTATCGGGCTTCCCTGGTGGCGCAGGGGTTAAGAATCCACCTGCCGATGCAGGGGACACGGGTCCGAGCCCTGGTCCGGGAAGATCCCACATGCCGCGGGGCAACTAAGCCCGTGTGCCACCACTACGGAGACTGCGCTCTAGAGCCCGCGAGCCACAACTACTGAGCCCACGTGCCACAACTACTACAGAAGCCCACCCGCCTAGAGCCCGCGCTCTGCAACAAGAGAAGCCACCACAATGCCTGCACCGCAACTTAGGGTAGCCCCCGCTCGCCGCAACTAGAGAAAGCCCGCACCCAGAGCCCGAGAGCAGCAACAAAGACCCAATGCAGCCATAAATAAATAAATTGATTTATTTTTAAAAATTCAGTAATCAAGATGAAGGATGTTTTAGGGCTTCCCTGGTGGCGCAGTGGTTGACAGTCCGCCTGCTGATGCGGGGGACACGGGTTCGTGCCCCGGTCCGGGAACATCTATATGCCGCAGAGAGGGTGGGCCCGTTGGCCATGGCCGCTGAGCCTGCCCGTGAGCCATGGCCGCTGAGCCTGCACGTCCAGAGCCTGTGCTCCGCAACCAGAGAGGTCACAACAGTGAGAGGTCCGTACAGCGCAAAAAAAAAAAAAAAAAAAAAAGATAAAGGATGTTTTCATGGAGTGTTTAAACTAATGCAAATATCATTCATGAATAACTGATGATCAAAATTTCAGATAAAAGTACACTCCAACTCTGCACTTGCTCCACCACGTCTCCGGCGACTCATTATTTATGTGAACTGGTGGCCCACAAAGCTCCCCAATGTGACTTATTCAAACACCACACGGAAATATCGACCTCGATTCCCGCCAGGCAGAGTTCCCACCCCCGTCCTGGGCCTCGAGTGTGCCAGAAGGGCGGGCCGCCACCACGCCCCGGGGCTTTCAGATCCGCAGCCGAGGAGAGGGACTCGCGAGAGCGCCGCCCACCACCCGCGTGGCAGCCCGCGCCACCCGAGACGCCCGCTTACCGCGTGAGTGCGTTGGGGTACTGAGTGTGCTGGAAAACGCTCTCCAGGTCCTGCCCCTGCACCTGCGTGAACCTGGCGCGGGGGGCCCGCCGCTGCCCGTCTGCGGCCTCGGGACCCTCGACGGCGGCCCGCGGGGGCTGCTCCTCGCCGCCCGCCTCGGCCTCGGCCTCGCGGCTTTCGCCGTCCGCGGGGCCGGCGGCTCAGGCGCTGACCTCGCAGCCTTCCTTTCCTTCTCCTTCGTCTCCCGCCTCTTTCCCTTCCGTGGCTGCTCCCTGCTCCGGTTCGGACTGAGCCTTCTGCTCCTCTCCCCCCTCTCTGGGAGGCGACATCTCTGCGGGCTTCACCTCTGCAAGGGAGGAAACCCAAAGAGAAAGATCAGGCCGTCGAGTGAGCCCGGCTCTGGGGAGGGCCTGTGTCCGAGGGGCGTTCTGCCGTTCGCCCCGCCCTGGGAAAGTACCTTTCCTGGAGTCCGTTAAAGCGAGTGCCCCACCTGCCACTGACCTTTCGCTTCTTCCTGCTCCTCTTCGACCCCCAGCTTGAAGAAGCCGGCAACGGCTGCATCCGTGATGTCATAGGCATCCTGGCTGCTCTGCGGCTGGTGCTCCATGTCCCGACTGCTGTCGAGGAGGCTGTGAGCTTCAGCGGAGGCTGCTCTGGATCTCCTGAGACACCCGGCTCACGACTCAAGGCTAGAGCGGTGGCCCACGACCCGGCACGTTAAGGCTCCTCTGGCGGCTGGTGGGGTTTCAGAGATTCTGGTATGACGCCCGCTGTGGGTTTACCTCAGCCTGCTGGGGGTTGGGTTAGCTGATGTGCGCATGTGGCAGGGCGTCGGCCGTCTAGGGGCCGTCTAAGGGGGCGCGGGCAGGGCGGGGAGGATGTTGCACGCCCCCCGGGCGCTGGTAGTGAGCATGCGTGAGAGCAGAATTCGGGGTCCCAGGTTGCAACCTAGCTGACTAAGTACTCCGCACTGGGTCGGGCGCCTTCCCAGACCAAGGGGCTGTGCCCAATTTGTGGAGGGTAAGAGAGAGACCTCACCCCAGCTCCATAGACCTTGGAGAAGCGTTTGGGGACTATCTCTTGACCGAGCCCTCCATATCCGGCAGCCAGTACCAAGAAGGGAACAGTAATCAAAGTAATACGGTTGCCCCTTGGTATCCGCGGGGTATTGGTTCCAGGACCCGCCTCGGATACCAAAATCAGCGGATGCTCAGGTCCCATAGTCGGCCCTCCGCATCTGCTGATGTGAAACCCATGGCTATGGAGGGCCGCCTGTATATTTATTGAAAAATATTTTTAAAACACCAAAAACCTGTGTTTAAGTGGACTTGCAAGTTCAAAAGCTGTGTATTTGAAGGGTCAACCGTATTATGAGCTAGGAGTTTGCTTGCTCTGAATTATTGCAATGAAGTTGAAGTCAGAGTCCGCCATACTCCCCGGGTCTCCAGGAGCAGGAGTTCAGGGCTGGGTTTTCTGAGCATGCCTGGTGCTCAGATGCACTATGCAAACAAAACAAAAGAAAGCGCAACCCAGCGCCCCCGCCCCATTAGCCTATAGATTTTTAGTAATGAATCAACATCAGATTGCAGGTGTAGAACCCTGCACAGTGTTTCAAGCACTCAAGAATGCTTACCGGGTACAGATTTCCTGCCTTTTTTCTTTTTTTTTTTTTTTGTCCTTGTTGCAGCTATGGACTATGCTACATCTTTGTGCACAGCCCCTAAGCTCCTATTGCTTCTGGCTGTAGATCTTCTACAAAAGCGTACATGTCCCTTGTGGTGGGCCCCTGTGGACATGGGTAAATTTACCCGCTTTCTTGCCGCTGCCTATCCCCCCATCTCATCTCCTCACGTTTTCTCGAAATGTTCTCCTGAGCCCTTGCTGAGGAGTAAATAAATTTTATTTATTGTCAAATAAAAGAGGGCCAGGCCAGATTTACAGCTCTATGGTTATTCCTTGGAGAAGTGTTTTATAGATGCCCCAAGACTTAATATCCTAAATATTGAAAATAGCTTATAATAATGGGCCGTGTACTGGACAATGTACTTGATTTAGCCTGTGTTTCCTTGGGCAACCATTTTCATCAACCCCATTGGGGATCAGAAGCCAAATCATTTTTGTGGGCTCCTAAATATATATTTTGTGGGCTCCTAAATATATATATATATATATATATATATATATATATATATATATATATATATGGGACCTAGTCCCCTCACCTACAGTGCCTAAGGGATAAGTGCCCCTGCCTCATGTCTGTGGAGGGTGGTCCAGAAACTAAAAAAGTTTTGTTGACCAATTCTCTTTCAAAAACTGGTAAGACATGGCAATATGAGTACCTCCTCCTGATTTTAACCAAGACATTTCCTCCTCAGGTTGGCCCTCGGTGAGTTCGGCAGGCCTCTCCCTCTCTTGGCTGGATACCCTATACACAATTTTGGTTCCATATTAGTTATCGCATGAGAGACCTATGAGGGTTTTTATCATGATTTGCATTAGACAAGCTAGGAGGTCTGTGACAGCTCCGGAGGTGTGTCCTTCCACATCTCAGATTTCCACAGTGAATTTGTGTTTTCTCAACTTTAGTCACCCATGTGACCCTTGACAAGTGTTGCCCTACCTTGGCATCAGTCATGGTCGTATTTATTTAAAAGTTTTACTTAACTTCACACTTTGAAAACCTTAAATACTGAATGGAGCTTCATCCTAAGCAGTAACAGCCATGAATCGTAGTCGATGTAGAAGATTTATGGGAGCAGGGGCCCTGGAGCCAGATTGCTGGCATCTAAATCCTGGCTTTGCTCAACGCTTGCTAGCTGGCTAAACTGTTAGGTTGCTTATTCTCACTTAATCGTGGTTTCCACATCTGTAAAATGAGGATAGCAATAGTAACTACCTCACCAGGTTATCGTGAGGATTAACTGAGATGGTAAAAACACAGTGTTACCAATGGCCATACCGTGCTGTCTCACATTTCCAATTTTCATCAATTTTGTGGTTTATTTATTCACAAAGGTCCATGAGAGAAGAAAGATGATGGCTATTCTCTGGCCGTTGGCAGTGAGGACAGAAAGTTTTCTTGTGAATATGTCGCTACCATGTTTTTGTGTCCCTTTATATGCTTCAGTCAGTAATCCTCTGTTGGCTGCTCTGTTTACAAGGCCCTGCCTCAGGCAGTGTGGAGAGTGTCATGATTCCAGACACAGCTATTGTGCCATGGGTTCTCACAGTCTGGGGAGAGAGATCAGCCCACGTGAGAGAAAGAAGCTGAAAATTCTGGAGACAGAGTGCCCAGCCCCACCACCACAAACTTGCTGTGTGGCCAGAGCTAAATTAGCTGACCTCTCTGTGCCTCAGGTGCCACATCTGTAGGATGGGGATCGTGATGGTACCTGCTGTACTGTGTTGTGAAATTTACATGAAGGAATACAAATAAGGCCCATGGTGAGGGCTCAGATAACTTTAGCTGATGCTAGAGTTAAGGGGTCGGGACTGACTGCGGTCATTCTGCACAGGGGCCTGCACTGTGACTGAGGATGCTGGACACGGAGTGTCGCCCCTGCCCCTGAGTGGATATGAGAGTCTGTGGAGTGGCACAGAGCTGTGCTTGCTCAGGCTGGTGACACCATGTGGGTGCTCACTGTGCACCAGGGCCTGGCTAATCGATCTTATAGCCGTCCCCTGAGGAGGGGGCCATCACTCTCCTTAGTTCCTAATGGAAGAAGTGGAGGCTCGGAGAGGTTCAGTGACTTTCCTAAGGTTACATAGGTCAGTGGAAGAGGGCCAGGATTCAAACCGTTGAAGAGACTTTGTTCTTAGCAGCCCGTGGTAGAAGCAGATTTGGCTTTTTTTGCAGGGTGGTGGGGTTTCCCTTACACCTCACAGAGTGAGTCAAATTTTGGTAAATGCTAAGCAGGCCGTGCATGGAACTTCAGTTCAGGGAGGTAGTATGAGCAGCCCCAGGAGTGATCAAGTGTAAAGCTTGTCTTAGGGAACACCAACCCAAACAGGGTGGCCAGGAGAATGAATGCATATGAGGTGCTGACCTTGAGAGGGAGCTGGAGGGGGAGCCTGGAGAGAACTCTGTACTGGGTGGGAACTAAAGTTTAAAAGTTAGGTTGGGGTCCAATTTATGGAAGGAGTTAGAATGTCTGCATTTGGGATCATGGAAAACTGTAAGAGTTTTGTGCCGGGGGAGTGCCTTAATGAAAGCAGTGTTTTAGGATGTGTTTATAGGAAGGGAATCTCTAGGCTGGCTCTTGGTTCAGTTCACTGCAGTTACTGGGCCTGCGGGACAAGGTACAGATCCGGAGGGCTTACTTGGAGGCCACAGCTGGCTGTCAGCGGGATTGGGAGTCCCCTTGAATTTGAATGTAAAGTTCTGTGTGTATGGTGGCATTAGAATAGTGTGTGCACTTTTCATCAGAAAAAGTGGGACACAGTGCCCCTAACCACCCCCTCCCACCCAAAATAATAAGAAGAATAAATAATAAGTAATGATAATAATCGGAAAGACCAAGGAATTGAGTAATGGAAGCAGTCTCTGGAGTTGCAGCATATGCATCTGGTTTTAGGGCACTTCTACTTTCCTGCTCATAGCAAGAGCTTTGGCCCTGAATTCTCACTACACGACACTGACAAGCCTTATTGTCCCTGAGCCTTAGTTTCCCGAACTATAAACAACTATTACTCTTACTACTACTATTTGCTAAGATAAAGATAATCATCTCACGGGATTCTTATGAAGTCAGAATGAAGTATGGAAAGATACTCTATTAACTTTAATTGTGTATAAACATAAGGGGTGATTTATGTAATTGTTTTATTCTTTTATTGAAGTATAGTTGAATTATAATGCTTTGTTAATTACTGCTGTACAGCAGAGTGACTCAGTTATTCATATATATATATATATAAATATATACATGTATTCTTTTTCATACTCTTTTCCATTATGGTTTATCATAGGATTTGAATATAGTTCCCTGTGCTATACAGTAGGACCTTGTTGTTTATCCATTTTATATATACTAGCTTGCATCTGCTAATCCCAAACTCCCAATCCATCCCTCTCCCACCCCACCTTCCCCCTTGGCAGCCACCGGTCTTTTTTTTTTAATATTTAATTTTATTTATTTTTGGCTGAGTTGGGTTTTCGTTGCTGCGCGCGGGCTTTCTCCAGTTGTCGCGAGCGGGGGCTACTCTTCGTTGCGGTGCACGGGCTTCTCACTGCGGTGGATTTTCTTGTTGCGGAGCATGGGCTCTAGGCATGCGGGCTTCAGTAGTTGTGGCACGCGGGCTCTAGAGCGCAGGCTCGGTAGTTGTGGTGCACGGGCTTAGTTGCTCCACGGCATGTGGGATCTTCCTGGACCAGGGGTCAAACCCGTGTCCCCTGCATTGGCAGGCAGATTCTCAACCACTGCGCCACCAGGGAAGTCGCACCGGTCTATTCTGTATGTCCCTGATTCTGTTTCTGTTTCATAGATAAGTTCATTTGTGTCATATTTTAGATTCCACATATAAGTGATATCATATGGTATTTGTCTCTCTGACTTACTTCACTTAGGATGATAATCTCTAGTTGCATTGTAATTGTTACTTGTGATAGGGGTTTTACTCATTTCTTTTTTTTTTTTTTTTTTTTTTTTTTTTTTTTTTTTTTTTTTCCTTGCGGTACGCGGGCCTCTCACCGCCGCGGCCTCTCCCGCCGCGGAGCACAGGCTCCGGACGCGCAGGCTCAGCGGCCATGGCTCACGGGCCCAGCCACCCCGCGGCACGTGGGATCCTCCCGGACCGGGGCACGAACCCGTGTCCCCCGCACCGGCAGGCGGACCCTCAACCACTGCGCCACCAGGGAAGCCCCTACTCATTTCTTTTGAAAAACACTTTTTATCATGAAAATATTCAAATATACACAACAATGGCAAGAGTACTGGAACGGACTCCCATAAAAACCATCATCCAGCTTCAGCATTTATCACGATCTTACCAAATTGTTTCATCTATCTTCTTTCCTTGCTCCCTCCCTCCCTGCTTCCCTCCCTCCCTCCCTTCTTTCCTCCCTTCGTTCTTTCTGTCCTTCTCTCTTCCTCCCCTCCCCACTCACTCTCCTCTTCTTGCTGTGCTGATTTAAAAGAAACTCAAGACAACTTGTGTTTTCATCCCTGTATCTTTATGTGTATATGCACTTTCTAAAAAATACAGTCTTTTTTCCAACATAACCAGAGTGCCATCCAGGCGCCTGAATGGTAATACTAATCCGTTGGCGCCATCACCCAGTCGCTTGTATTCTGAATTCCCTGATTGCCTCAAAAAATGACTTTTTACAGTTGGTTTTTTTAGGATATAAGTATTTCTGTGTCTATGCTGATAAAATAAAAGGAAAACTTGAGGGGGTGGGCATTTGCATATCTAATCCCAGCCTTAGAAAGCGGAGGAGGAAATTAAAGACAGCCCTGGATATATACTACTGCTGGTGGTTGTATGTGGCAATAAAAGTGATTCAGTGTTTGCATTCACTGCCCTATCTCAGGACAGCATGGACCCTTTGGGTTTGTTCCAAATCATTTGCAGACTAAATCCCAGTCCAGACACTGGGACAGTGCATCCCTTTGCTGTAACCAGGCATTAAGGGTAAAATTGCATGATTTTCCTTTAAATTCTGCCGGAGATATTAGGCCATTATGAGCAGCAAGCTTGTAGAACCACCGCTGTTCGTGGCTCCATGTGATGAAGCATGAACCAGGCATCTCACTAAGGATGTCTTTACCTTAGGCAGCCTGGGCTCAAGCCTCAAGGGCTGCTCCCTGTAGCCACATTCTCTGCGGGCATCCTTCAGAGGGAAACCTTACATGACATTCTTGAGCCTTGCTAGGACTGGGAAAAGCTATTTGCTTTTTATTTATTTATTTATTTATTTATTTTGTTTGGCTGCATTGGGTCTTCGTTGCTGCGTGCGGGCTTTCTCTAGTTGCGGCGAGCAGGGGCTGCTCTTTGTTGCAGTGCGCGGGCTTCTCATTGCGGTGGCTTCTCTTGTTGCGGAGCATGGGCTGTAGGCACGCAGGCATCAGTAGTTGTGGCACGCGGGCTCAGTACTTGTGGCTCGCCGGCTCTAGAGCGCAGGCTCAGTCGTTGTGGCGCAGGGGCTTATTTTCTCCGCGGCATGTGGGATCTTCCTGGACCAGGGCTTGAACCCGTGACCCCTGCACTGGCAGGCAGATTCTTAACCACTGTGCCACCAGGGAAGCCCAAGCTATTTGCTTCTAGTCTACTCGATGGTAGAAGAAATGCAACGTGCTAATTCCTGTCAACTTTCAGATTTTTCAAGTTCTAGCTCAATCCCCATCTCTTGAAGGAAGCCACAGTACTCTCATCTTCTGAGCTCTTACTGCTCTTGAAATGGGACCAATTCATTGGATCCCTATCACACATTGCTTCCATTGCGAGTCAGTCTTAAATGTATGGAAGCATGAACGGTGTATGTATGTGTGTGTGTGTGTGTCCATGGGTGAATGTAATATGTATGTACACGTATGTGCATTTTGTGACTTCTCAGTTACGGTGTAAGCTGGCACTTGACACACTTGTTAGCATTCCCCATGCAGTACCCCAGAGCAGTGCTGTGTACATAGCGGGCATTCAGTAAGGACTTGTTGATTGGTTGAAAGTGAATATAGAAGGGTGGATGGCCTTGACTAAGGCCACTGAGCCTGGGGACTTTTACTAGCTGAGCTTGTCCAGTGTTGGCTCCATTCTCTTATTTTCCTCCCAGCCCATCTGGCAGTCGTGAGTGACAGACTCTGAGGTAGCAAAGATCTTCCCAGAAAGGCTCTAGCACTTAGCTGGTGGCCTTCCATGGGGGTGGAGAAACAGATCAGCAACGTGCTCTCCTCTGTGTCTGAAGCACTGTGTGTGGAGCTGCCCTGGAAGTCTGAATTGCAAAGGCTCTTCTCTCCTCTTTCTCTCTCCTTCCTCATAGTTATCATCCTTTTCCTCCCTATCATTAGTGTGTGTATGTGTCCGTGTGTGTGTATAATTTTTTAATTCATTGTCCATGTACTATAAATGAGGGCCAAAGAAAGACATAAGCAAGTCATGGAGAGAAAGAAAATACATGAGTTAAAGTCACATATATTCTGGAACAAGACAAATGCCACAGGTGAGTAACAAAGCAGTAATATGGGAGTTCAAAGAAGGTAGATGTTACTTTCAATACAAATCTGGAAGCATACTTGAAGAAGTGGACTTAAAGATGACTCAGGTGTGCGTGGGAGTTCTTATTGGCCTTCCCCAAAGAAACACTCAAGAACAAAAGTAACAGATTATCATTGTAATTTACATGGAGATGATGAAGAAAGCAAAACTGAAACAAATTAAACTGAACTATAACCTTGTCTAACATCCAAGGGTGATAATGAAAACTACCTTTTCAGTTTCTTATCCTATAATTTCTTTTACAAGTACTATATTCCACATACTGTAGATAGTGTGCAGAGTCCTGCTCTTTGTATAATTTGAATTCATGCTAGATTATCTTGGCACTCACAGGTAGAAGTTTAATTTCTAGGACACCAAAACTTCACAGACAGTAACTATACCCACCACTTAGCTCAATAGCTGATG
Source organism: Phocoena phocoena (assembly GCF_963924675.1). Classification (NCBI taxonomy): domain Eukaryota; kingdom Metazoa; phylum Chordata; class Mammalia; order Artiodactyla; family Phocoenidae; genus Phocoena; species Phocoena phocoena. The sequence continues at coordinate 100,972,935 of NC_089240.1, read as the reverse complement.
GCGTGCAGGGGAAAAGGCTTTGTAGCCTGGTTCCCAAGCCCTGGGCAGCAATTACATAAATGTTGATGCAAATGAATATGAAGAAGGCATACAGACAATAAACTTAAAATGTTTGTACACCTTTTAAGGACCTATTCTTTTTTTTTTTTTTTTTTTTGCCTTGTACACTTTTTTAACGTTTTTATTGGAGTATAATTGCTTTACAATGGTGTGTTAGTTTCTGCTTTATGACGAAGCGAATCAGTTATATGTATACATATATCCCCGTATCTCCTCCCTCTCGCGTCTCCCTCCCTCCCACCCTCCCTACCCCACCCCTCTAGGTGGTCACAAAGCACCGAGCTGATCTCCCTGTGCTATGCGGCTGCTCCTCACTAGCTGTTTTACATTTGGTAGTGTGTATATGTCCATGCCACTCTCTCACTTTGTCCCAGCTTACCCTTGCCCCTCCCCGTATCCTCAAGTCCATTCTCTAGGAGGTCTGCGTCTTTAGTCCTGTAAGAACCTATTGTTGAGCAATTGACTTCATATGTGCTTGAGTAGATGGATAGAGATCCATAATCAAATGTATGTATATAGGTATAGTTTATACAAAGGTGTATACATATATATACACACAGATATATATATGTGTGTGTATATATATACATATATGTGTGTGTGTATATATATATACATATATATATATCTTTGTATAGACTCTACCTATATAAACTTATACATTATATGTCTCTGAATTCTACACACACACTCACACACACACGTTCAATTCCTTCTAACACTGGCATCCTTTAGGTACCACTTCTGTGTGGAGTCACACTGAGGTTAAGTCTGAAGTGGCAATTATTCAAATTAATGCACCGAGGAGCCCAACTATATTAAGTTATTTAAAACCAGGCATAAATGCTTTGCATAAGGAGTGAATATGTGAATACTTAGGCATTAGAGTGAGGGGATAATTCACACTCAGAACACAACAGACGAGCAACTGATGTATGTTTAGTGAAGGTGACGCTGATGCGGAGGGGAGAGCGTAGAGTCCAAGTCTGCTCCTCCCGCAGCTGTTCTTTTGTTATCTTTTCCACAGAGAGTGGTTTCTTGCTTTTAGAACAAAATAAGATGCTCTCAGAACTTTGGTTAGCAAAGAAAATACTTTTAGGACTTTAGAATCTTTTAGAACTTTTGTAAAACACCATTTTGTCAGCTGATGAAGGAGGCACTTGAATGTCGAACACTTTCCAGAGGCGAGGGCCCGGGCTGGGTGGCACAGCTCACAGGCTTTGGGTCCCCGAGCTGTCCCACTGGAGGCAGCTGCCTAGGGCAGGGCTTGAGCTGCTGCCAGTGTGCTGAGGGGCAGGTCTGACTTCCTTGCCCTGACGCCCGCGGTGCCCTTCTTCTCCAGCACCCACTCAGGGCTCTTCCTCGCCACCCCCGCCTCACAATCCTGCACGGGACCCTGTGCAGGAGACACAGCTGGGGGCTGAGGGCTGGAGCGGCCTGGCTGGCGCCCAGGTCAAACCAGGCAGGGAAAACGGTGAGCTTCCCCCCAACTGAGGTGGCCTCAGAAGCCCTTCTACAACAGCCTCCGTGCCTGGACCCCGTTCCAGGTGACATCCGCCGGGAACAAGCAGTTGTGTCTAGGAGGGCAGGAGGTGAGAGGCCCCCTCACTGGCGGGTGTCTGTACAGTAGGTGATCACTTGTTGGGGGTGCATACGTCCTTGCCTGGGGACAACCTAGGCCAGGATCAGCCCATGAGAGCCTGGCAGTGTCCTGGGAAGGAAAGCCAGAGGCCCCATGCCCAGTGCTGCCACATAAGGCCCAGCCTGGTGTAGACCAAGTAGGGGCTCCCAGCAACTACAAACGTCTGAGGTAGGAAAACAAGGCTGCCCAGCTCATGGCAGCCCCGTCAGGGATTCCCCCAGGACTGATCTGCGCTTCCAGCCCAAGGGCTGAGGAGAAGAGGTCCCCTCCACCCCACACACAGCCCCATGGGAGAGAGGCCCTCTCCTGCTGGAGTTTCTAAGTGTTTGGTAAAGTAGTGGAGAGAGTGGCAGCCCTAAATCCTCATTTTCTGGAATTCTTTGATATGCCAGCCTGAGAGCGTTGCTAACATAGTAGGTTTTGCATTATAGTGGAGGTGGGAGGGCGAGTTGCAACCTTTGAAATATGTCTAAAGAGCAAAACAAACTAAAACAACAATTTCAAACAAAGTTTCACCGACCTGAGAAAGGTGGAAAAGAGTTATACAGAGTGGAACGTACGCCGTGAGGATTCCTCACACCTTCAAAGTTTTGAGACAACCAAATGCATTCATGAAATGTCTCTTGAGGAATTTCTGACACCTGAGGCTTTTCTTCCTTTTCGTGGTACTGTTAGGAAGAGATGGGGTGTGTGGAATTTGTTGGTAGTGGAGGATGACTCTTAGTTCAGGCAGGATTCTTACCTGTGGTAAGGTGAAATACTTATGCTCTTCCAGTGATGAGTAGTTTGTGAGTCAAAGGATCAGGAGTGATTATTTGAGACTATAGAAAAGCCTAAGTTAAATCAAAGGAGTATTTGTGGGGGGAAAGAAGAAGAAAAGAAAGAAAGAGAGAAAAAGAAGAATCGGGATGGGTTCACTAGCTTTGCTGCAGAGAGCGTGTGTGAGGGCAGTGATGGACACGGGCTGCAGAGCTGGTGGTGGGGTCTGGAAAGCAGTGCTGACGGCCTAAGGCCACGGGCTGGGTTCACAGTCAGGTCTGGCCAGGGCTTGGGAGGCGCAGACCTCTGCTTTCTCAAGCAGGCAAAGCAAGCTCAGAGGAAAACAGAAACTGAAGTTTTGGTGGCTTGCTTCTCCTGGGTTTACGTACTGGTCTCTTAATGGAGTTCTGAAGGGAAAAGGAGCAACAAGAAACACATGAAGAAGACGGGAGAATGTGTTCATCTATTTCCAGACTCTACAGCATGAGCGTCCCAAAGAAACATTTAATGGACACCCTCCCTTGGTTTGCAAGGACAGTAGGAGTTGTTTTATGAAACCAGTATTGGAAATATGGAAGTAGTGTCAGCCTGAACCTCACATACCCAGCGTTGCACATTGCTTATATTTATGCAGATTTGACCATTGGTACACTCGAACCCCCCAAAGTGAACTCTATTACACTGGCTTTTCTCGACTACATATTCATGCAGCAGAAGGACCCAAATACTAAGATGGGAGAGGGAAAATGGGGCGACAGAGAGAGGAGGCCTTGGTCTCATGTAAAATTTGCCGCGTGGAAACATCCAGAAATCTAAATACGGCATAATTCCATTAACTGAGATGCTGAGGGAGCAGTACAGCCCCCAGGACAGGTTTTACTCTCAGTTGTTAATAGTTGGCAGATGTTTAGGGGGGAGCCGTTTTGTGACCCCTCACTCACGTGGTTGTCGGCTGTCTTCCTAAAATGCAGGTTGCGCCCTCTTGACTTAAGCCTAAGGGACAGGATGGGGATCTCCTGGTTGATTAGCAGCTCCTAGAGGGCGCAACCTTGCTGGGCACCAGAGGCTCTGGTCCAAGGCCCTGCAACTGTAGCCAGAGCGGAGTGAGCTGACCTGGTCCTGAGCCCAGGAAGGTTTGGAGGGTGGGGCAGGTTGGAGAGTGCAGAATTGACAGAGGTGACAATGGTATGCCTCTTTCCCCCCAAACTCTTGTCTGGGCAAAGATGTTAAGAGTTTTAGTAAATTTGGGCTGAGTTCGTCTAAGCATTTGTTACCCCTATAGTCTAATATTAAGGCAGTATCCAGGGCTTCAGTTCCGGCGGTGTCCAGCAAGACAAGCCACAAAGTCCCTGGGCCCCCCATGACCAAACCTCCCTCACAATACCATCTCCATCTTTTTAACCATCCCAAGGTTCCAGAGGATGAATGACCCTTTTTAGTCATCCTCGTGGAAAGCTTTTGTTTAAAAATCCAACCCACTCCTATTGATTATTTACTGTAACCAAAGATGGGTTTTTCAAAATGGGGACCGTTCCCCTTAGTATGATTTTAAAAAGCACCTACTCTTTCCTATGGTCAACTTCCCCCATAACTAAGGTGACACCTGCCCAATGAGTAGGGATTAGTGGCAGCTGGACTGACGGTCAGTTGTCAGGACGCAGACCTACCAGGCATAGTAATAACAGCAGTGACAGAGCGCAGTTGGTCAGCTCCACCCGCATGTAAGAGTGGGGGAAATAATAGTAAAGGTGGGAGGGGAGAGACAAAGCCATATGCCAATCCAGAGCCTGGCACATAGTCGGTGCTCGCTCTTTGCGGGGGAGGGCGGCTGAAGGGAGCGCCTTCAGCTACATATCCTAAGATACTTTAGCAAGAAGGAAATAGCTTCTCCTGATGCACTTTCAAATCTTCAAGGCACCGAGAGCTCCCTGCTGCAATTTTTCATGTCTGACATGAAATGCTCAATATACTAATCAATCCCTTTTTCTCTCTGCTTGTAGGCTTGGTTTAAGAGTAGAAGGGCCAAGTGTCGGAGACATCAGAGGGCAGTAATGCTCAGAAACGTGCCCCACGTGCCCCCGGTCCTCCCTGCTGTCATCAGCCTGTGTGAACACTGCCGTGCCATTCTGCTTCAGGAGCTGGATTGGGTCCACGTTTTTGTGGAGCAAGTGCCGCTGGAGCTGCCTCTGCTGCCCATGCCACCCATGCCACCCATGCCTCCCATGCCACCTAACCTGCCTGTGCCGCCTGAGCCACCCAGGCCGCCCATGGCACCCTTTCGTCCTATGCTGTTGCCTCCTCCGCCCTGTCAGCTTCCACATGTGCTTCACTGTAGGTGCCCTCATGTGGCATGGCGTCATTCCTTTCCATTGGAGATCCTTCAGCTGCCCCAACTTTCTATTGAATTGTGTCTGTGACAGTTTTTTCCAAAGGGCCTTTGAGCCAGTTTCATGTTCTGCATACCTCACCACCAAGAAGAGTTCCCCAAAGGCCTGCAAAGTATATTAATTACAAGTAGAGTCCTTGACCCCCTGTTTTAGGGCATGTTCTGTATTTTCAATAAAGTTGTGAGTTCTCTGCATAGTTGTTCTCTGTGTCACATGGGGTTAGTAAATTTGATGGTAATTGCTAAGCCAACGCCATTCAGACCGCATGCCCAGGAGGCCTCCTTTCATGCAGTAACAGCCCTGAGTCACCATCAGAGGCCATGCACATCTCAGAAATTTGCCAGTTGCCCGTGAGGTGTTTACACAGACCCACCTGTTCTCTTCTACCCTCTCCCCCAGCACCCATGCTCCCCGCACCCTGCCCCATTGGGACCACCTAAATGTGCAAGACGGGTGGTGTGAGTCTCGAATGGGAGAACAGTGTGTTTCAAAGCAGGCCTGAGGCCCATTCATAGTGACCAGCTCAGGTACAAGGAGGACTCCAAGGGACACTTCTGCAGTGACTACTCATAGGGCTTTACGGAAGAGAGGGAGTGGGGCATCGTCCTTGTCTCTCCCAGTTCTGTTCACCACCTTCCCTGTTGTGGAGGGCACGTGTGGAGAGAAACCACGCTAGCGGAGGGGGAGGGGCCTACCTCTGCGAAGGTAACACACGAGGAGACTGTCCAGGCCTGCATGCGGCTCTTCTCACCCCCTCTCGCCCACCCCCAGGTACGGAAAGCATATCGTAGCTCCTTCTGCAGCTCAGAGCTGACGGATGATGTGGCCTTCAACTGTATTTTGTCACCTTCAACATCCTTGGGAGAACCCTGGTTCCAGCTACTTCAACACTGAGAGGGAGCCTCTTGGGTGAGTGTTGCCTGAAGCCAGGAGGTGGTGGTCCCTGAGCCCTGATCCAGGATAATCACTTTATTTAAAAGAAGCAGGTAGGGCTTCCCTGGTGATGCAGTGGTTAAGAGTCTGCCTGTGGGAAGGTCCCACATGCTGCGGAGCAACTAAGCCCGTGCGCCCCAACTACTGAGTCTGTGTGCCACAACTACTGAAGCCCGCACACATAGAGCCCGTGCTTCACCACAAGAGCAGCCACTGCAATGAGAAGCGCCGCAACTACACAAAGCCCGTGCACAGCCACAAAGACCCAACATAGCCAAACATAAAATAAATTCATTTTAAAAATAAAAATGAATAAAACAGCAGGTATGGGAACATATGTATATGTAAAACGGATCCACTTTGTTATAAAGCAGAAACTAACACACCATTGTAAAGCAATTATACTCCAATAAAGATGTTAAAAAAAAGTAAAATGAAAAATAAAATAAAAGCAGCAGGTAGACCTTACCTTTGCTCATGGGGCCTTCTTCAAATGGAAGTGTCAGGTAGAAAACACACACACACACACACACAGATACTACACAGGTATGCACCCTGTATCACATGTCTGTGATAGAAGCACAAACATACCCAGAAAATACCCGGAACACAAGCAGAATTGGCTTGTGTTATTAAAATAACCCTTCTGAAATGTATCTAGTGGCCTGTTGTCCTTGCCTTCCGTTATTTCAGGTTCGATGCTGGGAAAGAACGTGTGTCCTCGTCCACCCTGGCCTTGCGGACGGGGAGGGGCTCATGCGGAACTGAAGCAGTGTCCATGCTGCATCGCCAGTTTATTTACACAGGCACACACAACCCTTCTTGTTGGTAGGACGACCCCAGCCTGAGGAAGAATTTTGCTGACGGAACAAAAACCGTTTCCACGGCTAGTCAGGTTTGGGCCGTAGCACTGCAGAGGGTTCTTGGAACCTAAGATCTTCTCTGAGATTGGAATCGCCTCCTTCTTACGCTGTAGCGATGGTTTCAGCATCGTGCCTCCGGATGGAGAAAAACATAGCCTTTCTTTGAAGTTCCCCAAGCCCAGCAGAGTCGCAGGCTCCACGCTTAGGCAACACTCTTGCTCCCATTCTAACCTCAGGCCCGAGACCTGGATGGCCTCAGCCATCAGCTCTGTAGGCTTCAGCCCAGGCTCCCGAAACCAATCCTACAGCTCCTGCTCAAGGTGTCACTCTCAAGAGCTGTCCTGGGCACCATCTTCCCTTGTGACTCCAGGATACTTCTGCACAAATGGCAAGTTTTGAAACTGCCTCTTGGTACGTTCCTTGATGGAGGTCTTGCTATTCTTTTCCTTTGTGCATTTTAATAGTCAGGTGCTAGAGGGAAACTGGCTATTTTCATTTATTTTTATTTGGGTGGGATAATGACATCTTTATTTTGGACTACCTCGTAAAGAAATGTAGCATTTCCTTCCTCCCCCCAGTTTTATTGAGATATAATTGACATACAACACTGTATAAGTTTAAAGTGTGCCGTATAATGATTTGACTTACATACATCATGAGATTATTAGCACAAGTTTAGTGAACATCCATCATCTCATATAGATGCATGAATACATAGAAAAAAATTTTGTGTGTGATGAGAACTCTCAGGATTTACTCTCTTAACTTTCATATGTAACATACAGTTGTGTTAATTGTATTTATCGTGTTGTGCATTACATCCCCAGTGCTCATTTGGCTTATAACTGGAAGTTTGTATCATTTGATTGCCTTCATCCGTTCCCCACCCCACCACAAATCAGATCTCTTTTTCTATGAGTTTGTGTGTTTCTTTTTCAAGTATAATTGACCTACAACACTCAGTTAGTTCCTGTTACATAGTGATTGGCTATTTCTATCTATTTCAAAATGATTTCCACGATAAGTCTAGTTATGATATGTCACCAGAGATATCACATAGGTATTGATTATATTCCCCACACTGTACATTTCATACCTGTGACTCATTTATTTTGCAAGTGGAAATTTGTACCTCTTAATTTCCCTCACCTGTTTCTTTCCTTCTTCCACCCCCTCCCCCTCTGTCAACCACATGTTTGTTCTCTGTATCTGTGAATTTGTTTCTGTTTTGTAATGTTTACTCACTTGTTTTGAAACCAAGCCTCTGCGTTGAAAGGCAGATTCTTTACCACTGGACCACCAGGGAAGTCCCCAGTATTCTCTCTTCAAGTTTTGCCATTTTTATGACAATCTGTATTGCTGTGGTCCTGTTTGGGTTGATCCTGTTTGGGACTCTATTTGCTCTCTGGACCTAGATGTGTGTTTCCTTTCCCAGGTTAGGGATGTTTTCTGCTATTATGTCTTCAGATATGTTCTCTGCCCCTTTCTTTCTCTCTCTCTCTTTTCCGTCTGTGACTCCTATAATGTGAATATTAGTATGCTGGACATCTCTTTAACTGTCCTCATTTAGTTTTATTCGTTTTTCTTTGTTCTGTTCAGCTTCAGTGATTTCCACTACCCTGTCTTTGCATTCACTGATCTGGAATGTAAAGACAGGGTAGACTGTTGATTTCTTCTAGTGTATTTTTCATTTCAGTTATTATAGTCTTCATCTCTGTTTTGTTCCTCTTTATATTTTCTAACTCTTTGTTAAAACCTTCTAATTTCTCACAAACTGGCTATTTTGAATTGTAACAACTGGCTTCATTGGTCCTCTGGCTTTGATTGTCTCATGACTATCCTAAGGGATTTAACTACTGTGAGCCTTCAGATGGAATGCTGCCATGACATAGGTCACGTTTTTAGTGCCCATTTAAAGTCTTACTTGCATCATCTGTATTAATTTCAGTATAAAAACGTAAGTCCAAATGTAGCATATGGTTTTAAGCTCTTACCTGACCTTGAAATCTGGCCATTAGATCTCATTTTTCCATAGATAAAAATATCATCAAGCATCTCACAACTCAAAAGTTGACACAAATTTCTGAAAGAATTAAAAATATAAAAGGACTAATTACCTAATTTTAGATGTAGCCCCTTTATACCTGAAGGCTTTTCTTCTCAATATTTATTCTGCTATCACCAGGTGCATCCAAGAGGACAACAATAGGTGCCCAAACAAACAAACAAAAATAAGAGTTAATGAGAGTGGGATTGGGTTAGGGGAACACCAATACATAAAAGAGGCTTAGGGCAGTCAAACTGACGCCTTGTCCCACGTCTTATTCCACTCATACCCTTTATCACAGTCTATCCACAACAATTATTTTCCTCTTATATCATTTTTTAGAATTGTGGTAAAATTCAAATAATATATAATTACCCGTTTTAAAGTGTATGGTTCAGTGGCATTTAGAACATTCACAATGTTCTGCCACCATCACCACCATCTAGCTTCAAAACATATTCATCGGGACTTCCCTGGTGGTCCAGCGGTTAAGCCTCTGCACTCTAACGCAGGGGGCCTGGGTTCAATCTCTGGTCAGGGAACTAGATCCCACATGCCCCAATTAGAGATCCTACACGTGGCAGCAAAGATCCCGCATGCCGCAACTAGGACCTGGTGCCGCCAAATAAAAGCAGACAAACGTATTCATCACCCCAAAATGACACCCCTATTTATTCAGCAGTCATTCCCCAGTCCTCCCTCCTCCAGCCCCTGGCAACCACTAATCTGCTTTCTGTCTCTGGATTTGCCCACTCTGGATATTTAATACTCGGGAATCATACAATATGTGACCTTTGCTGCCAGCTTCTTTCACTTGGCATAATGTTTTTGAGGTTCATCCACACTGTAGGAGGTGTTAGCACCTCATTCTTTTTTTCTCTATGTGCCATTGTATGTTAAGATTTATAGGTGACAAAAGAACTGAACGGGGCCCTGGGGATTTACAAATTTACAAAATATACATGTAAAAAGTATAATAAAATATTTAAGTTTAAAACCGAACCAAGCCAAATCATTCTAAAAGGAAGAGAAGAAAGTGCTTTCAAATCTCAGATTTCTCTTACTAGATCAATAAACTGGACTTGATTTTATAGTCACTAATGTTAAAAGAATAATGTGGACGTATAATTTTTCATTTTCTGATAACATATCACTTTAAATGAAAGAACTGTACCCTACACCCAGGAGACTAGGGTCAAGCGATAATCATCTGGATCATTATGTAAGTACCTTCAGTGAGTCAGAGAACAGTAAAGTCAAGTCCTTTTTATAAAATAGCCAACATGCGATAGAAACTATTTTTTCCGTTCCACAGATGAGGAAGTTGAGTCTCAGGTGTGTAAAGCCATTTGCTGGGAATTCCCTGCCGGTCCAGTGGTTAGGACTCGGCGCTTTCACTGCCAAGGACCCTGGTTCAATCCCTGGTCGGGAAACTAAGATCCCTCAAGATGCACGGTGTGGCCAGAAAACGAAACCAAACCAAACCAAAACACTCACTTGCTTAAATCAGTAGGGGAGCAGAAAAACCAAGGGTAGGATTGCAGGCTTGCCTCTGCATGTTCTGGGTGTTGGGGCTTGGAGAAGAGGAACTTTGGGGTTTTTCTCTGTATTATCAAAACTTTTGAAATAAGATGTACTGATGAATTAATTATGTCATAAAAAAAACTAATTCAGCTTCTAGAATACACTTTGTAGATAGTGGGCCACAAAACAAATCTAAGCTATCACTCTGTAAGTAGCCGAAACAGATTTGGACAGGTGGCTGCTTGTACTCATGATTTAATCATCAAACAAGTACCTATAACGCATGATTACTGTTAGGAATTAAAATGATACTATCATTTCTCCTAACTAGCTATAATCTATTTCTAGATAGAGCATAATGTTACATGATTCTTTGCGGTGTAATACAAGTGAGCCCAAGATAAACTCTGTATATTGGTTCTATATTGTTTACTTCTTCACAGCAGACCGGGACCCGTTAGCTCAAAGGTACCTATCCAACTGGTGTAAATGTAGCCTAAATAAGCAGACACTTATAATATTGTTAAAATGGCCACACGACACAAAGGAACTGACAAACAAGCCGTAGAGTCTGCTCCGCAGTTGGAGAACGCATTAAACAACCTCCTGCAACACGTGAAGGCCTCGGCTTCTAAAAATACAGAAACCAATCTCTCACGCTTCATGAAAAAGTTCCTGGATCAACACACCAGGAACATAAGCTATCTGGAACACCAGCATAACTATCCCAAGGACTTAGAAAAGGCAGCCCAGAGTGAGGGACAGCTTGAAAAGGCTGCTAAAGCATCTGAAGCATCAGGTAAAGAGACAACATCTGAAGGCAACACAGCAAGTCTTCCCGCCCAGCAGGTCCCAAAGTCAGCTACTTAATAATCTTGATCTTCTTCTCTGTTGGACAGAAGTATTCTTTCCTTTTCATCTTGGATCCTGATCCTCATAGTCGTGCATGCCGATAAATCTGTTTTGCATTATAAAAGAAAGGCAGTCTACAGATTCAATGCAATCTCTATCAAAATACCAACGGGATTATCACAAAACTAGAACAAATAATTCTAAAATATGCATGGAAACACAAAAGGCCCCAAATAGCCCAAATGACCTTGAGAAAGAACAAAACTGGAGGTATCATGCTCCCTGATTTCAAACTATACTACAAAGCTACAGTCATCAAAACAGTACAGCACTGGCATAAAAACAAACACGTAGATCAATGGAACAGAACATAGGGCTCAGAAATGAACCCACACTTAAATGAGCAATTAATCTATGACAAAGAAGTCAAGAACATACAATGGGCAAAAAACAGTCTCTTCAATAAATGGTGTTGGGAAAAGTGGACAGCTACATGCAAAAGCATCAAATTGTACTACTCTCACACCATGCACAAAAATCAATTCAAAATGGATTAAATACTTAAATGTAAGACCTGAAACCATAAAACTTGTAGAAGAAAATATAGGCAGTAGTCTCTTTCACATTGGTCTTAGTAATATTCTTTGGACATTTCTCCTCAGGCAAGGGAAACAAAAGTAAAACTAAACAAATGGGACTACATCAAACTAAAAAACTTTTGCACAGTGAAGGAAACTGTCAACAAAACGAAAAGACCACCTACTGAATGGGAGAAGATATTTGCAAACAAATACCTGATAAAGGGTTAATATTCAAAGTATACAAAGAACTGCCACAACTCAACATCAAAAAAACAAACAACCTGATTCTAAAATGGGCAGGGGGTCTGAATAGACATTTTTCCAAAGAAGACATACAAATGGCCAACAGGAACATTAAAAGATGCTCAGCATCACTAATCATCAAGGATATGCAAATCAAAACCACAATGAGATACCACCTCACTCCTGTCAGAATGGCTTTTATCAAAAAGACAACAGATAACAAGTGTTGGTGAGGATGTGGAGAAAAAGGAACACTTGTGCACTGTTGGTGGGAATGTAAATTGATACAGCCACTATGGAAAACAGTATGGAGATTCCTCAAAAAATTAAAAATAGAACTACCATATGAGACATGCCTTGGTATTTATCCAAAGAAAACAAGAACACTAATTAGAAAATATATACATACCTGTATGTTCATTACATGATTATTTACATTAGCCAATATATGGAAGCAACCTAAGTGCCCATCAATAGATGAATGAAGAACTTGTATATTATATAAATACAATGGAATATTACTCTGCCATTAAAAAGAATGAAATATCACCACTTGTGACAACATGGATGGACCTAGAGGGTACTATGGTACGTGAAATAAGTCAGACAGAGGACAACAAACACTGTATGATTTCACTTATGTGTGGAATCTGAAAAAGAAAACAAGTGAATAAACATTACAAAACAGAAACAAAGTCACAGATTCAGAGAACAAACATGTGGTTGCCAGACGCGGAAGCAGGTGGAAGAAGGAAAGAAACAGGTGAGGGAAATTAAGAGGTACAAATTTCCACTTGCAAAATAAATGAGTCACAGGTATGAAATGTACAGTGTGGGGAATATAACCGATACCTATGTGATATCTCTGGTGACATATCATAACTAGACTTATCGTGGAAATCATTTTGAAATAGATAGAAATACCCAATCACTATGTAACAGGAACTAACTGAGTGTTGTAGGTCAATTATACTTCAGTTCTGCATGAGCCCCTCAACGTCCCCAAGTCCAGGGTGGACAAGGACACACGTTCTTTCCCAGCATTGAACCTGAAATAACCAAAGGCAAGGACAACAGGCCACTAGATACATTTCAGAAGGGTTATTTTAATAACACAAGCCAATTCTGCTTGTGTTCAGGGTATTTTCTGTGTATGTTTGTGCTTCTATCACAGACATGGGATATAGGGTGCACACCTGTGTAGTATCAGTGTGTGTGCGTGTGTGTTTTCTACCTGGCGGTTCCATTTGAAGAAGGCCCCATGAACAAAGGTAAGGTCTACCTGCTGCTTTTATTTTATTTTTCATTTTTATTTTTTTTACATCTTTACTGAGGTATAATTGCTTTACAATGGTGTGTTAGTTTCTGCTTTATAACAAAGTGAATCCGTTTTACATATACATATGTTCCCATACCTGCTGCTTTTATTTATTTTTATTTTTAAAACGAATTTATTTTATTTTTGGCTGTGTTGGGTCTTTGTGGCTGTGCGCGGGCTTTCTGTAGTAGTGGAGCTTTTCATTGCAGTGGCTGCTCTTGTGGCGGAGCACGGGCTCTAGGTGTGCGGGCTTCAGTAGTTGTGGCACACGGGCTTCAGTAGTTGTGGCACACAGGCTCAGTAGTTGTGGCGCACGTTTATAGTTGCTCCGCGGCATGTGGGATCTTCCCGGACCGGGGCATGAACCCCTGTCCCCTGCATTGGCTGGTGGACTCTCAACCACTGCACCACCAGGGATGCCCCACTACATGCTTTTTAAAAATTAGAATCAGATCTGAGTAACATAAGCGTAATCCTCTGAAATGTAGCCTGTCCAACTATGCTTTCTGTCCAATCGATCTGTTAGATTCTAGCAATCTATGAAATGCTACCAGAAATTTGTTTCTTTCACTCAAACCATAGTACCAGATTGACAGACCATTGATGACATAATTGCCTGAGAGTTGCAGTAGTGAAATGTTGGAAATATTTCTACTAAAAGGCATATATATCTAAGTTGACTCTCGGATATCACCAAATTTTGAGCACTTTCTCTAGCTATCCCAAAAATTGAGCCTAAGCATCCTTAAATTTGGTGGACAATGAACTTAAAACATAGTTTACTTAGGGACTTCCCTGGTGGCGCAGTGGTTAAGACTCCACGCTCCCAATGCAGGGGGCCTGGGTTCGATCCCTGGTCCGGGAACTAGATCCCACGTGCATGCCTCAACTAAGAGTTCACATGCCACAACTAAGGAGCCCTCGAGCCGCAGCTAAGGAGCCTACCTGCCGCAACTAAGACCCGATGCAACCAAATAAATAAATAAAATAAATATTAAAAAAACCTTCCTATTAAAAAAAAACCAGAAAACATAAGTTACTTATATTTTACAATGAAAAAAAAACTAAAATAGAAATCAAAGACATCTGGGAGATCTATAACAAGTCATTAAATCTTCTTTCATGACATAACATACACAAGTACGTAGCACAATGTCTAGCCACAGAAGAAGCCCTCAGAAATGTTCACTACTGTTACTCCATAATATATCCTTATCATCACGGTGTATTACCTGTGGCATATTTGGCATAATGGAAAGAGGCCTGATTAGGAATCACACATTCTGGTTCTTTAAGAGACACACACTGAAATATTTACAGATGAGATGATGTCTAGATTTGCATCTAAATAATCAAGGGGCAGATGCAAGTGTGTTGGAGAACTGGTTAGGGTGTTGATGAAACAACGTTGGTGATGGATAATTGTTGATACCGCGTGAGGAGTACATGGAGTTTATCCTAAGATTCTCTCTGCTATTATTCTGAGTAATAAAAAAATGTTTTTAAATGAAAGTCAAGAACTTTCTCTGCCTGGAGGCAAGAGAGGTGTAGCAGATAGAGCAATTGGAGAGTCAAAATGTAAGAGGAACTTGGCCAGCTCTTGTTGAAGGAAGGCCACATGAAAGGCATGAGAAGGGAGACTTCCCTGGTGGCACAGTGGTTAAGATGCTGTGCTCCCAATGCAGGGGGCCCAGGTTCGATCCCTGGTCAGGGAACTAGATCCCACATGCATGATGCAAGTAAAGAGTTCGCATGCCACAACTAAGACCCAGTGCAACCAAATAAGTAAATAAATATTTTAAAAAAAGAAAGAAAAGCATGAGAAGGAATGAGGGCAGTGTCTAGTAGCAAAAACTGACTCCCAATAGACGGACAACAAGGAAACGAGGTCCTCAGTCCCACACCACAAGGAACTGAATCTGGCTAACAATCTGAACGACCTTGGGAGTAAATTTATCCCCAAAGCCTCCAGGAAGAAACGCAGTTGACACCTTGATTTCAGCCTTGTGACACCCAACAGAGGATCTAGCTGAGCTACATTTTACCTGGGCTGCCAACCCACACAGAACTGGGAGAGAATAAATTTGTGTTACTTTAAGTGACTACGTTTGTGGTAATTTGCTATGGCAGCAATAGCAAATTAATACACAGTGTTCAGGAAGATTCTGAGGCTATATCTGGGTACTGTGGGAAAGTGCTCAATGACTAATCAAAGATATGCGCCAGGGAAACAAGAGAGAGGTGACTTATACGGTCTCCATCTGTGACCCATGATCTCTATGCTCTGCTCAGGGGTAGAAGTCACCTAGCTATTCCTTCTGCCTGCAACGCCTTCCCCCCAGATATCTGCAACGGCTTGCTCTCTCGCCCTCTTCAGGACTTTCCTCAAAAACAATTCACCAGGGGGCCTTTTCTGCCCACCCCAACTAAAATTTCATCCCCTACCCCCTTCCTGGAAACCTTTTACACCATGTCCCTGCTCCATTTCTTCTCTTTAGCTCTCCTCACTTCATAATGTCCTTATTTATTTTGCGTATTCCCTGCCTGTATCCCCACCAGCAGAATGAAAGCTCCATGCAGAGGTTTTTGTGTCTTTTGTACACTGTTGTATCCCCAGAGCCTAGAAGAGTGCCTGGCATATTAATCTCTGTTGAAATAAAATTACCATTAAAATGAAGAGGCTTTTATCCTGGTTTGTCAAGTTCACACATTCCAACATCTTATAAGGAGAGAATCTCCATGTAATTGCAGCTGGCACACATTCCCACGGTGGAGCCTGGCCTCCTATCACAGCCGGGAGCAAGTCACCACACCCCTCATCAGGTCCAAGGAGGACGGAAGGAGAAAATGGTCATAAGTTGCAGATAATTCTTCCTACACTAGTTCTTTAAACTAGGAGGAAGCTGAACAAATAACAGGGTTGGATGTCAAGTCATTTCAAACACACAGGAACAACAACGCCCTGGCACAACTTTCACCTGTATTTCAAAAATTTTTATATGTTGTCATATTTGCTTTCTCTGTCTGTCTCCTGAACCTTGCAAAAATAGTTACAGTTGTCATGACATTTATAACTCTAAAAAATTCCACTATACATCTCCTTAAAAAAGAGATGTTCCTACATAACCACAATGCAATTACATCTTAATAAAATTAACAATAATGTAATAATATTAGCATATATCTAGTCCATATTCCAATTTCCGCAATTGTCCCAAATGTATTTTATAGCTATTTTTAGAATAGGTATCTGTTTCATGCATTGCATTTGTTTTGCATTTAGATGCAAAGAAGATAGTGTTGAATGATTTTACAACTTCCTGGATTCATCAGTTTTCTTAGTCACCTCTAGTTAACTCTAGTAAAGTAGCTGTCTAGGTATTACTAGTTATCTCTAGTACTAATATTTCATTCCAACAAGAAATATGAATTTAGGGTTGAGAGGATGGTGTCTTTCAGCTTGGGGACTTTAACTTATGTTATACAAATGAGCCAAAAATGGCCTCTGTCTATTGGCCGCTAGGTGTTTATTTCTTCACTGGAGGCTGAGACCCATTACCTCAAAAGCCTGCTGGAGCCAAACAAATTTTTACACATCCAATTGTTTAAAACATATCCAAATTAACCATATTTTTATCCATTTAGAGCCTGGCTGTTTTACCTTCCCCATGAAATTGTGCCTAACATCTGCTAGCTATCAGTAAGATGAGCCCTGGGCCAATAAGACCACAAGCCACTGCTGCCCTTTGGTGCTCTCTGACCCAGATACTCTCTATGGTGCTGCAAAACAACATCTACAAGTCATCTTTCTGGTTTAGTCTAGGTAGCTCTAGTTAACAAATTACCTAGATTCCACTGGATATCTGTACAATCAACTCGTTATTAGAACAAGGAATAAGAATTTAGACAGAAGATTGTGCTCTTCACCTTACTGGTTTGGACTGGTTATTCTAGTTATCACTAGTTATCTATAGCTAACAAATCATCTAGGTCCCCTTACATATCTATGGTACTGTGGATGAAAACTGTCGCCTGCCATATCAGTAAACAAGGGATGTTGCAGCCATCAAGCCAGCAGCCACTACAGCCCCCCATAACAGTGCACCCTGAGGGGATTCAGGATGGAGAAAAGCAGGAAACTGGCCCTAGATCGCTAAGGTGCCTATCGAAGGAATGACTTCAATGAGCCCAGACTTTTACATCTTCCCATACAGAGAGAAGCGCATCTCAATAACTTGCGATGTATGGTTTCTTTAATTAACAGTAATCTTTTGATGTTCTGACTACCTAGTTTTTGTTGCAAAAACCCCTGTATATCCTGGCTCCTCCCTTACCTCTTTGGAGTCAGTCCCTCAGAGCAGTCTGAGAAGCTGCCTTCTGGGCTGAAGTCCTCAGTTTTGTCTACCAAATAAAACATAATTCTCAACTTTTAGGTTGTGCATTTTTTTCAGTCAACAGTACTAACTCATTATTCCAAAAGAAAATAAGAATTTACATTTTAGAAGAATGTATTTTTCAGCTTTCTGACATCAATGAGTATTAGTAGTTATCTCTAGATATCTCCTGTAAACTAGTTATCTATGTACCACTATTTATCTCAGACTTAGGAGTTCTTTCAACACGAAATATAAAGTTAGATTGAGAAGGATATGTTTTCCAATTCAGGGCTTCAACTCCATATACTAATATTGTTTAGGTAATTAGTAACCTAAGTTCTATTATTTAGCTATATTACTAACTCATTAATCTACCAGGAGAAAAAGAATTTAGGGTCCAGAAGAACATACATTTAAGCTCCTAACTTCAACTACTTATTCTAGATATCTCTAAGTAACTAGACACCTAGTGCCAATGTCTATAGTACGAAATCATTACTGCAACAAAAATTAAGACTAATCTGATTCTACTGCAATAAAATACACATAAATAAAACTTACCATCTTAAGCATTTTTAAGTGTACAGTTCAGGGGCATTAAGTACATTCACATTGTTGTGCAGCCATCACCACCATCCATCTCCAGAATTTTTTCACCTTCCCAAACTCCATACCAAAACTCCCAAATACCACTTCTCCCAGCCTTTGGGGACTATTGTTCTACTTTCTGTCTCTATAAATTTGACTGCTCTGGGTATCTCATATAAATGGAATCATACAATATTCGTCCTTTTGTGTCCGGCTTATTTCGTTTAGCTTAACGTCTTCAAGCTTCATCCATGTTGTAGCATGTGTCAGAATTTCATTCCTTTTTAAGGCTGAATAATATTCTATTGTATGTATACATCACATTTTGTTTGCCCATTCATCTGTCGATGGACATTTGGGTTGTTTCCATCTTTTGGCTATTGTGATTAATGCTGCTATGAATGTGTATTCAACTCCTTGCTTTCAGTTCTTAGGGAACTGCTGTGGAATTGCTGGATCATGTGGTAATTCTATGTTTAATTTTTTTGAGGAACCACTATACCTTTTCTCATAGTGGCTGCACCATTTATATTCCAACCAGTAATACACAGGGTTTCAACTTCTCCACATCTTCACCAACACTTATTTTCTGTTTTGTTGGTAACAGCTATCCTACTGGGTGTGAAGTGGTATCTCATTGTAGTTTTGATAAGCACTAACAGTTAAGAAGAATGTTTTTAGCTTTCTGGCTTCAAATTTTTATTCTGTTTTTATATGATTATCTCTATTTAAATCTTACCTAAGCAACTGTCATTTTCTACATTACTAACTGAATATTCAAAACATAAGAATTGAGCAGAGTGCTTTCTAGCATCCTAGATTCAAACTGTTCTAGATATCTGGTATATTACTTACCTGGTTACTAATAGTTATCTTATTACTGATGCAGCATTTCAATGAGAAATGAGAAGTTTGGGTTGAGAAGATTGTGTTTTCCACATTCTGGCTACAAGTACTTATCTGTAGTTATCTGTAGTTAGGTAGTTACCTCGTTACCAGTAGTTATCCATAGTACTAAATCTTTATTCCCACAAGAGATAAGACTGTGCTGTGAGGAGTGGTTTTCAACGTTCAGATTTATACAGATTCCTGGTTTTCTCTAGCTATCCATAGTAGGCAAATTACCTAGGTACCAATAGTTATCTATAGTCTAACTCAGTACTGCAACAAGAATTAATATTTAGTTTTGAGAGAAATGGATTTCAGCTTCGTGGCTTCAAATTATTCTTCTAAGGAACATCTAGTTTCCCCTAATTAAATAAATAGATAGGTACCACTACTCACTGATAATACCCATTATTATCGTAAGAAATAAAAGTTATATTTCAGAATAATGTTTTTCTTAACAGCCTCATCTAAAGTATTTATTCCGCTTGTTTCTAGTTACCTTCATTTAACTAATTACCTAGGTACCACTAGATAACCATACTCTTTGCTCATTTTTCCACAAGTAATTTGTATTTAAATTAGAAAAAAAAGATGTGTTTTCCAGGTTCTGGACATCTATAAGTTTTTCTACTTATCTCTACCTGTTTCTAGTTATCTAGCACCCTAGGGACACTCAGTTATCTGTAGCGTTATCTGACTTTCCCAACAAGAAATAAGCAGGTAGAGCTGAGAAGAATATGTTTTTCAACTTCCTGGATTCAACTAACTATTCTCCCTATCACAGTCATCTTTAGTTTACTTGTAGGAATCCTGGAAGTGAAATAGTGGAGCTAAAATAGAGTTCTTCACTGGATTTCCTGACTGGTAAGCCCAAGTTGGTCTCATTTGACTTCCCGTAGCCCATGACATGGACTGGGGTTCCCAAAACCTTGAGTGGACACCTCAGGAGTCAGTTGCTATGATAACATAAACCTCATGACATACCCCTCATCCTGAGAATGCTGTAAGACATTACTTTTATTTTGGGATTCATTTGAGACTTTCCACTCCCTCCCATTAAGCCAAAGCAGTAGGGTGTCCCAGTGAGAGTGAATCCTTACCTTCGCCAGCTCATCTTTCTTAGCAGGCATATTCTCATTTTCCTTTGTGGAACCCTTACACAAGATACCTTTATTCGGCAAAAGAGACAAATGTTCACAGACCCTGCAGGAAAAGGCTGGCAACCACAGAGAACCAGTCCCATTGGGTCATGTGGCTCTTCTAGGCAAAGTGCCTTTGTTTTCTGTACCTAGCTTAAAGGAAGAGACCACGGTGGTCTCCACACTGCAAGGGACTTTTGGGGTCATCCACTTCACACCCTTCATTTTACAGATTTGGGCCATAGGCTCAGAGCAGTGGAGTGGCCAGCCCAAAAAAGCACACAGAGTTCATCCCAGAGAAGACCAGGCTTTTGGTGGCCATGCCTTCCACTGGGCCTTGTATCATCCAGCTACGGGCAGTGCACATCAGCGCAGGTTCATCTCCTCAGCACTTAAACCTCCATCCTGCCCAAGAAATCTCTTCAAAGGACTGAAGACTCAAAGCTCCCACCAAAGCCTGATTACTGAGCCATTTTACCTGTAGGAAAAGGAATCAACCTCCCCTGCAGAGGCATTCGGCCTCCTGATGTCCACAGTTTCAGGCCCTGAGAGTGATGAAATTTATACCCTCCTCACAAAAGGCTGAGTGTGCTTCCATTACAACAGCCCTCATTTCTCCCAATGTCCTTGCAATGCCAAGTCTGCCAAGTCTGCCAACTAGTGGCATGACCCATGATCAAGACCCAGCCCTAAGCTTGTGTTGAATTCGCTTTTTTAGGAAAGGATGATAATGGAAACTGTCACTAGGCAATTAATACTCACTTTGAAGTTGATAATTTATGGTTTGCCTTGATCAATGTCACACTTGCTTCTTCTCAGATATCAGCATGAAGCTATGGGGCGGGGACCCTGGGTGCGATCGTGTAAATATAATTTTCAACTGCAGTGAGCTGTCTCCACCCACCCACGCCCCCCCACCATGCCAAGGGTAGGTCTTAAGGTAAATGTCTGAATTCCTAACATTTACATGCCAATATTTTAGACTCCAGACGTACAAAACACGTCTCCTACCCACAAGCTTGCTTTCAAAATCAAGGGACACAAGACACTGAAGTAGTGGCATTCAGGCACGGGTATGTAATTGATATGCCTAGACCCATTTGAAGCACGGCCCCCAGACAAAATTAGAGCTGCTATTGAGAATTGCAGGTTTGGAGCACCACCTCCTCCTATTCCAGGCCCAAGAATCTTGGTTTAGGAAAAAAAAATGGAGACAAGGTAGAGACCAAAGAAAAGTCTCTGTCCACCTCTCCCTTGAACAAGAGAGACAAAGGGTGAAACAAAGGATATTTTTTCATAGTAAGTGGAAAGGAGGCTCTAGGGGAAAAAGAAATCGATGTCAACAGCTGGGCCCAGAGCTATCGATCCAGTTTAGGGAGCTGGGTATTGAGGGGGGCTGGCAGCTCAGCACGTCCTCTGGATAGTAGTCGGTGGTGTACAAGGAGATGGCTCTGGCTGGCTGGGCTTTCTAAGAGTAAGGAAAAACAGGACTCAGGTTCATGTGCAGATGAGTTCCTTGCATCCCCTTCCACAGCCCCCATCACAAGGTCAAGCAACAGAGCTCTTTTTTCTTTTTTTCTCTCTTGCCTACCTTCCTTTTAACGCAACTGGTCACCTTAAGGGATTTCACCAGGACTGAAATATTCATAAGGAAGGAGGGAAAGTCAAAACGGGGGCACTGTGGGGGCGCTCACTGTGACTGGCCCTAGCCCAGGTCCCCAAGCCCAGCACCTCAAAAAACATCCAGAATGGTCCTATTTCTTCATTTTAACAAGAAGAAATTCCTAAGAATATCCAATTAGGGAAGTCCCTGGTGGTCCAATGGTTAGGACTCTGCACTTTGACTTCTGGGGCCTGGGTTCAATCCCTGATTGGGGAACTAAGATCTTGTAAGCCACCTGGCGTGGCCAAAAATTTAAAAAGAATAAAAAATAAAGAATATCCAATTAATTCTGTGGGCCCACCCACCACATCAAAACCTTAACTCCAACAGGGAGTCAGACAGAAATATTGCCAGGTGCTAAATCGGTTCTGTTACTTACTTAACATAGAAACTTAGACTTCAGGGGTCTCTGTGACCAAACCTGGCCTTCCATTAGATGAATGCATTCTATAGTTTCAAAACTCTGCGTAACACCCAGTTTAACAGAGTGTTGGGCTTCCCTGGTGGCGCAGTGGTTGACAGTCCACCTTCCGATGCAGGGGACACGGGTTCATGCCCCGGTCCGGGAGGATCCCACATGCCGTGGAGCAGCTGGGCCCGTGAGCCATGGCCGCTGAGCCTGCGCGTCCGGTGCCTGTGCTCCGCAACGGGAGAGGCCACAACAGTGAGAGGCCCGCGTACTGCAAAAAAAAAAAAAGAGAAAAACAAAAACAACAGCTACAATTTTCTGAGGGCTTCACGTGTACAAAGTACTGTGCTAAGCAATATGCATGAATTATCATTGTTCTGTTTTGCAGAGGAGAAGACTAACGCAGAGAGAGGTTAAATCAGCAGTCCGCAACCTTTTTCGCACCAGGGACTGGTCCTGTGGAAGACAATTTTTCCATGGACTGGGGGATGGGGGCGGGTGGGCGATGATTCAGGTGGTAATGCGAGCCATGGCGGGGATGGGGAGTGGCAGATGAAACTTCCCTAGCTCACTTGCTGCTCACTTCTTGCTGTGGGCCTGCTTCCTAACAGGCCTCGGGCCGGTACCGTCCTCGGCTCAGGGGTAGGGGACCCCTGGGTTAAATAATATGCCTAAAGTCACACAGCTGACAAGTGGCTACAACAGAATTCATTTAATCAAATATTCAATTCATTTCATTAAATTCTTTGAATTTGAGAGAAAACGCACTAGGGCAGCGGTCCCCAACCTTCTTGGCACCAGGGACCAGTTTCACGGAAGACAATTTTTCCATGGATGGGGGAAACAGGGATGGCTCAGGCGGTAATGCGAGCAATGGGGAGCGATGGGAGCGATGGGCGGGGGGTGGGGGGGGGCTGGGGAGCTGCAAATGAAGCTTCACTGGCTTGCCCCTCGCTCACCTCCTGCTGTGTGGCCCGGTTCCTAACAGGCCTCGGACCTACCAGTACCAGTCCATGGCCCCGGGGGTTGGGTCTCCTGCACTAGTGAATGTTTTCCCATTTCTTTTTTTTTAATTGATTAATTTATTTATTTATATTTGGCTGAGTTGGGTTTGTTGCTGCGCACAGGCTTTCTCTAGTTGCGGCGAGCGGGGGCTACTCTGTGTTGCGGTGCGCGGGCTTCTCATTGCAGTGGCTTCTCTTGCTGCGGAGCATGGGCTCTAGGCGCGCGGGCTTCAGGAGTTGTGGCACGCGGGCTCGGTAGTTGTGGCTCGCGGGCTCTAGAGCGCAGACTCAGTAGTTGTGGCACACAGGCTTAGCTGCTGTGCGGCATGGGATCTTCCCGGACCAGGGCTCGAACCCGTGTCGCCGGCACTGGCAGGCGGATTCTTAAGCACTGTGCCACCAGGGAAGCCCTTCACATTTCTTTTCGATAGGACAGATGGAAATAGACAAAAACCATAGGTTCTGTGTTCATTCTCAGTTCATCATAACATTTCATCGACCAGAATAACCCCGTACCTTAGCCATTCTGCTGAATTAAGGATTCACTTTAATATATCACCATGCAATGCTTCTGGATAAAAATTAAGCAGATTAAACCACTGGGCATGAACCAGGTACTTCTCATTTATTCTTGTACCTGCATCAGTTAAATGAGTTCCCTTTACTTTAAACTATCTTTTTTTGTTATTCATTCATTCATCCATTTATTCTCTGTCTTAGGATTTAAGGCAACATATAAGACATACATACAATAAGAAAAGAAAAATGAAAAGTGGTGGTTTGTTTAAGTTAGTGGATTAAGCTGTTATTTTTCAAAGAAAACACAATGCCCCTTTCCCTATGTCAACGGTAAGCAGTGTGTGAACACACAATACCATGGAAATATAGAACTCTCACACTTCAAAAAGCAAGATAAGAACTTCCAGTGTCCAGCCCCAAATGTAAAGGGTATGGAAGTCATTCTCATCTTCACAACAAGAAAAAAGTGAACAAACTAAAAACACCTCTTCTTAGATCAGAGAATTGAAGTCACAGGGCACTGCTGCCCTGAAAACTTGAGAGACAGATGGAGAAAGAGAAACACAGTTGACCAGGAACAGAAGCCCAAGAGCAGAAACCCACAGTTGGAGCCAGTATGAGTAGGGACACATTACACTGTAATTGAGGAATTTCTAGAAGCTCGGTATGGACTACCTTGAGAGCTAACACTGAGGGCAGAGTTCCTTAAGGGGACTCCACACTCTCATGAC
Organism: Phocoena phocoena; assembly: GCF_963924675.1. Taxonomy (NCBI): domain Eukaryota; kingdom Metazoa; phylum Chordata; class Mammalia; order Artiodactyla; family Phocoenidae; genus Phocoena; species Phocoena phocoena. The sequence goes on along the minus strand of NC_089240.1, from coordinate 100,948,409 downwards.
TTTTACCTCTAGGAACCGCCACCAAGTGGTCACTGTAAAGATTGGAGAAAAATCCCCTCTGGCTTACAGCAAGGGGAGAGGAAAACTAACCTTCTTTTTTTTTTTTGGCTGCACCCCTAGGCTTGTGGGATTTCAGTTACCCGACCAGGGATGGAACCCAGGCTCTCTGCAGTGAAAGCAAGTAATTCTAACCACTGGACCACCGGGGAATTCCTGAAAGGTAAGCATTTTGAAATATGTCCAGAGCTCTGTTTTCTTCAACAAAGACTTGCCCTGAAGGGAAGTTATTTTACCAGAGCCTAAGTGACTTGCCTTTCACCAAAGCCCAGCTGACCAGGGAGCAATGAAATACCCAATTCCAGCTACTTCTAGCCTTCCTGTCTCAGCTAAAGGGAAGGGTGGGAAAGCTGAGAAGCACTTGTAAAGGTTAACAGCTGGACCACCAGGGAACTCCTGAAAAGTAACAATTTGGAAACATGTCCAGAGCTCCGTTTTCTTCAACAAAGACTTGCCCTGAAGGGAAGTTATTTTACCAGAGCCTAAGTGACTTGCCTTTCACAAAAGCCCAGCTGACCAGGGGGCATGGAAGTACCCAATTCCAGCTCCTTCTAGCCTTCCTGTCTCAGCTAAAGGGAAGGGTGGGAAAGCTGAGAAGCACCTGTAAACGTCACAGCCCAGGGAGATAGGCTCACTAAAAGACTGAGATCTAATCATAGGGCTATAGACTGCTTCCCCTCTCCACAACCTTACCACCACATCAACTGTGCTCCTGTATCACAGTAGATGGTAGCTGAAATAAACTGCAAGCATCAGACTCTATTTAAGAATTAGCCTTGAGGGCCTCCCTGGTGGCGCAGTGGTTAAGAATCCACCTGCCAACGCAGGGGACACGGGTTCGAGCCCTGGTCCCGGAAGATCCCACATGCTGCGGAGCAACTAAGCCCATGTTCCACAACTACTGAGCCTGCGCTCTAGAGCCTGCGAGCCACAGCTGCTGAGCCCGTGTGCCACAACTACTGAACCCCGCGCCTAGAGCCCATGCTCCGCAACGAGAGAAGCCACCGCAATGAGAAGCCCGTGCGCCGCGAGGAAGAGTAGCCCCCGCTTGGCACAAGTAAGAAAGCCCGCGTGCAGCAACGAAGACCCAACGCAGCCAGAATTACATAAATCAAATTAATTAATTAAAAGAAAAAAAGCAGAAGCCTCGGGACTTCCCTGGTGGTGTACTGGTTAAGACTCAGTGCTCCCACTTCAGGGGACCCGGTTCGATCCCTGGTCGGGGAACTAGATCCCACGTGCATGCTGCAACTAAAGAGCCTGCCTGCCGCAACTAAGAAGCCCACCTGCCCCAAGTAAGACCTGGTGCAACCAAATAAATAAATAACTCTTAAAGAAAGAAAAGAATAAGCCTCTAAGGAAACTCAAAGATGACAGGGGAAACAAAACAAGGACACTAGTGGAAATTTTAGCCTCTGACACCTACTACTAACAGTAAACACAGCCTAATTCCTAGCCAGATAAACACAAAACCTCACACCAAAAGACCATCTACTTCAGTTCTTTTATCCAATACATCATGTCTGGCTTTCAACAAAAAATTATAATGCATGCTAAAAATTAAAACAGAAAACATATTCTGAAGAGCTAAAACAAGCATCAGAACCAAACACAAACATAGCATAGATATCTGGAATTCTTTGATCTAGAGTTTTCTTTCAATTTTTTTTTTTTTTTTTTTTTTTTTTTTGTCCACGCCATGCAGCTTGTGGAATCTTACTTCCCCGACCTGGCATCCAACCTGCACCCTTGGCAGCGAAAGCGCAGAGTACTAACCGCTGGACCACCAGGGAATTCCCTGATCTAGAATTTAAACTAACTATGATTAATATACTAAGCGCTGTAATGTAAAACGTGGACAAAATGCAAGAACAAGTGTGTAATGTAAGCTAAGAGATAAAATCTCTAAGGAAGAATCAAAAGGAAATGATAGAAATCAAAAACACTGTGACAGAAATGAAGAATGCCTTTGATGGGCTTATCAATAGACTGGACAAGACAGGTAAGAATCAGTGAGGTAGGGCTTCCCTGGTGGCGCAGTGGTTGAGGGTCCGCCTGCCGATGCAGGGACGCGGGTTCGTTCCCCGGTCCGGGAGGATTCCACATGCCACGGAGCGGCTGGGCCCGTAATCCATGGCCGCTGAGCCTGCTTGTCCGATGCCTGTGCTCCGCAATGGCAGAGGCCACAACAGTGAGAGGCCCGCGTACCCCCAAAAAAAAAAAAATCAGTGAGGTAAAAGATATGACAATAGAAACATCCCAGTAGACAATAGAAACATCCCAAAATGAAAAGCAAAGAGAAAAAAGAATTTTTTAAAAAAGAGAACAGAGGGCTTCCCTGGTGGTGCAGTAGTTGAGAGTCTGACTGCCAATGCAGCAGACACGGGTTCAAGCCCTGGTCCGGGAAGATTCCACATGCCGCGGAGCGAGTGGCCCCGTGTGCCACAACTACTGAGCCTATGCGTCTGGAGCCTGTGCTTCGCAGTAAGAGAGGCCACGACAGTGAGAGGCCCGTGCACTGCGATGAAGAGTGGCCCCTGCTTTGCACAACTAGAGAAAGCCCTCCCAGAGAAACAAAGAGCCAACACAGCCAAAAATAAATAAATTCATTAAAAAAAGCAGAACAGAATATGCAAGAACCGTAGACAATTTAAAAGGTATAACCTAGTGTAATGGGAATACCAGAAGGAGAAGCAAGTGAGAAAGGAATGAAAGAAATACTTTAATACTGGCAGAGAATTTTTCCAAGTTAATGGCAGACACCAAACAACAGATCCATGAAGTTCAAAGAACATCAAGAAGGATAAATATCCAAAAAAACTACACTGAGGAATTTCATATTCAAACTGTAGAAAATGAAAGACGAAGAGAAAACCCAGAAAGAAGCCAGATGAAAAAAATATTCCTATGGAGGAGCAAGGAGAAGCGTCACATCAGACTTCTTTTCTGAAAATATGCAAGCAAGAAGGGAGTGAAGTGAAATATTTAAAGTGTTGGAAGAAAAATACCACCAACGAGAACTCTGTATCCATCAAAATTATCCTTCAAAAGTGAGGAGAAATAAAGACTTTCTCAGACAAACAGCAATTGAGGCAATTTGTCACCAGTATACTTGCCTTGCAAGAAATGTTAAAAATGCTTCAGACAGAAGGAAAATGATAAGGGTCAGAAATTCAGATCTACATAAAGAAAAGAAGAGTGTTAGAGAAATAATAAATGAAGGTAAAATAAAATAATTTATTTTTCATAGTCTTAATTGATCTAACAGATACAGGTTGCTCAAAATAATATTAACAAAACTGTATTCAGTGATCATAGCATATGGATAAGTGAAATGAATGACAGCAACGTTATAAAGTACAGGAGAGAGGAATTGGGAATACTATGTATAAGGTACTTGCACTACCAGTGAAGTGATATAGTGTTATTTGAAAACGGACTTAGGTTCATTGTAAATGTATTTTTCAAATTGTAGGGCAACCACTAAAAAATTTCCTTAAGTATAACTGATATGTTAAGAGAGGAGAGAAAATTGAATCATAATAAAAAGCTCAATTAAAACCAAAGAAGGCATGGGAATTCCCTGGCGGTCCAGTGGTTAGGACTCCAGGCTTTCACTGCTGAGAGCCTGGGTTCAATCCCTGGTTGGGGAATTAAGATCCCACCAGCCTTGTGGCCAAACAAAACAAAACAAAACAAAACCAAAGAAGGCAGAAAAAGAGTGGAAGACAAAACGGAAACCAAGAACAATGACAATGAATAGGAAACAGTTACAAAAATGGTAGCTATTAATCCAAATATATCAATAATAATTTTAAAAGGGAGTGATGTAAACATGCTAATTAAAAGACATAGAATGTCAGATTGGATTTAAAAAAACAAGACCCAACTATATGTTGTCTATAAGAAACCCACTTGAAATATAAAGACACAGATAGATTAAAAGAGACAGAGAAAAATATACCATGCTAACACTAAACAAATAAAGTTGGAATAGCCATATTGATTTCAGACAAAGCACACTTCAGGACAAGGAAAATTATCAGGGATAAAGAGGGGCATAGCATAACAATAAAGGACCTCAATTTTCCAAGAAGACATAATAATCCTTAATATATACGTGTTTAACAACACGGTCAAAATACATGAAGCAAAACCTGACAGAACCCCAAGGAGAAACAGACAAATTACTATTGTACTTGAAGACATCAACACCCCTCTATTAGTAGTTAACAAATACAGCAGGTAGAAAATCAGTAAAGATATAGTTGAACTAATTGCACCATCAGTAAACTGAATCTAATTGACATTTATAGACTACTTCATCCAACAATAGCAGAATGCACATTCCTCTCAAGCTCACATGGAACATTCACTAAGATAGACGACATTCAAGGCCATAAAACAGACCTCTAAGTAACACATGGGTCAAAGAAGAAATCTCAAGAGAATTTGAAAAAATATTTTGAACTAAATGGAAATGAAGTACAACTTGTCAAAATTTGTGGGATATAATGAAATCAGTGCATAAAGGGACATTCATCGTATTGAATGCATATATTTTTAGAAAAGAAGATCTAAAATTAATAATCTGAGTTTCCACCTTAGGAAACAGAGAAAGAAGAGCAAATTAAATCTAAAGTAAGCAGAAGGAAAGATATAAAAACCAGAGCAAAAATTAATAAAATTGAAAACAGGAAAACAATAGAGATAATCAATGAAACAAAAAGTTGGTTCTTTGAAAATATTAATAAAAGTGACAAATCTCTATTCAGGCTAATGAAGATAAAAAGAGAGAAAGTATAAATGGCTAATATCAGAAATGAAAACGGGGGACTTCCCTGGCAGCCAGTGGTAAGACTGCATGCTCCCAATGCAGGGGGCACGGGTTTAATCCTTGGTCAGGGAACTAAGATCCTTCATGTCGCATGGTGCGGCCAAAAAATAAATAAATAAATAAATAAATAAAAGGGGAGGTGCTATCAAGTACTCTTACAAAAAAAAATAGAAAGGGGGCCATCACTAATGATCCCATGGATATTAAAAGGACAATAAAAGAATATTATGAACAACTCTATGGCCACAATTTGCTAACTTAGAAGCAATGGACCAAGTCCTTGAAACATACAATCTACCAATACTCCTACAAGGAGAAATAGACTATCTAATAAACCTAAATCTATTTTTTAAATTGAATCAATAATTAATAACCTTCCAAAACAGAAAGCACTAGGCACGGATGGGTTCACTAGGAAATTCTACCAAACATTTAAGGAAGAAATGATACCAATTCTCTTCAATCTGGTCTACAAAATAGAAGGAGAGGCAAAGTTTCCTAACTCATTCTATGAGGTAAGCATTACCCTAATACCAAAACCAGACAATAAATTACAAGAAAGGAAAACTGAAGACCAATATCTCTCATGAACATAGATGCAAAAATATTCAACAAAATATCAGCAGGTCAAATTCAACAATGTATGAAAAGATTTATATTCAATACATGATGACCAAGTGGGATTTATCCCAGATATGCAAAGCTGTTTCACACTCAAAAGTCAATTGTTGACTTTTGAGGCTAAAGAAGAAAAATCACATATTCATATCAACAGATGCACAAAAAGCATTTGACAAAATCCAACACCAATTCATGCTAAATACTCTCAACAGGGAATTCCCTGGCTGTTCAGTGGTTAGGACTTGGTGCTTTCACTGCCGTGGGCCTGGGTTCGATCCCTGGTCGGGGAAATAAGATCTCACAAGCTGCGCGGGGCAGCCAAGAAAAAAAAATACTCTCAACAAACTAGGAATAGAGGGGAAGTTCCTTAACACAATAAAGGACATCTATAAAAAACTAACAGCTATCATCATAATGGTGAGAAACTAGATGCTTTCACCTTGAGATCAGAAACAAAGCAAGAATGTCCCCTCTAACCACTCCTATTGAAGAACATACTGGAAGTCCTAGGTAATGCGCTAAGACAAAGTGAAATAAAAGGTATAGGGGGCTTCCCTGGTGCCGCAGTGGTTAAGAATCCACCTGCCAATGCAGGGGACAGGGGTTCAAACCCTGGTCCGGGAAGATCCCACATCCCATGGAGCAAGTAAGCCTGTGTGCCACAACTACTGAGCCTGCGCCCTAGAGCCCACGTGCCACAACTACTGAGGCCTGCGTGCCTAGAGCCCGTGCTCCGCAACAAGAGAAGCCACCGCAATGAGAAGCCCACGCACCGCAACGAAGAGTAGCCCCCACTCACTGCAACTAGAGAAAGCCCGTGCACAGCAATGAAGACCCAACGCAGCCATAAATTAATTAATTAATTATTTTAAAAAGTTCACTGTTATTTAAAAAAAACAGGTATAGGGACAGGGAAGGAAGAAATAAAACTGTCTTTGTTCTCAGATGACATGACTGTCTAGGTAGAAATTCCCAAGGAATTGACAAGAAAAAAAAACACAAAAAAACCCTCCTGGAACCAATAAATGATTATAGCAAGATTGCAGGACACATTCAATCATTTTCCTATATACCAGCAATTAGCAATTGGAATTTGAAATTAAAGACACACCATTTATATTAGCATGCCAAAACTGAGATACTTATGTATAAACCTAACAAAATATGTGCAATATCTCAATATCTATATATGGAAAACTATAAAACTCTGATGTAACAAATCAAAAGATCTGAATAAATGGAGAGATATTCTATGTTCATGAATAGGAAGACCTGATATTGCTAAGATGTCAGTTCTCCCCAACTAGATCTATAGATTGAACATAATCCCAATCAAAATTCCAGCAAGTTACTTTGTAGAAATTGACAAACTGATCCTAAAGTTTATATGTAAAGGCAAAAGACCCAGAATAGTCAAATTAATACTGAAGAAGAACAAAGCCAGAAGACTGACACTACCAACTTCAAGACTCACTATAAAGCTACTGTAATCAGGACAGTGTGGTACTGCCAAATGCATAAACAAATAGATGAATGAAACAGAATAGAGAGTTCAGAAATAGACTCACATAAATATAGTCAACTGATCTTTGACAAAGGAACAAAGATATTACAATGGAGAAAGAAACAACTGGTGCTGGAACAACTAGACATTCACATTTCAAACAAACAAAAAAACAAATCTCACATCTTTCACTTCTAGAAGATAATATAGGAGAAAAATCTAGGTAACCTCAGGTTTGGCAATGGGTTTTTAGATACAACACAAACAGCACAATCCATGAAGAAAAACTGATAACTTGCACTTCATTAGAATTAAAAATGTGTGCCCTGCAAACGTTGTTGAAAGAATGAAAAGACAAGCCACAGACAGGAAGAACATGTTTGCAAAACACGTATCAGATAAAAGACTTGTATTCACAATATATAAAGAACTCTTAAAACTCAACAAAACAAACAATGCTATTTAAAAGTGGGCAAAATGTTTGAACAGATAACTCACCAAAGAATATAAAAAGTTGGCAAATAATATGAAAAGATGCTCAATATCATTAGTAATTTGGAAATTGAAAATTAAAACAAAATTTCACTACACACCTATTAGAATGGCTAAAATCCAAAACACTGACAACACCAAATGCTGACAAAGATGTGCAGCAACAGGAACTCTAATTCATTGCTGGTGGGAATGCAAAATGGTTCAGCTACATTGGAAGACAATTTGGCAGTTTCTTACAAAACTAAACATACTCTTACCATACGATCCAACAATCCCACCCCTAGATATTTACCCAAGTAAGTTGACAATTAATGTCTACACAAAAAAAATTTCTCTTGAATGTGTGTAGTAGCTATTCATAATCACCAAAACCTGGAAGCAACCAAGATGTCCTTCAATAGGTGAGTAGATAAACTATGATACATTCATACAATGGGATATTATTCAGTGAAAAAATGAAATGAGCTACCCTCCTACACTGTTGGTGGGAATGTAAATTGGTACAGCCACTATTGAGAACAGTATGGAGGTTCCCTAAAAAACTAAAAATAGAGCTACCATATGATCCAGCAATCTCACTCCTGGTCATATATACAGAGAAAACCATAATTCGAAAAATGCATGCACCCCAATGTTCATTGCAGCACTGTTTACAATAGCCAGGACATGGAATCAACCTAAATGTCCTTCGACGGATGAATGGATAAAGAAGATGTGGTACATATATACAGTGGACTATTTTAGCCATAAAAAAGAAAGAAATAATGCCATTTGCAGCGACATGGATGGACCTAGAGATTATCATACTGAGTGAAATAAGTCAGATAAATATCATATAATATTGCTTATATGTGGAATCTCAAAAAAAATGGTACAGATGAACTTATTATAAAACATAAATAGAGTCACAGATGTAGAAAACAAACTTATGGTTACCAGAGGGGGAAAGTGGGGGAGGGATAAATTGGGAGATTGGGATTGACACATACACACTACTATATATAAAATAGATAACCAACAAGGACCTACTGTATAGCACAGGGAACTCTACTCAATACTCTGTAATGATCTGTATGGGAAAAGAATCTAAAAAAGAGTGGATATATGTACATGTATCAATATAAGTGATTCACTTTGCTGTACAGCAGAAACTAACACAACATTGTAAATCAACTATACTCCAATAAAAATTAATTTTAAAAAAGGTAAATTAAATTTTAAAAAAAGAGCTACCAAGCCATGAAAAGACATGGAGGAACTTTATTTTTTTTAATATTTATTTATTTATTTATTTGGCTGCGCCGGGTCTTAGTTCGGGCATGGGATCTTTTAGTTGCAGCATGCAGGCTCTTGGTTGCAGCATGCGGGATCTAGTTCCCTGATCAGGGATCGAACCCGGGCCCCCTGCATTGGGAGCACGGAGTCTTAACCATTGGACCACCAGGGAAGTCCCGACATGGAAGAAGTTTAAATACATATTGCTAAGTGGAAGAAGCCAGTCTGATTCCAACAATATGACAATCTGGAAAAGGTACAACTGTAGGGACAGTAAAAATTTCAGAGGTTGCCAGGGATGGGGGGAAGGGGAAGAGAGCAAAAGAGTAAGAATGAATAGGTGGAGCACAGGGGGTTTTTAGGGAAGTGAAACTATTCTGTATGATACTGTAATGGTAGATACATGACCTTAAGCATTTGACAAAATCCATAGGAATCAGGACACAAAGAACTGAACCCTAATGTAAACAACAGGTGTTTGTTAATTACAATGCATGAATGTGGTTCGTCAACTGTAACAAATGTACCAATGCAAAATGTTAATAATAGAGGAAACTGGGGGGGGCCGGGAGCTAGCTACGGTGGAGTGGGAGTGTATGAGAACTTTCCGTACTTTCTGCTCAATTTTGCTGCAAACCGTCTAAAAAATATAGTCTACTAATTTTTTTTAAAAGCAAGACAAGATCAAAGCGTGAATATTGCTAGCATCTCTGCTTGTTTGAATCCAATGTTTTCAAGATGTGCCTATTTTGGATTTTCGGTTTCTTGGTGTAGTTTATCTGATAATAGATATAAAAGTACTTCATGTGGTGTTGGTTAAATTTTGCAAAACCTCATTCTGGGAAACTCGTGTTCTTTCATTTTTAAAGCAAAGGAAGGAGGAAGGGAGATGTGGAGAAGGAGAAGGAAAGAAGAAAAGAAGACGGCAGCCCGAGGAAATCAAATACCATATTTAACATTTGCCCTTAAAGGAAAAGCAAATGTGCGGCACATTTATCTTTTAATATCATCACAACCAAAGTTTTATACCTTAAATGCCACAAATAAAGACATCAGTGAATTGGAATTAAGCAATGCAGGAGTGGAGGGCTGTATCTTCTTTGCCTCTGTATTCAACCGTCTTTCCCTTTTCTCCTCTTTCACACAGAGATGTGAATTGATAGTTGTTTAATTTTATTTGGAATCTGTGATACCACAACCATTGGCTGTGCTTCAGGATCTGAGTTATTTGCCGAGTTTTGCGGCTTCCTCAGTCTCCACCCTTCTCAGACATTGAGGATGAGCTTTCCCACGCTCAACACTAGCCTCTAGCAAAGCTGGTCAACATCCTATTCCCCTAGGGGCCTGGTGGGCAGCAAAACACTCAAATTCTCCATCCAAGCCATGCTCTGTGCAGTGTATTATTCATTCTTTCCTCTATCTTTTGCATACACACACACAGACACTTTAGCTCAAATGTATCCTGCAATGGTCACATCATTCCATTTCATCCTGTGTTAATTTGGGCCATCAGAACACTCCCATAAGCTCCAGCTGCTTTTCTACCTGTTGGCAGACATAGCTCCTCCCAGTGAGGGTAAGCTAGAGATAATTGTCCATTTACGGCGCAGTTTTCCAATATGAAATTTATATTGGCTGACCCAAGAGTTTGATAAATTTACCATACATCTAGAGGCCTAATATCGTCAAACTCCTTCCTATAAATGGAGCATCAATTCATTATCAGAGAAGAAATCCTGGTGTTAGAGGGACTGACAAAGCTGGCACCATAGCAGAGTTACTAGAGACCACAAGTATGTATCAACCAAGAAGTATTTGGGAAGAAAAAAAATTTTAAGTATGTAGTTCAGCTTTTGAGCCTGTAAATCCTTTCAAAACAGATTAGTAATTTAAAACTTTGTTTTAGTCTTGGAACTTCTTAAACAATCGTTGGTATAATTGGAAAGCACCTACAAATTCAAATGGACGCAGACTACAAAAGAGTCCCCCTAACTTGTACCACCTCAACCCCCATTTCCACAACCCAGATCCCAGCCTTAGTGCTCTGGGTGGTAGTCATGAACCCGTCCAGGCAACTCAGATTACGAAGAGAAGTAGTTAGCGAAAGCCGAATGCCCTCACAGCCCATAACACACAAATGATTTAACTCCTGTAAAGAACGAATCAATGTGAGTGTGAATGATTCCTTGTCTTGGCTGGGCTGGGCTTCCACGGGACTCAACATCTGCCTGACTCCATTCACTACCTACACCTGCCTGTGTGCTCTGGCTTCCTCCTCACTTCCTAGTCAAAAAACACAGGCTGCTCCAAGGAAGCTGAACAATAAGCGTAACATGCAAATCAGAGGTGTAGGGGTAGGATTTCTCATTGGAACTAAAATGCATGCCTACCAGCCATTGGGCAGGTAGACCAAGCACTGTTCGAAGTTGGCTTTTACAGGTAATTGATGTGAAAGTGTACAGCCAGGTGTCACAAAAGTTAGGCATAGGTTTTCCACTGAAAACTGTCTTATTAGAAATTTCCCTAAATCCCCATCCCAAATAACATAACTTCTCTTACTCAATTCAGTTATTGGTCCTCACCCCATGGCTAAATGTAGTTACATAGAAGATATCCAGTAGTGTGGTCTGCTTTTTCCATTTAACATTATATTGTACATCTTTCTCTTAAATTCCAAAAAAAGGAGATTTCCAATAATCAATGGCATTAGTTTTCCTGGTCTGATAGGTTACTTCTTAAGAGGAAAACCCCAGAGGCCATCTAACTACTGATAGACTGGATTCAGACTTTCCACAGCAGTGGCAGGTGAGGGGCAGGGCAGGGAACTGAGTATAGGACGGAAGAAGACAGGGAAGACACAGGGAAGAAGACAGAACTGAGTATAGGACGGAAGAGAGATTGATTGAGATTAGAAAAGGGAAAAATGTTCTACCACCTTTCACTGACCTCTAAGAATCTGGGCTTTTTAGATATCTTAGTTTGCACCTCAGCTCTGCCATTTACTTGATTTATGGCACATTGTCTCTCTGAGACTAATTTTTTAAAAACATTTGAAATGTAGAATATTAACTCTGGTTGTTATGCGGAATACAAATAATACATGTAAAGTGCTGTGCACATAGAATGTGCTCAATATAATGGTGTCCATTACTATCATCATTATTGATTTCCTACCATTAAATGTACTTTACAACTGGAAATAATTTTTTAAAAATAATTTCCAGAGCAAACTCATTGTGCCTTCAAAAATTAAGGTCAATAGAAAGGAAACCATCAACAAAGTGAAAAGACAACCTACTGAATGGAAGAAAACATTTGCAAATTATATGACCAATAAGGGGTTAATATCCAAAATATATAAACAGCACATACAACTCAATATCAAAGAAACAAACAACCTGATTTTAAAATGGGCAGAGGGGGGCTTCCCTGGTGGCGCAGTTGTTAAGAATCTGCCTGCCAATGCAGGGGACATGGGTTCGAGCCCTGGTCCGGGAAGACCCCACATGCTGCCAAGCAACTACGCCTGTGCACCACAACTACTGAAGCCCGCGCACCTAGAGCCCGTGCTCTGCAACAAGAGAAGCCACTGCAGTGAGAAGCATGGGCACTGCAACGAAGAGTAGCCCCCGCTCACCACAACTAGAGAAAGCCTGTGCAGCAATGAGGACCCAATGCAGCCAAAAATAAATAAATATTTTGGAAAATGGGCAGAGGACCTGAACAGACATTTTTCCAAAGAACACCTACAGATGGCCAACAGACACATGAAAAGATGCTCAACATTGATAATCATCAGAGAAATGCAAATCAAAACCATGAGATACAACTAATATAATATTGTAAATCAACTATATGTCAATAAAATTTTTTAAATAAATTTTAAAAATTAGTATAATTAGTGTCTTAATGCTCTTTCATTTAAAACAGTATAAAATGAATAGAAATAATGACCATTAATCATGTATTGCTGAGCTAGTATATATCGACTGAAGAAAAACACACAACCCAAAAGTTGCCAGTTATGTTTCATTTGGGGACCTTACTGAGGGCTATAGCCTGGGAGACAGCCTCTCGGAGAGCTCTGAGGAACTGTTCCGAAGTGGTAAGGGAAGAGGCACCATTTATAGGAGTTTTTGCTGAAAAACAAAAACAAAAAACCTGTAGTTGAACATCAAAAGATTACTGCTAATCACAAAACAACCAGACATCTCAAGTTAATGACTTTAGTGCTTTTCTCTGTATGGGAAGATGCCAAAGTCTGGGCTCATTGCAATTATTCCTTAGATATGCATCTTCCCTATCTAGGGCCACTATCCTGTTTTTTCAACACCCTGAATTCCCCTCAGGGTTAGGGTGTGGGGGTCAAGGCGGCTGCAGCGGCTGGTGGCTTGAGGGAGGGCAACAGTCCTAGTTTATTGGTATGGCAGGCAACACTTTTTTTTTGTCCTCACATATGATGGTACTAGTTTAAGGAGATAGACAAGGAGAGGATTATAAATTCCTTTTGCTGGAGCACATTGGTGGCGATGGGTGGCTGAGGGGTAAATATGCAGTTTTCCTCTGTGCTGCGAACCTAACTGGAATGTTAACAGGCTCAAATCAGTAATACAGAATTTGTGACCTCTAAGCTAACTGGCCAATGTGGGGCTTAGACATTGTAGCTCTCCACCAATTTAGATAAACCCCCTTTAATTTGCTTGGAATTGTAAAGAAAAAAGACGTGTGTGTGTGTGTGTGTGTGTGTGTGCACGCGCGCGTGCACGCGCACTTATACATACATACATAGACACATTTACTTATTTAGTTACAACGTACTTATTGTTCATACGGCCGCTCAGTGACATGTGTCCTGTGGCCTGTCGTCCTTCCCTTCAACTATTTCAACTCAAAGCTGAAAAAAGTACAAGGTCTCGGGCTTCCCTGGTGGCGCAGTGGTTGAGGGTCCGCCTGTCGATGCAGGGGACACGAGTTCGTGCCCCGGTCTGGGAGGATCCCACGCGCCGCGGAGCGGCTGGGCCCGTGAGCCATGGCAGCTGAGCCTGCGCGTCCGGAGCGCCTCTCACTGGCCGCAGCAGTGAGAGGCCCGCGTACCGCCAAAAAAAAAAAAAAAGTACAAGGTCTCCAGTAGAGCTTAGATTTGAGCAGCCTCAGTCGGAACCCGAAGGATGAGCCGACCTAGTTGCCCCACCGGCTTCTTTATACGGATACACACATCCCGTCCCATTGGCAGGACCGCCTACGTCCGGGGAAGGAATTTGCCGACGTACTCGGAACTGTTTCCAAGGTTCTCGGGCTCGGTTGGTGTCGCGCCTGCTGGTCCTGGGAGCCAAGGCAACGGATATCTTCCCAGCTCGCGAGAGCGCCCCCTTCTCCCACGGCTTCGGGGACCCAGCAACAGCTATGGCTCCGGTGTCTGGCTCCCGCAGCCCGGAGTGGGAGGCCTCGGGCTCCGGGGGGAAGAAGCGTCGCAGTTCTTCGAAGAGCCCTAAGCCTAGCAAATCCTCTCGCTCCCCGCGGGGCCGCCGCTCTCGCTCGCACTCTTGCTCTCGGTCCGGGGACCGGAATGGCCTTAGCCATCAACTGAGTGGCCCCAACCAAGGCTCCCGAAACCAGTCCTACCGCTCCCGCTCGCGGTCACGCTCTCGAGAGCGGCCCTCCGCGCCGCGGGGCGCCCCTTTCGCTTCTGCCTCTTCGTCCGCCTATTATGGCGGCTACTCACGCCCCTACGGGAGCGACAAGCCATGGCCTAGCCTCCTGGACAAGGAGAGGGAAGAGAGCTTGCGGCAGAAGTGAGTGAGACGAACGTACCTTATCTTTCGTGAGCCCACCAGCCTTTAGTGTCCGATTTATCGTTCATCTTGCTCCCGACTATACCCATTTCGCTCTCTCTCCCTGACTTGCGCCCATTTTCATCCCTTCCTTCAGTCCACCCACGATAACAGCTTATTCGCCTTTTCTACGCTAGGTTTTCATTCATCCCCGGGCCCCTTCATCTAGTGCGCTGGCCTCCCGCAACCCCCTCCTGCCTCCTGGCTTGTAGCGGACATGGCCAAGAGCCTCAGACGTCCCGGAATTATAGCATTTACTTGGTGTGTCGTTATCATTCGTGAGCATGTTTTATTCCCCACTAGACTGAGCTCATGGAAAGTAGGAGCCCGGTTTTATTGATCACAAAATTCACAGTGCCTAGCACTTTGTAGGCGCGCAACTTTTGCTTGTTGAATGATCGAACAGGTTTGAGATGATAGGGTAAGTGAGTGGAATTGTTTTGTAGCGATTTGGGGAGGGTTGAGATTAAGGCTTAAATTGGAGGGGAGGAAAACCTCTGAAACAAGATGTTTGAATAAATGTAGAAAAAGTGATCTGCTAAACTGTAGATTGGACTACACTAAGAAAGATCTTGTTAAGTGGTCTCAATCTTGACCATGAGAAATTAGGTCAGGGTGAGATCAGATCTCCTCTAATGAGACTGAGTATTGGAGTGGAAAATGAATAGTTTAAGAAGGAGAAAGGAGAAGGGTTATAATTATTGCTTTGTAAGTTAAAAAAATTTTTTTTTACTTTTTAAAAATTGAATTATAGTTGATGTACAGTGTTTTAAGTTACAGGTGTACAATATAGTGATTCACAATTTTTAAAGGTTATACTTCATATATAGTTATTATATGCTCTGTAAGTCTTAATATCTAACACTTATTGGTTGTTAAATTGTGTATCAGTTACTGTACTGAGTGCTTTACCACACTGTATGTGTTTTTTAAAAACCAAGAAATTAAAAAGTATAACAGGCATTTAGGAGCAGGTTAAGGTTCCAACAGGTGAGAGATGTCTTCATGAATCTTTTTCTTCCAGGAGTGGGAGGTAGTAAAATGTAGTGATGAAGAGGACAGGCTCCAGAATCAGACTGCCTGAGTTTGAAGCCATCCTTTGCTGCTTAATAGTTGTGTGACCTTGGGCAAGTCACTTAACCTCTCTGAGTTTCATTTCTTCACCATTTAAAAGGGGATAAAATAGCATGAAAGCTTTTTAAGAGTTGTAATGACTTAGTGCCTGGAACATAATAAATACTCCTTAAGTGTTAGCTGTTAGTGTTCTGGGCATGGGAGCAGAAACAGTACAAACAGTCCTGAGTTAGGTTGGAGACCTACTTTTCCAAATTAGAATTTCCAGAAAGTTACCCCCAGGCTGTGTCGATCAAAAAGCATCCAGTTTTCTTATTAGACATTCTTCACCAAAAGATGTCAGAATTCCTTGGATGAAATTTGCATTTGTACATTTAGAAGATAAATAATTTATCTTAAGAGTACAGATGAAGTCAGGTGGTGGGAGGGATAAGAACTTGATTGCTTGCTTTTTTTCAGCCTGTTAGGCATTCTTTGTCCTATATGTATATATTCAAAATTTGGCTATAAGTATGTCCCTTATTAGATTTTTTTTAATCTTTATTGGAGTATAATTGCTTTACAATGGTGTGTTAGTTTCTGCTTTATAACAAAGTGAATCAGCTATACATATACATATATCCCCATATCTCCTCCCTCTTGCGTCTCCCTCCCACCCTCCCTATCCCACCCCCCCATCCCATCCCTCTAGGTGGTCACAAAGCACCCAGCTGATCTCCCTGTGCTATGCGGCTGCTTCTCACTAGCTATCTGTTTTACATTTGGAAGTGTGTATATGTCCATGCCACTCTCTCACTTCGTCCTCAAGTCCATTCTCCAGTAGGTCTGCTTCTTTATTCCCGTTCTGCCCTTAGGTTCTTCATGACCATTCTTTTTTTTTTTTTTTTTTTTTTAGATTCCACATATATGTGTTAGCATACGGTATTTGTTTTTCTCTTTCTGACTTACTTCACTCTGTATGACAGACTCCAGGTCCATGTTACTTCAAGTGGGAAACCTGAGTCTGACTCTGCCTGATTACACCTTTTACCCTGAATAAAGAAGGAAAATAATTTTTTTTAAAAAAATCAAACCAATTATATTTATTTTGTAAGGTTTTTTTTAAACAAGTAGCATCACAGCAGCTAAACTTTGAGGAATTAAGCCTCAGTTGTTTTGTGTTTTGTGTGTGTGTTTATAAGTAATATCAAAAATTAAGAGAAGAAATCACAAACATAAGACAAAACAAAAAATTTTGTGTCTTCCAAGAGTAGATAGAGGATTTACTCCTTTTTGAAAAAGGAATTAAAGGGAAATCAGAGAAAACAAGTGCTGTATCTCATTGAGTCCAGTTTTTGTCAAATAAAACTTTTCTTTCACTTTCAGAGCTCCTTTTATTTTCTACTTCTAATGCTTTGTTGTTATTTTCTTCATTAATTCCTGAGTTTCTGAAAACAGAAGTTTTGACCTTATCAAAAGTAGAGAATTCTCTTTACTTTCATAAGGATACATAAACAAATGAAGTTATTTCCAAATGTAAGACTGTCTCTGTCACATATTGTAGAAGGTGAAAGGAGCAATTAGGAGCTATGTCATGCATGCGGTGGAAGGGACACACTCGACAGCCTCCCAGGCTGAATTTCTGGCCTGGCCTGTCAGGCTGTCTGTAGTCTGTACCATTTGATAGTACTGTCAGAACATCAGATCCTAAGTGTTGAGTTTACATTTAAACCAAGTTTTTATTAGTTTAAAGTTTAAACTGTAAAGGGAAAATGGAACTTAACTGGACTCCTTTGACTTTTATTATATATTTAGGAAACAGTTTAGCCATGGTGTTATAATTTACCTGCTTATCTCTTCTAGGAGATTAAGTGAGAGAGAGAGGATTGGAGAATTGGGAGCTCCTGAAGTATGGGGACTTTCTCCAAAGAATCCAGAACCAGAGTAAGTGATTTAAAAATATATTTTTTAAATGCAACATTTGTTTAAATCCAGAGTCTATTGTCAAATTTTTTGTTAAGAACTTTAAACTACAGCTCTTTTTTTTCCTCTTTCTTGTGATTTATGCTATTCTACTCCTTAAGTTTTAAAAAAATTGAACATACCTAAGGATTAAAACATGCTCCTAGTGGATTTTAGCATGCTAATTGTTCTCTTTAAGCTGTAATTCATGAGGTGCTAATTTCCTATTCATAGAAGGGTTCAGTGTTGAAACAAATACATTTATATTATTTTGAATTATTTTTTCGCAATCCCGTAACTGATTGCATGTCATACATTAGCATTACAAAGCGTTTTTTTAATGAAGATATTGATATTGTTTAGTTTCCTGCATACAGTATTGTTGAAGGCCTAATGCTTTTTCTTTTTGCCTATTTTTTTTCTCTTTGGTGTTGTTCATAAGCTGCTTCTTCCCTCTCCTTTATTTCTGTGTTTTCTTTAGATTGAGTTGAGACAATGTGCTTGACAGGTAAACCTGTTATTTGTAACAGGGTGATAAAGCATTATTATCTGAAAGTTCTTTTTTCTTCTTAAAAAATTATTTTTCCCACCACCTGTTATTTTTTTTATTGAGGTATAATTGACATACAGTATTAGTTTCAGGCATACAGCATAATGATTTGATATTTGTATATATTGCAAAACAATCACCACAATAAGTCTAGTTAACATCCATTACCATACATAGTTATAAAATTTTTTTTCTTGTGATGAGAACTTCTAAGATTTACTTTCTTAGCAACTTGCAAATATGCAATACAGTATTATTATTATTTTAATTTTTGGCTGAGTTGGGTCTTTTTTGCTGTGCACGGGCTTTCTCTAGTTGCGGCGAGCGGGGGCTACTCTTTGTTGCGCTGCGCGGGCTTCTCATTGCGGTGGCTTCTCTTGTTGCAGAGCACAGGCTCTAGGCGTGCGGGCTTCAGTAGTTGTGGCTCACGGGTTCTAGAGCGCAGGCTTAGTAGTTGTGGTGCATGGGCTTAGTTGCTCCACGGCACGTGCTTCCCGGACCAGGCTCGAACCCGTGTCCTCTGCATTGGCAGACGGATTGTTGACCACTGCACCACTAGGGAAGCCCCAGTATTATTAACTGTAGTTGCCATGCTATACATTACATCCCCAGGACTTATTTATTTTATAACTAGAAGTTTGTACTTTTTTATACCCTTCACACATTTTACCCATGCCCCACCCACTGGCAACCGTCATTCTGTTCTCTGTATCTGTGAGCTTGCTGGTTTTTTGTTTTTTGTTTTTTAGAGTTCATATATAAGTGAGATTATATGATATTTGTCTTTCTCTGTCTGACTTATTTCATTTAGCAAATGCCCTTACAGTCCATCCGTGTTGTCTAAAATGGCAAGATTCTTTCCTTTTTAAGGATGAATAATATTCTACTGTGGTGTGTGTGTGTGTATATTTCTCACAGTTCTTTTTTATCCATTCATCTGTTCATGGATATTTGGTTGTTTCTATATCTTAGCTATTGTAAATAGTGCTGCAATGAGCATGAGAATGCAGATATCTCTTTGAGATGCTGATTTCATTTCCTTCAGATATATATCCAGAAGTGGGATTGTTGGATTATATGGTAGTTCAATTTTTAATTTTTTGAAGAACCTTCATACTGGATTCTATAATGGCTGTACCAATTTATATTCCCACTAACAGGGTACAAGTGTTCCCTCTTCTCCACATCCTCACCAACACTTGTTATCTCCTGTCTCTTTGATAATATTCATCCTAACGGGTGTGAAGTGATATTTCATTTTGGTTTTGATTTGCATTTCCCTGATCACTAGTGATGTTGAGCATCTTTTTATGTACCTATTGGCCATCTGTGTGTCTTCTTTGGAAAAATGTCTATTCAGATCCTCTGCCTATTTTTAAATCACATTGTTTGTTTGTTTGCTATTGAGTTGTATGAATTCTTTATATATTTTGGATATTAACCCCTCATCAGATATGATTTGCAAATATTTTCTCCCATTCAGTAGGTTGCCTTTTCATTTTGTTGATGGTTTCCTTTGCTGTGCAGAAGCTTTTTAGTTTGAGGTAGTCACACTTACTGATTTTTGCTTTTGTTACCATTGCTTTTGGTGTCAAATCCAAAAAATCATTGACAAGACCTATGTCAGGGAGCTTACCACCTATGTTTTCTTCTAGGAGTTTTATGGTTTCAGGTTTTACATTCAAGTCTTTAATCCATTTTGAGTTAATTTTTGTGTAATGGTGTAAGATAGTGGTCCATTTCATTCTTTTGCATGTAGCTATCCAGTTGTCCCAGCACCATTTATTGAACCGACTGTCCTTTCCTCATTGTATATTATTGGCTCCTTTATCATAAATTAATTGACCATATATACATGGATTTATTTCTGGGCTGTCTGTTTTGTTCCATTGATCTATATGTCTGTTTTTATGGCAGTACCATACTGTTCTGATTACTGTAGCCTTGTAGTATAGTTTGAAATCAGGGAGCATGATGCCTCGAGCTTTGTTCTTCTTGCTCGAGATTGCTTTGGCTATTCAGGGTCTTTTGTGGTTTCATGCAGATTTTAGGACTGTTTGTTCTATTTCTGTGAAAAAATACCATTGGAATTTTGGTAGGGATTTCATTGAATCTGTAGATTGCTTTGGGTAGTATGGATATTTTAACAATATTAATTCTTCCAATCTGTGAGCATAGAAAATCCATTTCTTTGTGTCTTCTTCAATTTATTTCATCAATGTCTTATAGTTTTCAGTGTACAAGTCTTCCACCTCCTTGGTTAAATTTATTTCTAGGTATTTTTTTCTTTTTGATGGAATTGTATTCTTAGTTTCATTTTCTGATAATTCGTTATTAGTGTATAGAAATGCAACGAATTTCTGTGTATTGATTTTGTATCCTGCAACTTTACTGAATTCATTAATTGGTGCTGACAGTCTTTTGGTGGAGTCTTTGGGATTTTCTATATATAATATCATGTCATCTGCAAATAAGGACAGTTTTACTTCTTCCTTTCCAATTTGGGTGCCTTTTATTTCTTGTTCTTGCCTAATTGCTCTGGCTAGGACTTCCAATACTATGTTATAAAAGTGGTGAGAGTGGATATCCTTGTCTTGTTTAGCTTTTCACCATTGAGTATGATGTTAACTGTGGGCTTGTCATATATTGTTTTTATTATGTTGAGATACTGAAACTTGTTCTAACAGATGCCTTTAAAATACTCAAAGAGGGCTTCCTGGTGGCGTAGTGGTTAAGAATCTCCCTGCCAATACAGGGGACATGGGCTCGAGCCCTGGACCGAGAAGATCCCATGTGCCGCAGAGCAACTAAGCCCGTGTGCCACAACTACTGAGCCTGCACTCTAGAGCCCATGAGCCACAACTACTGAAGCCTGCGTGCCTAGAGCCTGTGCTCTGCAACAAGGGGAGCCATCGCAACGAGAAGCCCGCACACCACAACAGAGAGTAGCCCCTGCTCGCCGCAACTAGAGAAAGCCCGTGCGCAGCAACAAGACCCAACGCAGCCAAAAATAAAAATAAATAAATAAATTTATTTATTTTAAAAGAATACTCAAAGAATTAGAGTTGAAAGGAATCCTAAAAATAATTTTCTAGGCAATTTCTAAATTATTCCAGGTGTGATCTTCAGAGGAAAAGACTGTGATATGGAAATTCCCTTTTTAAGCTATTGTAGAATGTTAATAACACTCATTTTCAGAATTCTCTTACAACAGGATGAAATCTCTGTAGCTGTAGTGTGTTAGATTCTTGCTCTGGGGAGACAGAACAGTTGCTGCTCTACCGTATGTCTGTTCCACAGGTAGAATGAAATTATGAAGTCTTGCCTCAGCCTTCTTGTCTCCAGTTTCTCTCCTCTTCTCTTATGGTTCCTGTTTCCCTGCATTTGCCTTGTGGTTTCTTCGAAAATATAAATCCTTCATGCTGCTTTCAGTGTGAATAGCATTTTGTTAACTCGAAAGCTTTATGCAAATGTAAATGATTATTCTACTATTATGAAGGTGGTTGGCCGATAAGCTGTACTGTTACAAAAGCAGTCCGGTGCTGGCTTTGAATGGTTCTTGGACAATCAGTTTGTTACTGAAAATTTTTAAGTATGTATTTTTATACTCCGTGGTCCATATTTTATCACTTTCCTGATTCTTACTACAGTTTTCTTTAAATTCAGCTCTGATGAACATACACCAGTAGAGGACGAAGAGCCAAAGAAAAGTACCACTTCAGCTTCTACTTCAGAAGGTATTTTTTAAATATAGGACTTTTTTATTGAGAAGTTTAAAAAATACGTTTATAAATAGTTGAACATTAGACTTAAATCGCCTGTCATCAATGCCTTTTCAGTATTTTTAATACAATAAAATTGATGCTCAGAAATACTTCTTTAGAAGTTAGTTTTTTATTTGTATTTTATGTAGAAGAAAAGAAGAAGAAGAAGTCTAGTCATTCAAAAGAAAGGTCCAAGAAAAAGAGGAAGAAAAAATCATCTAAAAGAAAACACAAGAAGTATTCTGATGATAGTGACAGTGACTCTGATTCTGAAACAGACTCCAGTGGTAAGAAAGCCAACATCCTTCTGTGAGCCTTGCTTCAAAACTAGTTGTACTTCTTGAAAGCTTATTTTAGAAGCAGGTTCATAAAAACAATGATAGCCAAGAGTTTTGAACACTCACTGACTTTGTGTTGGGCACCCTGCTAAGTGCTTGATATGCATTATTGCTATTTAGTCCACACAGTCACTGTAGGACACATCTTAGAGATGGAGAAATGGAGGCCCAGAGCAGGTTATAAGTACCGCCCCAAGGCCACACAGTTGGGATTCAAACCTAAGCCGTGTGACTCCAGATTGGTTGTGTGTAGCTGTACAAGGCATGTGGCACCAAACCATGTTGGGGTTAGTCTGTGAGACGTGTGGTGCTAAACCAAGCCACAGGGGGCTGCCTCAGCCCAGTGGAGCAGCTCTTTTGTGAGATTCTCACACTTAGTGGGCACCTTTGTGCAATTTTCAAAAAGGTACACCATAGGGGACTCCCTCTGGCCAGCAGCTGATTTATGTATCACACTTCCTGTGGGGCGGCACATCACAAAAAAGTCACCTTTTTGTGCCCTCTCCTGGCTGATGACTGACAGAGGGTGCCTCCTCTGGGGACACGTTACACTAAGGCACCCCTTCCTCTGATGTCACCTGGGTTTCCTGGCCCTCACTGTCACCTTTCTTCCTCACTGCTGGAAGGCTGAGCTTTCTTGAAGCGCAGATCTGAGCATGGCGGTCCCTACTTAAAATCCTTCCGCAGTTCTCCATGGCCTTCAGGGTAAAGTCAGATCCCAATTGTAGAGGAATAACTGAGGACATGGAAAGGAGACATGACCCACGAACCCCTCGGCAGACCGAGGGTTAGCGAGTAAGCCAGAACTGCAGGCAGTCCTGGATACTTTGGGCGCTGATCCATGAAATGACCTCAGTATAATCAGAATGATGGGAACACAAGGAGATGTCCTTGTGCTGCTTGTGAGCTCAAGGATGAAGCACGGCATGTCTTCAAGAAAGCCCACTGTTGCTTGTCTAATCAATAAAAGCATATATTGCTGCTTTGGCTTTTCTGGAATGTTACAATTTTAAGTCTTAAGATGTAAACGTAGATAATGCTTAAATAAAGGTCACCACAGCAGGATGAGACGGCGCTGTATTGCCTGAGCGAGCAGCAGCCCTCTACTGCTGTGCTTCTGCACAGTTCGTCTCGTGTGATGAGCTTACTTTCAGCCCTGTCATAAGAAAACTGCAACACCAGTTGATCTCTCACATCACGTACCCTGTGGCTCTCCTGCAGCGTCCTCTTTGGCCTAAGGATGACTTTCCATCTCCTTGATACTGCACGTCCTTTCTCTTGACTCTGTCGCTTGATACAGAGAGTCCGTCTGCCTACAATGCCTAGCTGATGACTGACAGAGGGTGCCTCCTCTAGGGACACGTTACACTAAGGCACCCCTTCCTCTGATGTCACCTGGGTTTCCTGGCCCTCACTGTCACCTTTCTTCCTCACTGCTAGAAGCCTGAGCTTTCTTGAAGCACAAATCTGAGCATGGTGGTCCCTACTTAAAATCCTTCTGCAGTTCTCCATGGCCTTCAGGGTAAAGTCAGATCCCAATTGATCTCTGAAATCACACGTACCCTGTGGCTCTCCTGCAGCGTCCTCTTTGGCCTAAGAATGACTTTCCATCTCCTTGATACTGCACGTCCTTTCTCTTGACTCTGTCGCTTAATACAGAGAGTCCGTCTGCCTACAATGTTGGTCTCTCCCTGCACGCGGCTTGGCTTACTCATTGCTATGATGGGCATGCATTACTTTTGTAATGAAACTGATTTTAAAAAGAACTAGCTTAAGAGTCACCTTTTCCTGGTCAACCGTTCCTCAACCACTATCCCCAAATCAGCCTGATTTTGAGACTCCTCTGTATGCCCAGAGCACCCCATGCTTCCCTCTCACTCAGATTCGCCTCTTTCCCTGTGTCTTCTCCACTAGAATGAGCTCCTGGAAAGCAAACCCCCAAACACACACATCATGAAAATATTCAAACATTGAGAAAACTAAAGGGAGTAGTATAATTAATGCCATGTACAGTACTTGTCACTCAGGTTTAACATTTGTTAGCATTTTGACGTATTTGCTTCAAATAGGGATTTTTTTGTTGAGATAGTCAAGGCAAATTACAAATATCACACTGCCACCCTAAATATTTCTGTATACACCTCTAAACAATAAGGACATTTTTGTATCTAACCACAATACTATCATCTCATGCAATAAGGTTAATAATAATACCCTATATAACCAAATGCAACTTTAATTTCTATGTCCCCCATGCCTAGCACATTTCCTAACAAGTAGAAATAAATGTTTGAATGAATTTGAATGAATTAATTTCTCTGTAACAACAAATGGAAGAGTAGTAATAAGATATTTATCTACTCAAGAGTATTGGGGTTTTAGAGTTAAAAATTTTTTTAATTATAATGTGCTTTAATTTGCAGATGAAGATACAAAAAGGAGAGCAAAGAAAGCCAAGAAAAAGGAAAAGAAGAAGAAACACAGATCGTCTGTTTTTTTCTTTAATTTTTATTATGGAAAAGTTCAAAAATATAGAAAATTATATAAAATAGTGTAATGGACCTCCACGTAACCATCACCCAGCTTGAACAATTATCAACTCATCGGCAGGCTCTGCTGCCTACACCCCCATTATTTGAAACCAATACCAGATATCATTTCATCCATAAAGCTGCGAGTTTCTCTAAAAGATAGGCATTCTTTTAAAAAAAAAAAAAGTACAATACTGTTAACCCGCCTAAAATGTTTAACAGTAATTGTTCTTTCAATTCTCAGTAGTTTTTGGTATAGTTTATTCAAATTAGGATCCAGACAATGTACATAAATTGTGATTGGTTGATATGTCTCTTACATCTCTTGAAATAGATAGCTTCCCCTTCTCTTTTTGTTCCTGCAGTTTTTTTGTAGCAGAAACAAAATCATTTGTCCTGGAGGGTTTCCTGCGGTATGGATTTTGCTGGTTGTATTCTTTTTTTTTTTTTTTTTTTTTTTTTTGCGGTACGCGGGCCTCTCACTGTTGTGGCCTCTCCCGTTGCGGAGCACAGGCCCCGGACGCGCAGGCCCAGCGGCCATGACCCACAGGTCCAGCCGCTCCGCGGCATGTGGGATCTTCCCGGACCGGGGCACGAACCCGCGTCCCCTGCATCGGCAGGCGGACTCTCAACCACTGCGCCACCAGGGAAGCCCTGGTTGTATTCTTACAGTGTTCTTTTAACATGTTTTCTGTCCTTTGTATTTCCTGTAGATTGGCAGTTAGGTCTAGACACTTGATAAGGTTCAGATTTGAGTTTCTGGCAGGAATACTTCATAGGCGGTGCTGTGTACTTGCAGCAGGAGGCAGATAATGTCTGGTTGTCTCTTTTTGTCATATTAACTGGCATCACTGGTCATTGTCTAGGTCCCTTATATCATTGCCAAATGGTGATGGTCTACTTCTGGCTTTCTTTCTTCATGTATTAGGTAGAATAATTCTATATGAGAAACCTACCCTCATTAACTATTTGGTTACTCTGAAGTATAGTTGGTATAGTAAGGGCAGAATAATTGCTTACTTTTTTTGTTTTATGAGTTTTCAAATAAATGAGTTGGGGTTTTTTAGTATCATTATGAACCCAAGAATTCAGACATTTGATGTATTTTAATCCATTACACTGAAAATTGTTGATGTTCAAATTGGTAAGAGCTGTTTTTTTTTTAATTTTTTAAATAAATTTATTTATTTTATTTATTTATTTTTGGCTGCATTGGGTCTTCGTTGCTGTGCGCGGACTTTCTCTAGTTGCAGTGAGCGGAGGCTACTCTTTGTTGCCGTGCGCGGGCTGCTCATTGTGGTGGCTTCTCTTGTTGCGGAGCACGGTCTCTAGGCGCACGGGCTTCAGTAGCTGTGGCACGCGGGCTTCAGTAGTTGTGGTTCACGGGCTCCAGAACGCAGGCTCACTAGATGTGGCACATGGGCTTAGTTGCTCCGCGGCATGTAGGATCTTCCCAGACCAGGGCTCGAACCCATGTCCCCTGCATTGGCAGGCGGGTTCTTAACCACTGCGCCACCAGGGAAACCCAAGAGCTATTTTTTAAACTGCTTTATTTCTGCTATCTTTCTACAACATGAGAACTGTATTTTATTGTTCCCTTAGGGATCTTCTTTTTTTTTTTAAATAAATTTATTTATTTTTGGCTGCACTGGGTCTTCGTTGCTGCGCGCAGGCTTTCTCTAGTTTTGGTGAGCAGGGGCTACTCTTCGTTGCAGTGCCCGCGGGCTTATTGCGGTGGCTTCTCTCGTTGCGGCTCACAGGCTCTAGAGCACAGGCTCAGTAGTTTTGGCGCATGGGCGCTAGAGTACAGGCTCAGTAGTTGTGGTGCACGGGCTTACTTGCCCTGTGGCATGTGGGATCTTCTTGGACCAGGGCTCAAACCCGTGTCCCCTGCATTGGCAGGCAGATTCTTAACCACTGTGCCACCAGGGAAACCCCGGGATCTTTTTTTTATAGTGAAACATGATTTGGTTAAATAAGTTAGATTTTTTAAATTAAAGTTCTTCTCTAATAAGTTTGAATTAGCTGAGCATCAAGATCATTTCAGTCAGTCCTTCATTGCCTTGAAAAAAATAAGATGCCCTTTAGCATGGGAATATTAAATCAATTTATATCAAATTATAATCATTACAGGAAGAAATATAAGAAAAAGAAGTCTAAGAAGAGCAGAAAAGATTCCAGTGATTCAAGTTCTAAAGAGTCCCAAGAAGAGTTTCTGGAGAATCCCTGGAAGGACCGATCAAGTAGGTTCTTCTGATAGACTTCGACTCAGAACAGGTAAAACATTAAATTAACTGATTAGTCAAAATGTGAATATGTTTCTGAACATCTTTTGTGCAGAGCCTGAAGAACCCTCAGATTTGATTGGCCCAGAGGCTCCCAAAACACTTGCCTCTCAAGATGATAAACCTTTGAAGTAAGTAAGAGTGTGTTTATAATCTCTAAAGTACCTTCCCAAAAGTATGGTCCTAATGTCCTCTTCCAAGCTTATCTTCCTCTACTCCCTTATTTAGACGCCAGGTTCCGACTGAGCTGAACTAAAACTTCCCTGTATTCACTGTGCACTTTCACCTTATTTCTTCCCCCAACGTGCTTTCCCTTCTTTCCCCAGTCCTGATTTCTTTACTGCCCCCAATTTCTTCCTGTTAAAATGCTTAACATTCTTCAAAGCCCTTTTCAAAAGGAGGGGCATATGCTGATTCCCGATATCGTCCCTCCACAGGTAGGTGTGATTCCTACCCCTCTTTATTTTTTATTTCTTTATTTTTTACTTTGTTTTGTTTATTTATTTGTTTGTTTCTTTTGGCTGCATTGGGTCTTCGTTGCTGCACGCGGGCTTTCTCTAGTTGCAGCGAGCGGGGGCCACTCTTCATTGCGGTGCACGGGCTTCTCATTGCGGTGGTTTCCCTTGTTGCAGAGTACGGGCTCTAGGTGCACTGGCTTCAGTAGTTGTGGCACGCGGGCTCAGTAGTTGTGGCTCGTGGGCTCTAGAGCATAGGCTCAGTAGTTGTGGCGCATGGGCTTAGTTGCTCCACGGCATGTGGGATCTTCCCGGACCAGGGATCGAACCCATGTCCCCTGCATTGGCAGGTGGATTCTTAACCACTGCGCCACCAGGGAAGTCCTCCTACCCCTCTTTAATCCTTTAGTCCTCATACCGTTTTCTTTCTTTTGTGCAATGTGTTACATATTCTACGTTGTATTAGTGTTATATCCTTATTAATATGTAAGTGCCATAAGAACAGAGATTATTTTTATATTACAAGCTTTGAGTTTAATAGCTATTCAAGAAGAATTCAATGAATTGAATGAAGCGATGGTAGTTTTCAAAGTCCCCTTGAATGAAAGTTATTTGAGAACTGTTACTGTATAGCATTATTATTGGGTTATAAGTCTAATAAATATGTTAATTTGAGATATATTATTTCTTTACTTTTTTTTTAAAGGGAAAAGGTAAAAGGAGTTCGCTGGAGGCAGAAGCAATAAAGGCAATACCTGTGGGGAAAATTGATCCATAATTGTAAACCATGAATATATGCTCACTAACATCAGTTCTTTTATTCTTCCAAAGTATCTCTGCATTTCTGGGTTAGTGATATAGATCACAGTGCAGTGTTCCCTAGTTAAGTTGAAGTAATTTACATTGGGCTTCCCAGCATGCTGCCCAGCAACTGTTATTCCTACTGTTCTCTGAGAGAAATGGTTTTTTGTGCTCTCTTTAGATGATGAACTTTTTATAATGAACCTTTTCTGAATTCTGTATTACTTTGTAGCTATGGCCATGCTCTGTTACCTGGTGAAGGTGCAGCTATGGCTGAATATGTAAAAGCTGGAAAACGTATCCCACGAAGAGGTGAAATTGGCTTGACAAGTGAAGAAATTGCATCATTTGAATGCTCGGGTTACGTAATGAGTGGTAGCAGGTATGTTCTTGGCATTGAGGTCAGTTTCCTTTCTCACTACCAAAATTATATTTTGGTGACATTTTCCTTAAGTGACCATTCCTAATGAAAAGTAAAGTATAAATATTGGCTTAATATTGGTTTTGTTACTATAAATGTAGTTGTCTAAAATTCCAAGTAGGTATGCAACTCGGCTGTGTCTCCAACTTCAAAGAATCAGTCTTTTCAGTGTCCTAATCCATATTTTGGTACAGAGAGTTTATCCTCCGGAGGATGTAGTTAAATTCAGCTATTTATCACTGCCCCATGAGGAATGTGGCATTCTGGTAGTTAGGAAAGCATTTACATAGGACAGTGTTTCCTGTTTTCTGAGTTTGCCTCTAGTTCTCTGTGGAGTCAGAGAACTTGGACTCTCTAGTTCTCTGGACTCTGAGAATGAAGAGCAGAAAAGGATTATGACAGAGATCAGTTTTAGCGTGAGAAAAGGAATACAAAATTGGGAAGAGAAAGCAAAGTCCCAGGAAGAGCAAGGAGAGTGAACTAATAGGGTATCAGTACCAAGATCAAACTGAATTTTGGATTTTTTAGAACTTCATAAACTTTTAAAAGTGGGTAAACATTTTTAAGTGAAATTGGAGGCAAATATTTGTGGAACCCCTGAAGCATCTCCAGAATCTTGGAATTCTGAGGACTGATATTTGAAAACATTATATCTAAGGACCAGTAAGACAAGAAAAAGAAATTAGAGGCATAAGAATTAGAACAGAGGATATAACACTGTCATTTTTTGTGAATGGTATGATTTTTTACATAGAAAATCCTAAAGACTCTTCAGATGAATTACAGATAATAGGAAGGTTTAACAAATAGTTGGATATAATGTTAACACCCAAAAATCAATTGCATTTCTATGTACCAGCAACAAAGAACTAGAAAATGTAGTTAAATAAAAAGAAAACATTTATAATAGTATCAGAGAATATGAAGGACTTAGGAACAAATCTTCACAAAAGATGTCCAAGACCTTTACAGGGAAAACTATAAGACATTATTAAGAGACATTAAAGAAGACCTAAATAAATGGAGAGGTATCATGTTCATGAATAGGAAGGCAATATTGTAAAGTTGTCAGTTCTTCCAAAATTAATCTGTAGATTCAGTGCAGTTCCAATCAAAATCACAACTGAGATTTTCATGAAACGTAATAAGATGGTTCTAAAATTTATATGTTAGACTAGTGGGCCAAGAATAGCCATCTTACTTCTCTGAAGAAGAGCAGGAAGGTGATTTGCCCTACCATATATGAGGGCTTATTATGAAGCTTGCAGCACTTTGGAAAGAGTGGCATTACAAATGAACTGTTCAACGGAATAAAATACAGAGCCCAGGGGCAGAGCCATACATGTATGGAACTTCGTTATATGAAAGAGCTGGTATGTCAGATCAGTGGGGAAAGAATGAACTAGGCAATAAATGGAGCAGGAAGAAAATGGTTATCTGTATGGAAAAAGCTGAAAGTAGAACCCCGTATCACCATATTTAAAAATCATTGCAGCTAGATCAGGAGTTAAACATCAAAAACAACTTTAATACTCTTAGTATAAAATATGAGGAGATTTCTATTAGATCTTGGGGTGGGGAAGCATTTCTTAAAGAAGACCCAAAAAATGCACTAACTATAAAATAATATATTGATAAATTTGCCTGAGTTAAAAATAAGAACTTTTGTTCATCAAAAGACATCTTAAAATAAGTAAAAAGACAAGTTCCAAGCTGGGATAAGATCTTGTAATACACACAACTGATAGTTAGTATTGAGAGTATTTAAAGAATATCTATAAACAATCCAAAAGAAAAGTGGGAAAATGACACAAACAGGCATTTGTCAGAAGGAAAAAATATATGGCCTACACATACAAAAAAGATGTTTGTTATCATTGGAAATGGAAATCAACATATGGAAATACCATTTTACAGCCATTTGATAGAGAAAAGTTCAAAGTTCTAACAGTTCCAAGCATTTGAGAGGATGTGGATCCACAGGCTCTCTTAAGTGTTGCCAGTGGTGGTATAAATCGGTACAACCATTTTGGAAAACATTCCGACATTATCTTGGAAAGTTGAGCATTCACATATTTTATGACCCAGCAACTCCATACCTACATATCCAAGAGAATCTTTCCCATGTACTAAGAGATGTGTACATTGATGTTTATTACAGCATCATTCACATGGCACTTTCCGTTCCAGATAAACTACTCACTATACCCTGAGCAACCTAAATACATTGTCATCTCCTTGACTTACCACCTGCCACTCCCCCACCTTCACACTAACCTGAAATGACTCTCCCCTCTTTTCCTTACTCAGTTTGCTCTGTTTTTCTAGGTATAGTTCAAGCTTCATCTTGAATTGATTGTGCAGGATTGGGTACATATACATAAAAGAGGCAGGTTTTCATGAAGTTTTCCTTCTAAATAGGCAGATCTTTTGAAGATGATGTAAAAGTTTCCCTCTGCCTCGACCCCTATACTTTACTGATTTGGTCCTTGTGCTAAAATCCCTTCTTTCTTTTCTTTGAGCTGCAACTGAATTCTAAGGAAGTTAAATCCACCCACAAAACTCACCCAAAAATTCAGTTGTAAATTTAAACCTGGTTCTTTTGGTTGTATGATAAATTAGAACTTTGGAGAAGTTCCACCTGCTAGATGACAACTTAAATCTTATCTATCCTACTATCAAGTCTACATATCACTTAGGAAGTTTAATAATTTGCCTGTTCCTAGTTGTTTTACTAGAAATAACAGAACCAGACTTAGGCCCTTAGTATTTGAAATTAATAACATTCACCCTATTGACAGAACCGCAGAGATCATTATTTGAATACTAGAAATGAATCAAAGGACATGTCAGCAGATAAAGTGAATGATCTTTTGAAAATCTAACCCATTACAGAAACAGATTCTATTTGTCGGCTTTTTAAATAGACTACTCTGTATTAAGAAAGGATTAGTGAGGAAGCACTATGAAAATAATTACTGAGAAATTAAGCCAAAAAATAAAATTATCTCCAGGCATCGCCGAATGGAGGCTGTGCGACTGCGAAAAGAGAACCAGATCTATAGTGCTGATGAGAAGAGAGCCCTTGCATCCTTTAACCAAGAAGAGAGACGAAAGAGAGAAAACAAGATTCTGGCCAGCTTTCGAGAGATGGTATACAGAAAAACTAAAGGGAAAGAGGACAAATAAGGATTTTCTGATTGTTCATCAGACATTTTTAACAACAAAAAAGAAAGTTTGGGTTCCATATATACACACAAAAAGATTACCATGATCTGAAAGAAAAAAGCTTTACAGTGTGCTACTGTGCCTTCTATTAATTCTTTCAGTCCTTCTATAAAAAGCTGCTTATTGATGTAACTTTAGCAAGCTCTTTGGGTTATTTTGGATTGACCAGAACAACCTTCTGGTTTAAAAATCCAAATTATGAATGAAACTCTACTGTGTTGGGGGAGGTGGCATTGAGAGAAGGTGCTGGTGAGGTGAGAAACTGCACTCTCGCACCACGGGACAGTGCTCCCATCAGCTCTACATGGTGCCCACTCCCCAACCCGTACCAGCTGAACTTGGGAGAAATGATCATTCCTCTATGTTGAAGGTGTTATAAATGGACTTGATAGAAACACACAGGAGGCCACTTTTGTTAACAAAATGAAGGCACGGCTGAAAAAAGCAAATCTGGAATTTGAAGGTTGACTTGTATATTACAATATTATTGTCAGCTCTGGAAGTAATGTGTTTTGATTTTAGTCCCTACCTCCACCCCAAAACCAACAAACCAAAAAGCAAACTAACCCACAGACTTGTTGAATTCTTAATAGGCTAATTAAAAATGGTTATTTCAAATATAAAGTATTGGGAAGTCTCCTGTTGTGCCAGTGTAAGTACATTATTTCCATCTGAGCTGTGTTTAGATCATTATTCGAATACTAGAAACGGATGGGAGTCAACAGTGATCAGGAGTTTAATAAGGAAAAATATAATGAGTCATTGTTTTCATTGTTCTAACTTGGTTGCTTCATAAGGATGAAGCTAAAATGATGTTAAACGTTTTTAAAGTCTGTCCTTTGTAATAAGCAGATTTCATTTTAAGCATTGTTAAACTTTTCAGTTTATTTTTTACATCTGTCATTCAGTTTAATCTGTAACTTCATATAGAACCCATCACTTTCTCACTTTTTTATGGCTACTGTTGGCTTTTAAGTTTGGGGGGAATGGAAAATTCTGGGACTGTGAGATCGTGATCTTTTTCCTTCCCTCCTTCTGTTAAACTTTAGTTGTTAGGACATACGAGCGAAGGGGGAGGGGATAGAAGTTTTGGCTGTTTTTGTTAAGGTTGTTTTGAGCTGCGTTATTATGTGCCTAGGATAAATTTAAATTATCTGAGTGATGGGGAATTTCTGACTTTGCTGTTATAAAATGCCCTCTCTCCTTATAATAGTTTAAAGTTTTTTTTTTAAGTTTTTTCTTTTGAAGAGTACACTGCATTTATTTAACCCCATAAATTATAACATCTTAACACATGTAAAATTTTTGTAAAGTGCTTTGAAAGATATATATTTTTTTTAACAAGTGGAAAATAATGTTCTTTAAAATACATCAAACTTTTAGTGGAAAACGATATTACGAGAAGCATGTAAGGATTTGTTCATCCTCTTCAAGAAATGGGATTTTTATGTAAAATATATATGTAGCACTGAATGCCAAAATGATGGGTATGTGTTATTGGAATTAAAAATGAGACTTGTTAATAAACCCATCGGGATGGTGTCTTAAGTCAAGAACGACCTTGAGAGGGGAGAGGGAGGGGCGTTGGGTAATCAGTGCTTCCGGAGGTGAACTTCCTTGCCTTGTGATAGGTTTGAGTTAGTGGTCAGGACAGCCATTCAGACTGACAGTCCCCCAGACTTCTGCGGCTTCAGTGACAGGGACAGGAACGTGGTTGACTTGAACATTCTTCAGGCAGCCAAAAAGATTTCCACGCAGGAAGCTTCAGGGTTTTCAAATTAGCTGGGACACCTCCAATGTGCAGATGCTCCTGCGTGCGGGCAGTGGGGATGGGGGGTGCCGTCCAGCGGTGGAACTATAGTCTGCGTCCAGTTTCAGGTGCAGGATGTACTGTTTTATGGTGACTGTCACTGAGTGCCACTGTCCGTCACACAGAGATTGCTTTGGTGTGACCGATGTCAGGATCCCACCTGCCTCACTGCCCACAGAGGCTGTGACCTTTCCTGCCTCCATATAAACACATAAGAGCTCCCTGGGTTGACTTCCGATGTGAAATAGAATTCCAGTGAGACTTCTCGGGCGAATGCTGAAAACAAGCTTAAATTCTGGCCCCAAAAGCACGGAGTTAGCTAGGATGACATGACCTTCTTGAGAAAAATAGATGCCTTTCTCCAAAGAGCCATCCAAGCAGGGAGACACCCCAAAGCTTGCAGAAGCGGTGTCCAGGGGTTTCAAATCCAGCTGAAAGTTCCTCAGGCATCCCACAAAGCTGTTTTGGGGGAGGGTCTTTGGTTTTCCTGATGGAGACGATCCCAGGTAAACTGGTGCTCTGAGGCTGACGGTGGATTTTCCGGGCAAACTTCCCTCCCGGGCCCTCAGACCATCCACAACCAGGCGCCCCCTTTCTCCATCTTCCCCAAATGCTACCGTGTGCCACTTCCCATCACTGCACTTTGCTTTTGAGCTTCAGTTTTCTCCCTCCTGCGCCCAGTGCAAAGACCAGACGTCCTTTCGAAAGATGAAGAGCCGTAAAGGAGTTCTTAGTGGACGCGGGGAAGATGGCGGAAGAGTAAGACGCGGAGATCACCTTCCTCCCCACAGATACACCAGAAATACATCTACACGTGGAACAACTCCTACAGAACACCTACTGAACGCTGGCAGAAAACCTCAGACCTCCCAAAAGGCAAGAAAGTCCCCACGTACCTGGGTAGGGCAAAAGAAAAAAGAATAAACAGAGACAAAAGGATAAGGATGGGACCTGCACCAGTGGGAGGGAGCTGTGAAGGAGGAAAGGTTTCCGCACACTAGGAAGCCCCTTCTCGGGCCGAGACTGCGGGTGGCGGAGGGGGAAAACTTCAGAGCCGCGAAGGAGAGCACAGCAACAGGGGTGCGGAGGGCAAAGCGGAGAGATTCCCGCACAGAGCATCGGTGCAGACCAGCACTACCAGCCCGAGAGGCTTGTCTGCTCACCTGCCGGGCCAAGCGGGGCTGGGAGCTGAGGCTTGGGCTTCGGTTGGAGCGCAGGGAGAGGACTGGGGTTGGCGGCGTGAACACAGCCGGCAGGGGGTTAGTGCACCACGGATAGCCAGGAGGGAGTCCGGGGAAAAGTCTGGACCTGCCGAAGAGGCAAGAGACTTTTTCTTCCCTCTTTGTTTCCTGGTGCGCGAGGAGAGGGGCTTAAGAGCGCTGCTTAAAGGAGCTCCAGAGATGGGCGTGAGCCGCGGCTAAAAGCGCAGACACCCAGCTCGCTTCTAACCAGCGATTGAAGGAGTCGGCTGCTCCTCAATGGCCTCGGGGTTCCATGGGTTCAGTTGTGACTAGGACGGGGCTAGCGGGTTAGAGCCTGGGTGAGGGGTTTGCTAGAAGTTGGCTTTCGGTGGGAGCTAGGGTGTCTCCGCGGTGACAGCATCTGTGGCCTCCGGAGACACAGGTTCAAGACCTGGTCCAGGAAGATCCCACATGTCATGGAGCAACTAAGCCCCTGTGCCACAACTACTGAGCCTGCGCTCTAGAGCCTAGGAGCCACAACTACTGAGCCTGCGTGCCACAACTACTGAAGCCCGTGTGCCTAGAGCCCGTGCTCCGCAACAAGAGAAGCCACAGCAGTAAGCCCACGCACCACAACGAAGAGTAGCCCTGCTCACCGCAACTAGAGGAAAGCCCGCATGCAGCAACAAAAACCCAATGCAGCCAGAAATAAATAAATAAATTTTTTAAAAAAAGCACAGACCCCAGAGACGGGCATGAGATGCTAAGGCTGCTGCTGCTGCCACCAAGAAGCCTGTGTGCGAGCACAGGTCACTATCCACACCCCGTTTCCGGGGAGCCTGTGCAGCCCGCCACTGCCAGGGTCCCGGGATCCAGGGACAACTTTCCCGGGAGAACGCACGGCACGCCTCAGGCTGGGGCAACGTCAATCCGGCCTCTGCCGCCACAGGCTCGCCCCGCACTCCGTGCCCCTCCACCCCCCCCAGCCTGAGTGAGCCAGAGTCCCTGAAACAGCTGCTCCTTTAACCCCATCCTGTCTGAGTGAAGAACAGACGCCCTCCGGCGATGTACACGCTGAGGCAGGGCCAAATCCAAAGCTCAGCCCCTGGGAGCTGTGAGAACAAAGAAGCGAAAGGGAAATCTCTCCCAGCAGCCTCAGAAGCAGTGAATTAAAGCTCCACAATCAACTTGATGTACCCTGCATCTGTGGAATAGCAGAATAGACAACGAATCATCCCAAATTGAGGAGGTGGGCTTTGAGAGCAAGATTTATGATTTTTTTCCCCTTTTCCTCTTTTTGTGAGTGTGTATGTGTATGCTTCTGTGAGAGATTTTGTCTGTATAGCTTTGCTTCCACCATTTGTCCAAGGGTTCCATCCATCCGTTTTTTTTCTTAAAAATTATTTTTTATTTTAATAACTTTATTATTTTTATCTTATTTTATTTTACTTCTTTCTTTTTTCCTTTTTTCCCTTCCATCCCTCCTTCCTTCCTTCCTTCCTCCCTCCCTCCCTCCCTCCCTTCTTTATTTCTTTCTTTCTCTCTTTCTTTCT
Source organism: Phocoena phocoena (assembly GCF_963924675.1). Lineage (NCBI taxonomy): Eukaryota > Metazoa > Chordata > Mammalia > Artiodactyla > Phocoenidae > Phocoena > Phocoena phocoena. The sequence goes on along the minus strand of NC_089240.1, from coordinate 100,911,857 downwards.
ACTTCTATTAATTCTTTCCTTCTACTTTTTCTCCCTTTTATTCTGAGCCGTGTGGATGAAAGGCTCTTGGTGCTGCAGCCAGGAGTCAGTGCTGTGCCTCTGAGATGGGAGAGCCAACTTCAGGACACTGGTCTACAAGAGAGCTCCCAGCTCCACACAGTATCAAATGGCGAAAATCTCCCAGAGATCTCCATCTCAACACCAGCACCCAGCTTCACTCAACGACCAGCAAGCTACAGTGCTGGACCCCCTATGCCAAACAACTGGCAAGACAGGAACACAACCCCACCCATTAGCAGAGACGCTGCCTAAAATCATAAGTCCACAGACACCCCAAAACACACCACCAGACATGGACCTGCCCACCAGAAAGACAAGATCCAGCCTCATCCACCAGAACACAGGCACTAGTCCCCTCCACCAGGAAGCCTACCCAACCCACTGAACCAACTTTAGCCACTGGGGACAGACATCAAAAACAAGGGGAACTACGAACCTGCAGCCTGCAAAAAGGAAACCCCAAACACAGTAAGATAAGCAAAATGAGAAGACAGAAAAGCACACCGCAGATGAAGGAGCAAGATAAAATCCCACCAGACCTAAGAAATGAAGAGGAAATAGGCAGTCTACCTGAAAAAGAATTCAGAATAATGATAGTAAAGATGATCCAAAATCTTGGAAATAGAATAGGCAAAATGCAAGAAAGATTTAACAGGGACCTAGAAGAACTAAAGAGGAACAACGATGAACAACACAATAAATGAAATGAAGAATACTCTAGATGGGATCAATAGCAGAATACCTGAGGCAGAAGAACGGATAAGTGACCTGGAAGATAAAATAGTGGAAATAACTACTGCAGAGCAGAATAAAGCAAAAAGAATGAAAAGAACTGAGGACAGTCTCAGAGACCTCTGGGACAACATTAAACGCACCAACATTCGAATTATAGGGGTTCCAGAAGAAGAGAAAAAGAAAGGGACTGAGAAAATATTTGAAGAGATTATAGTTGAAAACTTCCCTAATATGGGAAAGGAAATAGTTAATCAAGTCCAGGAAGCGCAGAGAGTCCCATACAGGATAAATCGAAGGAGAAATACGCCAAGACACATTAATCAAACTGTCAAAAATTAAATACAAAGAAAACATATTAAAAGCAGCAAGGAGAAAACAGCAAATAACACACAAGGGAATCCCCATAAGGTTAACAGCTGATCTTTCAGCCGAAACTCTGCAAGCCAGAAGGGAGTGGCAGGACATACTTAAAGTGATGGAGGAGAAAAACCTGCAACCAAGATTCCTCTACCCAGCAAGGATCTCATTCAGATTTGATGGAGAAATTAAAACCTTTACAGACAAGCAAAAGCTGAGAGAGTTCAGCACCACCAAACCAGCTTTACAACAAATGCTAAAGGAACTTCTCTAGGCAGGAAACACAAGAGAAGGAAAAGACCTACAATAACGAACCCAAAACAATTAAGAAAATGGGAATAGGAACATACATATCAATAATTACCTTAAATGTAAATGGACTAAATGCTCCCACCAAAACACACAGATTGGCTGAATGGATACAAAAAGAAGACCCAGGGCTTCCCTGGTGGCGCAGTGGTTGAGAGTCCGCCTGCCGATGCAGGGGACACGGGTTGGTGCCCCAGTCCAGGAAGATCCCACATGCTGCGGAGCGTCTGGGCCCGTGAGCCATGGCTGCTGAGCCTGCGCGTCCAGAGTCTGTGCTCCACAATGGGAGAGGCCACAACAGTGAGAGGCCTGCATACCGCAAAAAAAAAAAAAAAAAAAAAAAAAATTTCTTAGGAATTCCCTGGTGGTCCAGTGGTTAGGACTCGGCGTTTTTCACTGCCTAGGGCCCGGGTTCAATCCCTGGTTGGGGAACTAAGACCCCACAAGCTGCGCAGGTGGCCAAAAAAATTTTTTTAAATAAAAATTTTGTTCTCTAAGAACATTACTTTTTGTTACTAGTTCCTAGAGACTGAATGGGTTTGTTCTCTGATTTTCATTCAGTAGGCAAGGTAGTTTAAATGCAACAATTTTGTGATATATGAATATTGTGGATTTTCATTGGATTCTCCTGTCTCCTCCACAGAGTAGATACTCAACAAATGCTTGTTGAATAAATGAAAGAAAATATATTAATTTATTTCAGAACTTTATCATATCTTTTATCAAGGTTTTTTCAGGAAAGATCTGCCAAAGAATAGCTTCAGTAGCATGTTCTTTGGGAAAGAGGAGGGAAGAATAAAAGGGCTAAAAGTATTTTTTTTTCAGCCTATTAGAGTTACTGCTGCAAACTGTGTTTTAGTCACCTGAGCCATAAGTCAAATGGGAGGGCTATTGTATTTGAAATATATTTTTTGTTCTCCAAGGAGACTTACCTAGTTCCCCCCCCTCACCTGTTGCTCTGATGAGATTTTCCCTCCTTTTTAATTTATTGCACAAATGCAGCAGTTAAAAAAGAAGAAGAAAGAAAAAGTACCCACAGTCTTACCCCATCAATTGTCTTTAGTATTCTGTGTTCCCTTCCAGTGCTTGTGTACATAAATACATATTCTGATGTACCTGTAAGTAATCACTCATAATTTTGTCTTTGGTGTTTTAAAACCTTGCAGCCAGGCGAGACAACCTCACAGGAATGGTAGGAATGATCTGGTGTGAGGATGGGAAGAAGACAAGAAATAGTAAGGGTGGCGATTGAACCTTCCCTGTTTCATTGCACCCAATCCTCAAGCCACCCTGGTGCCATCACAGTTGTGATGCTGTGTTGTGTCAGGCAGCACACCCAGTTTCATAGTTTCAGAATGTATTATTTAACAGTGAGGCTTAACTTGCAGTAAATAAAGGGGTCTGTGAGTAGGGAAACTCTTCAGACTGGTTATATTATGAGCTGTAGAACTGTTACCATTTTTCTGTTCCCTAGTTGTGCCCATGAAAGAGGTGTGTCCAGGCTAGAGACTTAGGCTCAAATGGGGGAACAGGCAGCCAAGGACCAATCTCAGTTTGGTCTGACAGGTGAATTTTAGCAACTCCCTAAACTCAACTTTTGTACCTGTAAGACAGTGATGCAGATAGTGATGGGAAAAACCTTTTAGAAAATAGAAGACAACTTAACTGGTTACTCTGCTAATGTGATGGAAGTTGCCAACTGGAAAATGAATGAATACAAAGAAAACCAATGCAGCTGGATTGTGTGCCACAAGTTTATTATTCAATACTATTCTGTGGTTTGATGTACAGTATTGTATTTTTAACACACTCCGATGAGCAATCTATTCCTAAAATATTCTGGAAGATTCTGACACTGTTGAATTGGAAGATATTTGAATTCATTAAAATATATTTGGCCTCAATAATGTCCCTCAGGCATTTCTCTTGAAAGTGAGTCATTCCTGGTCTGCAGAGGAAGAAAAACAAACACAACAGAAGCTTTTAAAATGAAACAAAACATTGAGCCAGGGATTGATTACCTGTTTACTCTGTTACATTTCTAGTGAGCAAAATGCCTTTTGTGGGTGGGGGGCAAAGGTCGTCTCTGTTCCTTAGGCCCATTCAGTAAAAGGCTTAATGAGTTTATATGTAAAGATTCTTTAAGAGAGAGCTGTACAAATAAAAGGAATTATTATATGTGAGTTCGTTCCATGTGACTGTGAAGTTTCACATAGAAACAGTAGACATGACCTACCTTGGCCCCACCCTACTCCAGCAACTAATCCTCACATTTATAATCACTGAAAAACGAGACACTAAAAATAAAAACAATTTTCTAGAACAAAGGCAGACTCCTACTTTCAGCCCATCTTAATGGAGTAGGTGGTCCAAAGAAGACAAGTGACCATTACGTAAATTACCTGTGGCTGTGGGCCTGCTGGGCTTCTGGAGTGTGATGAGTTTTCCCACCACCCTTTTAAAGTAAGTCTCTAAAATGTTCATTACCTGTGGACCAATGAATGGCTCTCAAAGACGTAAGAGACATCAATGGGTGTATCCTAAGAGAAAAAGACACCTGTCAGCCAAGACCGGTCACAGCAACTCATGATTCTTTCCATTGCTACAAGTGTCCATAAGTAGACTCCTCAATTTCTAGAATTCATTTTCCCTGTGAGTTGGAGGTCTGTAGGTAGTAGTTCTTTTTCACTCCAAACCTGTGTTCCCAAAAAGATCTTTTTGGCAACAAATACTTTAAGAGTATCCACAAAATTGAAAACAAGTCAAGAGAGGCTGTGTTCTCATTACTAAGAGCATGAGGAAGTCATGTGCCTTCTTTATGTGCTCCAGTTTCACTCAACCAACAGTACCAACTTACCTCGTAAGGATGGCCTAAGAATGAAACCATATAGATGGACATGGTTCAAAAACATTTTAAAAGCAGCATAAAAATCTAGGTTGTAATGCCGTCTCAGTGGTCCCCATCCAGTGTCCCCTCCAAAATTATACTCGGAATTCTGAGCGAGAGCCAGGCTCCCAAGCCCTCTCTCTGTATGGTCTCTTGTCATGGTCTCATTTACCTCCAGCAGCCTCACTTTCCGATCTTAGAGCTTGCCAGTTAGCAAGACAGCTGATGGCGGGATATATGACCAGGAGAAGTGAGAACTCACAGATTTTACCTCTAGATCACTCCAGGTTCCAAACTCTCCAACTAGGTAAGTTTGTACTAGGATAGGATGAATATAGGACATAGTTGGCTCACTGTGTGGTCATATATAAAGCCTTAGAGTCAGGTAGAGCCTCAAATAACTTTGAAAGGATGAAAGCAGAGGGGAAATAACATTTTTATGTCTGCTGTATTCCAGGCATTATGCTTGGTACCAACCCTGTTCTAAGGACCCTAGCCTTGGATTCATACATGTTATTTGGACTCCTTTCACACCAGCTATCAACATATTTCATATTCACGGTCGACCTAGTGGCTACAAGCAGTCATTCCTTCAAGTATTTATTGAGTGCCTGCTATTTACCAGGCTTTGTTTTACAGCAAGACAGAAATCCCTGCCTTCCTGAAGCTTACATTCTGGTGGGGGAGCAGGGTATAACAAGATAAGAAGTTACATAGAAGATCAGAAGGTGATAAAGTGCTATGGAGGAAAAGCAAAATCATGGGGGTGGGGTAGAAAGTGCAGTGGAGGAGGTGAGCCATCAGGCTGTGCACGTACCTAGGGGAGAGGGTTCCAGTCAAAGGGAACAGCAAGCGCAGAAGCCCTGAGGAGGGACAATACCTGGCTTATTTAAGGAGTGGCAAGATCAGAGTGGCTGGAGCAGAGTAAGTGAGGGGGAAGGAGTAACGGGAAAGTCGAAATAACAAAGAACCAGATCACACAAGGCCTGTAGGCCCTCATTACTCAAAGTATGGTCTGTGGACCTGCAGCATCAGCATCACCTGGGAGCTTCTTTGTAATGCAGAAGTTTGAGCCCCAGACCTGCTGAATCAGAATCTTCCTTTTAACAAGACCCCTGAGTAATTCACATGCACTTTGAAGTTTGAAAAGCATGTTGGAATGTTCAAAACAGACGCGTGACATAACTTCATTTTTCCAAGGCTCACTCCGGCTGGCTGAAAAGAGACAGGATGTGGGTAAGGGTGGAAGCAGAGAGACTAGTTAGAAGCCTGTTGAAATAACCTTGGTGAGAGATGATGGTGTCTTGGCCCAGGGTGGTAGAGGTGGAGTGAGAAGAAACGCTTGGATTCAGGGCCTTTTTTTTTAAATTGTTTTTTGGCTGCGTTGGGTCTTCATTGCTATGCGTGGCTTTCTCTAGTTGCAGCGAGCGGGGTCTACTCTTAGTTGCAGTGCGCGGGCTTCTCATGGCGGTAGCTTCTCTTGTTGTGGAGCATGCGCTCTAGGTGCGCAGGCTTCAGTACTTGTGGCACGCGGGCTCAGTAGTTGTGGCTCGCGGGCTCTAGAGCACAGGCTCAGTAGTTGTGGTGCACGGGCTTAGTTGCTCTGCGGCACGTGGGATCTTCCCAGACCAGGGCTCGAACCCGTGTCCCCTGCATTGGCAGGCAGATTCTTAACCACTGCGCCACCAGGGGAGTCCCGTCAGGGCCTATTTTTGAAGGTAGGACCAACAGGATTTCCTAATGGATGTGAGTGAAAAAGAAGAGTCAAGGATGACCCCCAGGATTTTGGCCATCAGCTGAGATGAGAAAGGCGCAGGTAGGTCGGACTTGGAAAGGCAAATCAGAAGTTCAGTTTCGGATACAATAAGTGAGATGTTTATTAAACATCCAAGTGGCAGAAATCTGGGCTGGAGATAGGAATTTGGGAATCATAAGCTAGAGGTGGCATTTAAAGCCAGGAGACTGGATAAGATCATCAAGGAGGTTAGGCTAGAGAAAAGATCCAAGGCCTGAGTTTTGGGACATTCCAACATGAAGAGGTTGGTGAGAGGAGGAGAGGCCAGTAGACCAGTAGAGAACGAATGGTCAGTGAGGCAGGAGGAAAACCAGGAGAGAATGTTGTTCTAGAAGCCAAATGGAATATTTCACGGAGGAGGGAGTGATCAGCTATGGCAAGTGCTGCAGATGGGCCAAGCGAGATGAAGACAGAAATATGACTGTTCTGTTTCACAAAGAAGGGGCCCATCAATGGCCTTGACAAGAGAAGTCTCTATTCTCGTCGAAGCCTCACCGAAGGGAACAGGGCAGAAAAGGAAAGCGCTTACCGGAGGTTTGTTTGTGTTGATCTTGATGGTGAAGTAGACACTGGCAGTGGTTCGTGCTATGGGTCTCCGAGCAGTTGGGACGCTCCAGTGTACACAGTAGATGTAGTGGAAGCTGTGAAACACATCTTCCCTCTTTAAAAACTCTGTGTAGTGCACCCAGCGGCCTTGATACTTCCAGTTCTGTTTCATAGGAAAAAATAAAAAGCACACAAAGGAAGAAAAGCAGACTTGTGTTCAAGCTGTCTAGACGAAGGCAGCGCATAACAGTAGGGGTTACAGCCCTGCTTCTGGATCCATTTCTAACACTTTTGACTGGGATTCAAACTACAGTCAACCCCCGCTTATCTCCACAGGTAGGGGAGAGAAAAGGTGGAGCTAAAACGTCAGATAAGTGAATAGTGCAGACATCGCTTGAGATTGGGCTTTGGAGCTCAGGGGCCCACGCTCAGTGTGTGTGTACATACACACCACACACACATACACGCTAACCTCCTTCCAGACCTTTTCTTGGAAGGCAACTTAATTGGAAAATAATTACAAAATGCTTAGAACACGTGTTCTGCTCACTGTACTCCAGAAGACCTAAAGGTGTGACTAGAAAGTAAGGGGGCTGATTTCACAAGCTGTTTTGGAAAGTCAGACTCAATTCATTGCAGCCCTAGGTGGTAGGTAAAATAAGGTCAGAAAAGGAATAGATCAGGCAAGGGATCATTCAGATCCCTCAGATCCCTTGGAGAAGCTTCCCCCTCCAAAGCACGGATCTTACTAACACCTAGGGTCTGCACAAGGCATGATGTAGCCTTGAGTCTGAGCACCAGGCCTTGAATGCCAGAGGTGTTCAACAAGTCCAACAGAACACCATTGCACTGGCTATTGGGGCACAGAAAGCTTCCTAAAAAAGATCTTGAATTAAGATGCAGGTCCACAGAAGGAAGGAAGTAGGATTGTCTAACAATCCCACTGATGTAGAGAGAGAGTTTGGGAGGAGATGGTAAAAAGACTTTAGGCCTTCCTTTAAAAAAAAAAAAATGTAGGCTGGCCTTCTGCCTCAGCTAACTTTATTTCAAACTTATACCCAATTGGCTGTTCAGTTAGCCAGAGAGGAGCACCAGACTCTAGATTCCTTGAGATCAGTTCTGTGTCTTCTTACATAGATCATTTTCCCTTTCATTGAAGGAGTCTGACAGCCAACCCCATGAGGCCCGTTGGAGCATGTCTTTTTTTTCCCAACCTTTCTGTGTTACTTGATATACTTTTTCAGGCTAATGTTTAATCTGTCACACAATCACAGACTTTGTAGCATTGGAGTGGTCCCTAAAGATCATCTAACAAGGCCCCTCACTTTGCAGATGAGGATCCTGGGGCCTAGAAATAGGAAGGGACAATCCCACACAACAGCTGGGACCCAGGCTCCCGAGCAGCCAGCTCGGAGGGCTCCCGAGCAGTGCTCTCTCCACCCCATCAGATGTCTCAGTTCTAGGATTTTCTAAAGCAGCCTTAGACGCAGTAAATTCAGCTATCTCCATCAGGCCACTCTCTTCCCATTTTTATCTCTGTGCAGTGAGTGTGTGTTATCCCATGTTTTATCATTTTTACATAACATTGCTTCATATACTCACTTCCAGGAAGCAGTATCTCATTGTGCTACTCTACCATGGATGGCTTAGCCAATTACATATTACTGGACACTCAAAATCAACAGGCACCTGGAAGTATATGCACAAAACTGTTATCGATGATAAGTGACATTTGAGGGAGTAGATCTGGGAACTTTCATTTTCTACTTTGTGTCTTTTTGCTCAGAGTTTTTTTTTTAATAATGTCTTATTGTAAAAATATTTTAAGTATGGTGATAGGCATGGGGGATTTTCCAGTTTTTCTTATATTAAGAACTTATTTGTATATTCTTGTTGCAAGATTGCATTCCTGAAGAAAATTAACCAATTATTATGCCCACTGGCAATGTATAAGTGCACCGGTTCCCTCCCCACAAACACACAAGCCTTGTGATACCAGATTTAATCATTCTTTTTGGGGGGGGGCGCACCGCATGGCATGCGGGATCTTAGTTCCCAAGGGATTGAACCCGTGCCCCCTTTCACATTGCAATGCCTTAAAATCTTTTGAATTTGCATTTTTCATTGATAGTAAACTGCATTATTTCTGTCATCAAAAAGTACTTTTCCTGTTAAGGTGGAAGAAGTATATCAGACAGACCTATGATCAAAACTTCATTTTGCTGGTTAATCAGAAAGACTTTGGGGCTTCCCTGGTGGTGCAGTGGTTAAGAGTCCACCTGCCAATGCAGGGGACACGGGTTCGTGCCCCGGTCCGGGAAGATCCCACATGCTGCGGAGCGGCAGGGCCCGTGAGCCATGGCCGCTGAGCCTGCGCGTCCGGAGCCTGGGCTCCGCAACGGGAGAGGCCACAGCAGTGAGAGGCCCGCGTACCGCAAAAAAAAAAAAAAAGAAAGAAAGAAAGACTTTGAACAAATTGCCCAACCTCTCTGAGCCTCAAGATTCGTCATCTGTAAAATGGGTACGCTGAGGTACCTATACACAGATTTGTTGTGAGGATTAAATGAGATAATGCATGTGAAGTGCTTAGTGGTGCTTGGCACATAGCAGTGCTCACTCAGGAAATGGTAACTCCTAATTTGCTGTCCCCTGGTGTATGGTGGACTCTGGGAAATCTGCAATAGGCTTGAGAAAGTTCTCCATCAGAAATGCCTAGCACTTAGATGATAGACTTCACTTCTAGGGCTTGCTGCATTAGTGGGGCTGGGAACAGGGTGATTTTATGTCAGGAGTTATATAGAGCTTTTACCTTTTTCCATCACCTTCTACTTTCTAATTTTCTGTGTCCTCACAACAGCCCTTGACTTAGCTTTTCATCTGTGATAGCTTTTCATCTGTGAAGAATAATGGTATGGAGAGAATAAATCTGTTCATGTATTCAACACATATTTATAGAACATCCTCTATGTACCTGACCTTTCTAAGGCCTGGGGACAGAGCAATGAACAAAAGTCTCTGCCCTCATGGATCATGTGGTCTGGTGATGGAAAAAAGGCAATAGCGTAAATAAAATCTAATATCATAGGTAGAGGTAAGTGCTAGTGGAAGAAAAAAGAGGAGAGATGGGTGCAATTTTAGATGAGGTGGCCGGGAAATGCCTCAGTGAGCAAAAGGCGTCCTAACAAAGACCTGAAGAGAGGGAAAGTGCAAACCATGAGAGTAGATCTCAGGCAAGAGGGTTCCAGCAGAGGGAACAGCAAGTGCAAAGGCCCTGAGTTGGGAGCATGCCTGGCAGTTGAACAGCAAGGAGGCAAGTATGGCTGGAGTGAGGAAGGTGAATGGGGAGAAGGTGGTGGGTGATGGAGTCTGAGCAGTCAGTTGGGAGGAAGTGGGGATGGAGACTCAGATTATGTCGGGCCCTATAGGCCACTGTCCGGACTGACCTTTGCCTTTTACTCAGAACCAGTAGAATCTGCAGGGGAACATTTTCCTGCTTGTTCTGTGTCCAATTTCAGTCTGATTCACAGACTTTGGGTGCAGCAGGCAGGAACTTTTGCCCCAACCCAAATGGGAGATGTGCTCCAGAGCAGGAAGGCCCAAGAGTAACTCGTTCTTTGCACCGTTTCTCTTCACTGTGCTCTTGATACCCCTTGCAATGGCAATGGCGAGCCGTGCCGCAATCACGGATGGAGGGTGTGGAGCCAGGAACCCCTGACCTTTTTCCTCCTTCCCACCTGACCAAGCCTTCCTGGGCCTGGGAAAGTGCCCTTAGGGTGGAAGGCTTGGATGGGCTGATCAGAGGAACAGAGACAGCTGGAGACTTCTCCCAGGCTGGGGGAGTTTGCCTCCACCAATTTCAACTGGTTTCTCTCCTAAGGAAATACAGTGAGTGGGGATTTCAGGCCATTCTTCTTCATCCACCCCGCCATTTATGCAAAGCCACCCAGGGCCTTCTCCCCAGAGCTGCTGGGATAAGCCACACAAATAGGTCAGAGCCAGGACCAGGAGGAAAAAGAAAAGAAATTCATGAGCATGTGCATCTGACTGTACGGTGAATACATTCCAAAGCTAAATCAAAAAGACTCGTGATCTGTGTGCATCCCCTCTGTTAATATGAGAACTCTAAAGCTGGGGCTGGAGAACCCCTGTTTTAGAGGGGCATCTCCCTCCTTAGGCCACTAGGCCCCCATTTAGAGCAGCAGCATGGGGAAATTGCTTAGCTGAGAATATCCGATTTTCCTAGGGAAGTGTACGGTGAGGAAGGCACAAACACTGGAAAATACAATTGGCTTTTCACCTTCAAAGACTATCCCATCTTGACTTTGCAACCCAGTTGAGGACAGTTTTTATTTATTCAGGTCGCCTGTGATATCATTGCTTAGGCTTCCTAGAAGGACTTCCACTTTGCATCAAACAGGAGCCTTTTTTTTTTTTTTTTTTTTTTGCGGTACGAGGGCCTCTCACTGTTGTGGTCTCTCCCGTTGCGGAGCACAGGCTCCGGACGCGCAGGCTCAGCGGCCATGGCTCACGGGCCCAGCCGCTCCGCGGTATGTGGGATCTTCCCGGACCGGGGCACGAACCCGTGTCCCCTGCATCGGCAGGCGGACTCTCAACCACTGCGCCACCAGGGAAGCCCAAACAGGAGCCTTTTAATTGTTCTTCCCCTTTGTGTGCTGAGCTGGAGTGGTCAATGGACTTACCGAAATGAAATCCTCAATTTGTTTACGGCCCCTTTCTTCTGTGAATTCACCCTGTGTGATCCAGTTGATATTTTTGGTGGGGTTTTCGGCTTCTGCAAACAAGGTATGAGTTTATTAGTTGCTTCCTAGTGTGCTGTTACATAATGAGACCATCCTTTACGCACCCCAACAGGATTACTACCTTCCATGGACTTGACAGCAGCAGCGATGGCATTCTTGGCTAAAGCTAGAGCTAGTTCAGTTACATTTTGAGTGTCTTCTGTATCCATCATCTGGCTTGTAGGGACCTTTATCCACATCTACTTCCTTCTGAAATTTGACATTTTTAGTCACATTCATTTTCTTTTGGCTTGGAAAAAAAACTCAAAAAGTTACTTTTTGCGTGTGTGTGTGTGTGTGTGTGTGTGTGTGCGCGCGCACATGTGTGTACACTCTCGTCTAAGTACAGACTATCTCTTGAAGAATCATAAGACACAGGAAACGGTGTTGAGGTCCATATTCCCGAACACCAAGGATTTGCCAATTCTCATAACCATGAAGACTTCAGCAAGACATAGCCGAATGATTCCTAACTTCCTTAGAGTTCTAACAATATTGATTTCTAGTTGAGTCTTTCTTAGAACTTCAACCCCTGCTTTAGGCCACTGAGGGCACGCGACTCTTTAAAAAAGTGTATCAAAATGATTAGAGGCAGTACAGTATAGGAGAGGTTCGTTTTTCAGGTTTTTCTCTCTTGGATTTTCCAGGTATACAATTATCCGCCGGAAACTATCATTTTTTATCTCTTTTTCTACAATATATGTGTTAGCTTTGGGTAACACTTACAGAAAAATGGAAGTGAAAGTGGATATGGTGAGCCTGCTTCTTTTGCGTCGGGCTTCAGTGTGTGTGCTTTCTGGTGTCACACCAGTAAGTATGATGCTGGCTCATGGCTTGAGATTTATTCAGAAAACATTTGTCTGCTCCTATTTTAGTAAGATGTTTATAAGTGATAACTAAAATTTTCCAAATGCTTTTAGCATTTGTTGAGACTGTGGAAATTAGAGTCATCAGGGCTGTGAAGGGTTCATCACAGAGCTAGAAGTCTTTGCACGTTTTCCATCTTTTTCCCTTGAGTCTTGGATTCCTTCTTTCCCTGCTATACTGAAGTCTCCTCACGGAGTAGTCACTCACTTCTAGCGCCAGTTATAAATCCCTTGTAGGCAATCCCTGCATGGTGGGCCCTGCGTGAAAGTGGCTCGCTCACTCCCAGGGGAGCTATTTATTTTTGTAAAAATAGCAACTCCCAATTTGGGGTGTTTAATGGGCCTCGTTCCATTTAGCTCTTAGCACAGCGCTGTGAGATCGTGGCTGGAGACCTTCCCTGTGCCCTTCCAGGCCCACTCTCCCCACCTCCCCCGCTCTCTGCCCTGGAACGCTGACCTGCTGGGACTGCAGCAGTGGGCTCTCCCATGCCCTCTGGCTGAAGGGAGAAGAGTGAGCTCCGGGCATGTATTCACCGGGGTTCTCCGCCTCCAGGGTCACCTGTGGCTGGCTGAGTGGAGGAGGTGTCCATCTGTCCTGGGGAAGCTTGCTCACAACTTGTCAGTCTGGTGAGGGTAACCTTCCTCTCCCCTCAACCCCATGGCCCCACTGTTACCAGCCCCTCCTTTCCCTACCCTCTGCTCACACCTTTGTAAATATTCCCTTTACTTAACACTTCTCCACCTCTCCTATTCTCTATATGCCAACAATTTCCTGCTGGGGCCCTGAGTCATAAAGAGAGGGACTCCTGTTACCATGTGAGATGAGGAAGCCAAGCTCACACCAGACCATCCGGCTCCACAGCCTGTGCTCTTAATCACCCCACTCTCCTCCCTCCAAGGTTCACAAAGAGTCCTGGGGCCCTGATCTCACATTTCCGTCTGCCGTCCAGAATGTGCTCACTCTCTTTCTGCGAGCCTCTTTCAAGAAGGGTCACCCTTTGTTCCCTTTCTGGACATCACGGGTCCCAAGGTGTGGTGAGTGCTGTACAAAGCAACCCCAGTTCCCCTGGCCGTCAGGCCAGAAATGGTGTGAACAGCCTTTAAACATTCTGGGAATAATACTGACTCGTGGTCATTTGGGTTTCATGTCAGCATTTTAAGCTCGTTTGCCTCTGCCTCAGTTCCCTGTTGCTGCAACTGGTGGACAGCGTCGTCCTCTGGAGGAAAGTGGAATCTTCTCAGGCTGCCCATCCCAGAGTGAGGAGGACCTGAAGGGTGGCGGTAAGGGTGTCTGGAGGCCCTTAGCTCTAGAGAACTAGCTCTCCCCAGCCCAAGGCCCATGCCAATTTGGCCAAAGCAATTTGCCATAAACTCTATAGTTAGACAATAGTTTTTTGGTAAGTTGGTAAATTCGGCAGGCTTTGGTGAGTTAACCATACAGCAACGTGATCCTTCAGAAAATGGCCCATTTGGCTACTTGGCCATTCAGCGACTTGGCTTTCAGCAAACTGCTTCTTGACAAATTGACTGGAAGCCAAATCTGTGCCCTTCGACACCTAGCAAATGAGGTAGGGGCCTTGTCTATGCAAGGACCCAGGGTGCCCTGTGCTCCAGTGGCAGAGGGAAAGGGGGGAGCAGGGCTCAGGAAAGTTCAGATGTTACCCTCACACATCTGTGGGCACCAGTCTAAAGCATCCCTCCAACCTGCCTCTCTTAGTTCTTTTTCTCCCCTTCCCTTCCTAATGAGAGGCCAGATGGGCAAAATGGGTGTGAAGGGCCAGGGCCAAGTTTGTGGTCTGAGCGATGAATGGGGAGAACAATTGCAGGTCCTTTTTGTGGTACCCTCCCACCCTTAATAACCCTCGATACCTGAGTGACCAGATCCTTGTCTGGAACAGTAGTAGCCCGGGAAGCCTCAGAAAGTCTCTGGGCAGCTTTTCCCCAGGATTCCCAGCCAGAATGTTTACACGTGCTGCCAAGGCAACACCAATTTCAACCAATGGGAAGTAAAGCCCAAATGTCTGACTGCTTATGTTAGTGAGAGAGGGGGATAGTCAGTCACAGCGACAATCTGACCTGCAAAGCAGGACCAAGCTGTCCTGTCCGTACCCAGCTTCTCCCAGCAGATGGGCCCGCAGGGCTGTGCCAGGAGGAATAGTAAACCTGCGGCTGGTATGTACTGGGGGTCCTTATTATGTGCCAGTCACCGTGGGAAGGGCTTATTTACTCCTCACAATAGCCCCATTAGGTAGGTGTCAGTGCTTTCATTACAGCTGAACAGAGGCACAGAGAGTATTAAATAAGTTGCCCCAAACTCAAACCCAGAGCTGTCCAACTTCACTGAGCTTTTACTTATTTATCCCCAAATTCTGAGGTTAGAGTCTGCCTTGTGTGCTTGATTTTCTTCAAAGATGTCTTTTATGAATCAAGGGTGAGCTTATATTGTAATGGTTATCAGCACAGACCCAGGAACGATTTACTTAACGTTTCTTAGTTTCTTTGTCTATAAAACGGGGATAACAGTGCCTATGGAATAGGGTTCTTTATGAGGATCAAATCAGATAATTCACGTAAAGACTGAGAACAGTGCTTGGTACATCATAGCCTCTCTCTATAATGGTTAGATATTATTTCTAGTAGTAGTATAAATAGTGTTCTTTTAAATGGTGAAATCAAAAGTCACTGGCCCTGTGTTAGAACCCAGTTTTATTTTATTAATTCTCTTAATCCACGAAAGCCCTAAGTCTCAGAACCCCTGCCCTTAACCACTGTGCTTTATATATGGAGTGGTTGGTTTCTTACCATAAGACAGTTGGTCTCAATCCCAATAAAGAAAGGAAAGTGCTTTGCTAAGTGTCCTCTTTATCCAGGATGAAATGCTGAGCTCACTGCGTGGAAGACACACACAGACACAGGACCCACACACAGAGACTGCTGAGATGGTTGTAGTGAGGCAGGGATGGACTGGGGTGGGAGGTACTGTGGCTTAGATGGAGGAACTCAGACTCTGATCACAGACAGGATTTCAAACCCCAGCTCTGCCATGCACTGGCTTTGTGACTTCAGGCGGGTTGTTTCACCTCTCTGAGCTTCACGTGTACAATAGGGATCTTGATAGGCATCACTTCATAAGGCTGATAAGAAGATGAAAGGAAGCGATTCATGCAGAGCGCTCAAAACAAGGACAGGCACACTCTAAGTGCTGTTGACTGGAGAAAAGAAAAGCACAACCTAAAAGTTTTAAGTTCTGTTTTATTCAGGGACCTTACTGAGGACTACAGCCCGTGAGACAGCCTCTCAGAGAGCTCTGAGGTACCATTCCAAAGAGGTAAGGGAGGAGCCACGATATACAGGAGTTTTTGCTGAAAAAAAAATGTTGTCAAACATCAAACGATTATTGCTAATCACAAAAAACATCTCAAGTTCATGACTTTAGTGCTTTTCTCTGTATGTGAAGATGCCAGAGTCTGGGCTCATTGAAATCATTCCTTAGATATGCATCTTAACTGTCTATAGCCAGTATCCCGTTTTTTCTCTTTCTGAATTCCCCTCAGGGCGCGCCGTGTTGGGCTGGGGGTGCAGCTGCAGTGGCCCCTGGCCTGATGGCGGGCAACATTGTTTGTTTACTAGAATGGCAGGCGACTTTCTTTGTCCACAGTGCCCAATAACCATTAGGTACCACAATCATGACGATGAAGAGACAAACCATAACGGGGAGAATCAAAAAGTACAGCAGGGGCTTCCCTGGTGGCACAGTGGTTGAGAGTCCGCCTGCCGATGCAGGGGACACGGGTTCGTGCCCCGGTCCGGGAGGATCCCACGTGCCATGGAGAGGCTGGGCCCGTGAGCCGTGGCCGCTGAGCCTGCGCGTCCGGAGCCTGTGCTCCGCAACGGGAGAGGCCACAGCAGTGAGAGGCCCGCGTACCGCAAAAAAAAAAGTACAGCAGTCAGAAAGAGCCGGTCACTTCCCCAAAGCTAGGAGAATGTGCCTAGGATAACAGGGGCGGGTGTGTCTTGAGCTCTCACTGTTTAGGCTTGATGCCCAACAGCCAAAGCAGGAGGAGGACTCGTGTGGACACTGCCCTTGGTGAGCCCACAGGCTCCTGATCTACGAAAACAACTGATGATAAGGACTGGTGTCAGTTCTGTTTGCTGATCTGACTCCCACAAGGTCCATCAGACCAACTGCCATGAACCTTCTAGTGCCATAGCAGGCCCTGGTCCACACCCTGCCCTCCTCCTGGGTTCCCTGGGGGAAAGAGGGGAAACTGGAAACACTAGGCCCTACGTAGATGCGTTCCAAAACAGCAGAGCTCCAGCCTCCTGCACGCCAAGCTTTTGTGGGCAGGGGCAGCAAGACGGCTCCTAAGAAGCCCTGGGGCCACTGGTGCAAGGCCCAGGGTGAGGACCTGGCCTGGAAGGGCGGGCAGTGGGATTCTTAATTGCCCGGAGGAGAGAGACTTGCAGGCCAGCGATGAGAAACTCCTAGAAGACAGAGTGTTTGCGTGGGGGAGCCAGGAGAGATTTCCCAGACGATTAGAAAGGCTCCTCTTTGAAGCAGGAGCTGCAAGTGGGTGGGCCAGAACTTGACCTCCTACCCCCAGCCAGGCCGCTCACTGAAGCGACAAATTCTGGCCTCCAGGCTGTCCAGGTTGAGAGGGCTTTTGAACTCTCAGGCAGCACTGAGGACAGGTTCTTCCAAAGCATGCCCTCCTCCGGTGCCTCCTTCCCGGTGCAGGTGGGGCACGAGGACGGGAGCAGGAAATAAGCCTTGGCAGCCGCTCTCCAACACACACGGCGCCTGGTCCAGCCCGGCTCCTGCAAGAAGGTGGAGCCTGTGTGCAAAGATGTGCCCCACGGACCCAGACCCGCCACGAAGCCCTTCCAGACCCTGACGGCAGCCCGGTGAGTGCGCGGAGCATGCCCGGTCTGCTTCAGGGAGACCATCGACACACGGGGTCAGACGGGGTCAGACGTGTGAGCCCGCCTCCCGGGCTTCCTTCCTTCTGCCAGGGGAGGGAGAGGGCAGGGGCCTCACTTGCCCCCCCACATATGGGAAGTGGGGCAAATTTGTACCCAGGATGCGGTGCTCACTAGAGCGAGGAGTTGCTTCCGTCGCTGTCAGCTCCTTCCTGAATTGAGGGCAGTTGGGGGGTGCTGGCAGGGGCGATTGACGTCAGCGCACGAGGAAGGACGCCACACCTTGGGCCTTGGATTCTATTCTTTCCCACCTGTAGCCCTTCAGTCATGTCAGTTCCCTCCCAGTTCCTGCCCTCGCCTCCTCTTGTACCCTCATGCTCACCCCGTCACCCCCTTCCCTTATTTATCTTCTTACTCTCCCGCCCCGCCTTTCCTCCTCCCTGCCTATGTCCAGCAGGGCTGTCAGTTCTCAGCGATGAAGCTCGGGCTAAATGCTGACGTTCTCCTGTCAGGTGAGCCCAGTCAGCCAGCACATATCTTCTAAGTACTGCAAAGTGGACAGGTGGCAGGACAGGTGGAAGGCAAAGTGGACAGGTGAAGTGAAGCTGAGTGAGACAAGGTTCCCACCCTCAGTGCACCTACAATGTAGTTGGGAAGATAAGGTGTGCTCACGTGAAAAGAGAACCAGTGAGTCAAATGTAGCAAGGTATCTTGGGTTGGGGCAGGTTCTAAGTGTGTGGCAGAGTGACCTCACTTCCAGTCTAAAAGGCCACCAGATTGTCCCGGGAAGGGAGAGGAGGTGGTAGGAGCCCAGGGCCTTTCCTAAACTGAGACCCATTCTCCATCCATAAAGGCCACACAGCCTGAGTACTGTACTGTACCAGTCAGTCCCAGGTTGGGTGGATCCCTGACAGTCATGATGTCATGAAGACCACGCAGAACGTTCCAGCTTGAGCATATGCAGGTCTGCCATAGGGCGAGTGCCTCACTGAACAGTGCCATGCTCAGAACACAAGCACTGTGGCAGAGCTGTTCCCGGATGGCTGGACTTTCGATGGTGATGCCTTGATGTTCTGTTCCACGGTCATAACCACACTGGGCTGACCCCAACAGACACTGGATGAAAACTCCAGAGTTGCCCTAGAGACCCGACCCACCTTGCCCCAAAGACCAGGCTCTTAGAGATGAGAGACCGGAGTGGGCTTCTGGGGGCCTGTGCTGTTTTCTGGCCTGTAGAAACAAAGGGTATTAAACCTAGAAAGAAAAAAATCTGTCTGCTAAGTGAAAGAGACCCTCTCCAGCCGTGCGGTAGGTGGCACGCACGGGGACAGGCAGGTATACCAAAGAAACTCCTAAACACATGGGAAAGATTCTTGTTTTCTTGGGGGCAGTGATGCTCAGTGTTTCCATTGTCTTCCCTTTTTTCCTATTGCCTTTGGTATTACAGTCCTTTAGGGTCATAACTGAAATTGCATACTTGTTTGTCAATTTTATTACCTGACTACGCTCTAGCCCATATATCATAATTGGTTTCTCCATGTTTTCTGGAACTTAGGAAGACGCCTGCCAAGAAACAGAACAACAGATGAAACAAAATGTGTTCAAACTAGTAAAGCACCAGTTACATGGGTTTACACAAGTAAGATCTGCCAGGCCACTTTCTCAGCGATGCCCTGAAAAGAACAATTAGGTCTTTAGTCGTCAATCAAGATCTGTGGAAATCCCAAAAGCAGTGACTTGGCTCTGCAATGCTAAAGAGACTTTGGGGGTGGGAGAGGTATATTATGCCCAACAGCATCAGACACAGAGGGTACACAAATAGGCCAAAGAAACCTTTAACGATTAAAGATTATGCAAACATAGCATTGGATTTATTCCTTACAGAAATTTCCTCATCTTTTATCAACAGTGCCCCATATGTGAAGGTCATAAGAACATTCTGAACCCCTCAGGGTCTAGCTCAGGCTCTACTCCAGCTTCATCTGGGAAGCAAAGGAAGAGCACATCCCAAAAGAATATTCCCGGGTATGCAAACCTCAGAGATGAAATATTGGGTCAGGGGTGTGTGGATGAGGTGGGGTGGAGGAAGGCAGCATTACACAAGCACACGGGGACCCAAACCAAGAAGCTGAACGCCAGTGTCTTTAGATACGTAAAATCTGCATCGACATACTTGGGAAAGAAAAACCTCGATAACCGTTCTGTGTGTCTTATGTGTCACAAAAGTGTAGTAGAATCATTTTTCTCAGGTCACAAAAGTATCAGGGTGATATGAAATCTTGAAAACCAAGTGGTGGTTAACTCTCTACCCTCCTCCCATCCAAAGGCTCCCTGTTGAGGACGGCCAGCTTCAGTCCCATCCGGTCACCACCTTCTCCTAGAACAGAGCAGGCCGCGTCTGCCGAGAGGGGTAACCGGGCACTCGGTCCTCACGGTGGCAAGAAACTGCATTTTCCTCCCTGCTCTCAGAACACACCTTTAGAGCAATGTGTGTCCTTATAGAGGTTAGTGTGGTCTGTTGTCTTTGTTGCGGTGTTCTGCGAATCCCTAGGTGTGACCACTCATTCTAAGAGAGGACCCAAGACTGCTGCCGCCACCTACACTTGGTTCCGCAGAGGGCCTGAGGGTCCTCCTGCCACGTTCAGGTAAGTGCCTTTGGGCGACCTGGGAGTGGACTGGACAGCTGTTCCAGGGGTGCTTGCAGCACCAGCAGTGATCCCCTCTACAGGCACAGGGCTGCCCAGTTACAAACTACTCCACATACATGATGTCCTGACTATCTCAGATACCCAGGGACGTGTGCAGAGCGCGTATTATCTTCCCTTGGAAAATAGGAGGAGACCTGAGCCTCAGAGCAGTGAAGTGACTTGCGTGAGGTCACACAGCTGAAGGCGGCGAGCCTCCTGATGTGCTGATTCCCCCAAAGTTCCGAATCTCCACAGCCCTTCAGAAAAGAAACGGTTTGTTCTTTGTCTTCTCGACTTGAAGCACGTCACTCGCAGTGAGTTGGGATACATCCATGGGAAAACAAATGCCTCCAGGGATGGGATAAAGTTCAGGTTTACAAATGAGCCGAGAGAGAATCTGGGATCTGAACTCTAATGAACAAAGAACGAGGAACGAGAGGAAAAGGGGAATTACTCCCATAGACTCCTGACCTGAATAAGTAGGAATTAAAAAAAAAAAAAACAGCAACATTTCAGGACTTCCCTGGCGGTCCAGTGGTTAAGACTCCGAGCTTCCACTGCACGGGGCACGGGTTTGATCCCTGGTCGGGGAACTAAGATCCCGCAAGCCGTGCCAAAAGAAAATAACACTTCCTGGCGTGTTGCTTGATGGAGACCCTGCTGCTTTCAGAGTTTCTCGATCTCAGCAGTGTTGACGTCGGGCTCCCTAAAACTGTCCTGGGAGGGGCTGGCCCCTGCACTGTAGGCTCTACCCACTAGATGTCAGTAGCACCTCACCCGACTCCCCACGTGACGGTGAAAACGTCTCCAGACTTGGCAAAAGTGAAGCACGTCTTTAAGTCCGTGCTCTGCAGAGCAGCCCAGCAGATGGATGCACGTCCCCACCTCACTCTCCTGCTTGCCGCCCCTAGAGGCTTCCAGCTGCCCTGGACAAAGTCTAACACCCAAGGGAGATGGGCCAGGCCCTTGGTGTTCTGGGCCCTGCCAGCCTCTCTGCTCCCTCTTCCCTCTCCTTCCTGCCTCACTCTTTGCTCTAGTTCTGTACAATACTTGCGGCTCTTTCCCACACAGCCACGCTAGTTTGTGTCCTCACACTCGCGCTGCTTTCTCGCCTCAGTTGCTTATCTCGTAAATGCTCCCCAACCTTGAAGACTTCGCTTGGTGTGGGCATCACCTGGAACTTACCTGAAGCCCTCTCCCTCGCCTCCATCTGAAGGTTGGGTCAGATCCCAGCTGTGTGCTCCCACAGCACCTTCTGCAGACCCCCGTCATAGCACTCACCACCCCATCCTGTAACTGCCTTGCAGTCCTCCGGACTGAGCTCCAGAAGGGCGAGGCTGTCTTATTCAAATCTGGGGCACAGTACCTGGCATGTGGCATTCACTCAGCAGTGTTTATTGAAGTGAGCCACAAAGAACAGTTAAAAGTACACTAGGTTGGGAGTCTAGACACCAAGATTCTAGTCCCTGGTCTGCTACTAGCTAGCCAGGTGATGGCTTCCCGTCGCTGAACCTTTGTTTCCTCATCTGAGGAATCAGAATTTGGACTAGATGTCTAAGGGTCCTTATAAGTTGGAATTGCTGATTCTAGAGTGTTGTCTTTTTTTTTCATAAATATTTCACTTAAAAGTGTTTCCCAAAGGGCAGGGCCATCCTCTTCCAACCCCCTTCTGAATGTGTATGGCTTCCTCCAAACTTTTTCAAACTCTTTTCCTACTGACTATTTCATTTGACCCTAGAAATAATGATGGCAGCCTGACAGATATAATTTCAAACAAGAACCATTCTTCCAAACAAGTGACATAAAGGTAAACTGTGTATCAAATGTTAGCATCACAGAAGACAGAAGAACACGTGTTTGTATTTCTACATGCATAGAGACCCTTTGGGGTAGCGTGACAGTGGGGCAGGTGCTGGGCAGGGGACTGGAACAAGTCTTTTCACTGAATACCTTATATTGTTGGATTTTTGAGCTATGTGAATACAGTATCTGTTTTAAAAGTTAAAGAATAAAGCCATATGTATAAAATTAGCTACAAGGATATATTGTACAGGACAGGGAATATAGCCAGTATCTTATAATAACTATAAATGGAGTGTAACCTTTAAAAATTGTGACTTTGTTGTATACCTGAAACTTATATAATACTGTACATCAACTATACTTCAATAAACATAAATAAAAAATAAAACCAAATGAATGGCATCGTTTACCAAGCATCCTTTCAGCTGGCCTTAAAAGCAGGTGACCAATGGACCCGAGGTCAGTAGCCAGACCACATCCGTCATAGCTGCTGTAAGAAGACCCTTCTGGCTAACTGCACTTTCAAAAAATCAAGAGAAATGCAGGCTACAACGCACCACTATAGTCTTCTAGCTTCAAAGTGTGCATTTTCATCTGGTTTACTCCCTGCCAGTGGAGTATAAAAATAAGGCTAAATTTCATAGCAAGTGCCACAAAAAAGGGAGTGAAGAATTCGGACGCTAACGCTAAACCTGACCAACTGATTTTCTGTCACTTTGTAGCCCCTCGCTATACAGCCCTGACATTCATCTAAGGATGAATCCTCTAGTGGATAAGCCCTGCCTAGAGGTACAGTGGACAGAGAACAGACCTAAAAATCAATAGATTTAGTGACGAACTTAGTAATGTTGTCAGTAAGTCTCCTGTATTCCTATCTGTACTACCTGCCCTCCCTCTTCCTTTCCAGAGATAGTTCTCATAACAGTCAGCAAAATGAGCCCTGTGTAGCACTAAATAAAGACTAGAGGTTGTATTAAATTTGTAACCATGACCACAGCTTTCCTTAAACAGTTTCGTCATCACAGGGCGGCACGATATACAGTATTCCTCTAAGTGGGACTGCCACCTCCTTCCTCTGTGAGCCCTGTCCTGTAAGATGAGGTCAGTGGAAACTATACAGTGCAGGTGTGTTTAAGGTCACCAGCAGATCAAATGTTAAACTAAATAAAACATGGGGATGACAAATAACTTAGTTTCCTCACCCAGAGGTCCTGTGGTCACCTGGGGTGTTGATCTGTACACATGGAGTATCACCATCTTCACAGTAGTTACCCCCTTTCAGATCTTCATATTATCTGAACATGCAATTCTTTGTTTCAAATGGTCGGTACACTCATTTTAATAAACATAATCACTGTTGTTTCTGCTCTACACAGCAATCTAAAATAAAAATCAACACTTAAGCGAATACTATGTGCTGGATACAGAGTGCATGAAAGTTGAAGGTGCGGTCTGGAATTTTAAGCACATAGGATTCACCCAGAATAGGAACTAGAAAAAAAACAAAGTACTACTTTTTCTGTATTCTCCTAGCAATCTCTGAAGAAACAATGGTTTTCAGTAATATTACAATAGCAGGAACTACCATGTGTGACACATCAGGCACCAGACACAGTGATCGGCACTTGGTGTACTTATGTCTCTAATTTTACAAGCCTCAGTTGCCTTTAGTTTTTTTAAAGTGATAAAGCTACATTGGGTAGACTGCTTGATCTTGTGTAGTACCATTCTAAAAAGTAAAGAAAACCTGATTTTACTTTTTTGTTTTATTTTTATTATACACTACAAAATACACTGCATGCTACACAATACACTGCATAACCTTCTAGCAGGGGTAGACAAGCATAACTGAGTTATTTTTCATCAATCAGGAAAATGCTTCCTTAATCAATGTTCTCCAAACCCTGAAAAACAGTTTAAAAAGGAAGATGTGAGAATTCTGTTCCTGTCAAAGATGTACATGTACTATAACCAACAATGATTCCTATAACCTATAATGACTCCTAATTTTCATTTTCTGACAGTAGCAAACATACCACTTTATATGAAAAGACAACCCCCCATTCCACTTGCAATCAAGACTAAAGTAAAGCAACTATTTACCACCTGGATCCTTCTACAAAGCACCCTCAGCGTCAGAGGACAGTAAGGTAAATCCATTTTACAAAATAACAGCCAACATCAGGAAAGATATTATTAGCCCCATTCTACTTTTTTACAGGTGAAAAAAATGGAGGCTCAGAGAGGTTTAAAGTCCCTTGTTTAAGTCAGTAAGGAAGCAGTAGAGCCAGAATTCAAGTTCAGGGACCCCCAACTCCAGAACTCTTGCCCTGTAAGCATGACACTATTCAGAAGACCACTCTATCTTACTCAGTTCACAACCAAATACTTCAGAAACAACAAAGTAAAAGAGTAATCAGTGATGACATTTCTTCCAGGTGTTAACACATTCCACGTATTCTGTTTCAATTGAAGGAAGAATCACCTTGAGAGAAATTTAAATTGCATAGTCCTAGGAGCCACCTTGTAAAAATCCTAATTCATTTGGTCCAGTCAGGGTCCTAGGAATCTGTATTTTATCTCACATGCCAGGTGATCCTGACGGCATACTTTTTTTTTCTTTTTTTTTGGCTGTGCGGCTTGCAGGATATGAGTTCCCTAACCAGGGATCGAACCCGTGCCCCGTGTCCCTGCCCCTTGCAGTGGAAGCTCAGAGTCCTAACCACTGGACAGCCAAGGAATTCCTCCCCCACTCCCCCTTTTTTTGGTTATTCTTGAACCATACTTTGAGAAATACCACTCTAGATGAGTAGATATCATCATGTTCATCAGATTAGATTCTCAAATAGCACTATACTGAGAGGCAGATCACATAGGTTGAGTCCTTATACTACAATTTAATCACTCTGACCTTCTGTTTTCTCATCTATAAAATGGAATTAATATCTACCTAGATTTGCTGTGAAGGGTGAATCAGCAAGGAGAAAGTATAAAATAGTAAAATTTTTACAAGAATAATGAGGATGAACTCCTACAATATATAAGAACATACTATTAAGTTGAACCATATGAAAATGCTACTGCTTGGCCATTTTTGTTTGTTTGTTTTGTTTGTTTGTTTGTGGTACGCGGGCCTCTCACCACTGTGGCCCCTCCCATTGCAGAGCACAGGCTCCAACGCGCAGGCCCAGCGGCCACGGCCCACGGGCCCAGCTGCTCCACGGCACGTGGGATCCTCCCCGACCGGGGCACGACCCCGCGACCCCTGCATCGGCAGGCGGACTCCCAACCACTGTGCCACCAGGGAAGCCCTGCTTGGCCATTTCTGACCCACAAAAACAGCAGTTTCATATGATTCAATCAAATAAAAAATTATAGTAATTCTTTAATGTACTGGTGCAGGAACTGGCAAACCAATGGAGTATAGAAGAGTGCATTCATGAAACAGACCCATGTGTATATGGAAGTTTAGTTTACTAGAGTGGTATTTCAAATAAAAAATCGACTTTTTCATATGTAGATAACTGTGACAACTGGCTGTTTCTTGGAGAAAACTAAAGTTAAATCCTTGCTTCACATTATACCCCAAAATGACCTGTAGACAGGTCAGAGCACTAAATGTAAAAAAGACTTTAATGGTATTTGGAGAAACTGTAGAAATATATTTTTAGAATCTTGGGTACAAAAGTCATTTGTAAACAAGATATAAAACCCAAAATCCAGAACAATAAAAATATGATAAACTGAACATCAAGATTAAAAACTGTCTGATCAGCTCGGTGCTTTGTGACCACCTAGAGGGGTGGGATAGGGAGGGTGGGAGGGAGGGAGATGCAAGAGGGAAGAGACATGGGAACATATGTATACGTATAACTGATTCACTTTGTTACAAAGCAGAAACTAACACACCATTGTAAAGCAATTATACTCCAATAAAGACGTTAAAAAAAAAAACTATCTGATGAAAGCCACCATAAAGTAAAAAAGACAGCAGACTGAGAAAAATATTTGCCACATATAAAAGAGACAAAAGATTAATATCTGTAATATATATATAAGAAGCCCTATAAATCAAAAAGAAAAAGACAACAGAACGAGAAAGGATATAGGCAGATGATCCACATAATAACAAATGCAAAGGATCATTAAATATGTAAAAGACAGTGCTATTTTAGTTTGCATTTCCCAGTCTGCTGTAAGACCTTTGGCAAAACATTAACCAGAATGCACCTCAACCCTGACAGATGGGCTAGCGTCAGAGCCATCTTACCTTTGACACATAGTAACGATTAACTCCAGAGATGCGCCTATCTCTTTCCATCAAATTCCACTGATATGAATAATGGGCAACTCTTTTTTCCTACAATTAAAAGAAATTGTTACTGTAGTTTATAAAGATGAGTGACCCAATAGAGGGATATTTATAAGTGACATTCCAGAAAAATGGAATCACTGATATAAAAACCAAATTAACAATATAAGACCAGAATCCTAAATAAAATCGGACCACTAAACTTTAGAGCTAAGATGGTAACCATGAGTTCTTACACTTTCTATTTTAACCAGCATCATTTTTTTTCTTTCCTCCTTTCTTTTTTTTTTTAAAGTCATGACTACTTGTTCCCTTTGGGGACCCTAGTGAGAAGAAACGACAGTGGTAGATCACAAGTGAAAGACAATCACAAAACCAGAAAGTAAGTACATTTATACTCTGAGATAATGTGAAGGACTAATTAGAGAGGAAAATCACAAATCCTAATGTGAAAAACAGGAACATGACCTAAGTTCCTAAAGGCTTGCAAGAGAAAGTGGGAGGATAAAAAAATGTCAAGGTAAAAGAAACCTAATTAAGGGGAATTTCCTGGCGGTCCAGTGGTTCGGACTGGGCACTTTCACTGCCCAAGCGGGGTTCAACCCCTGGTCGGGGAACTGAGATCCCGAAAGCCGCGCGGCGCAGCCAAAAACAAAACAAAGGCTAGAAAAAAGTGAAAAACATGAAGATACCAAGATATGGATGCGAGAAATTAAAATCAAAATCCAGCAAGAAAGGAGACCAGAGGTCAGAGGGAGTGGGGCCAACACTAATCGACGCCTCTCTCCTCTGCCTAGCAGTTTGGACCTACCCCTTTCAATCTCCTGTCTTTCCAGCCCCCAAAACTCTACTCCGCCCTCCTGCCCACGCTTCACCTAGCAGCCAGCTGTTTCTTGCTAAAGTAGAATACGGTTCCCGTCGGCTTCGTTCCGCAAGCCTCTGCTTTTAGGCAATAAAAAGAAAAAGGGCCGATCTCGGTATTCCCCATCTCGGAGAGAGGCTCCGGGTCCTAATGGGTTCCCGACCCCACCGCCCATTTCGTAACGCCAGCCGGTGGAGTCAGCCGCCGGGCCGGAGAAGCCGCCTTACCTTGCTCCCGTTAGTGAACCTGTGGATGCGTGCAGTGGCCATTCCCGGGATGAATAAGCACACGGCCATGACGGCGATCCCGGGGAGAATCTCGAACCACATCGCGACACCGTTACCAAGGCCAAACACTTCCTTCCAAGCTCCTTAAAGGTGACCCGGCTTCGAACCCTTTCCCGTAACTTCCGCGGCAGCGAACGAGCGGGGCGGAGTCATGTACGCGGAGGAAGCTACGGAGCGCGGCAGGGCCCAAGAGTGGCGCGCGCCTGCGCTCTCGCACACTCTTGCTCCCACAGTCATCTTTCCGCAGCGGATTTTGCACCGACTCGCGGTCAAGTGCAAGACGTGCAGTGACGTGAAGCAGCTCCGCGCCACCCAGCAGGCCACAGCCGTTTCGGAGCTCGAAACTTAAAATGGCAGAGCAACTTTCTCCAGGAAAGACGACAGACCAGGTGTGCACCTTTTTTTTCAAAAAGCCTGTGCGAAAAGGGGCTGCAGGCCGCAGAAAGCGCCCGGTCTGCAAACGAGAGTCCGGAGACAGCAGCAGCAGTGACGAAGGCAACACTGTGATCCGCCCGGAAAAGAAGCGGGCGACCCACAATCCGATGATACAGAAAACCCGTGGCAGTGGTAAACAGAATGCGGCTTACGGCGACCTGAGTAGCGGGGAGGGGGAGGGGGAGAACGAGCCCGAGAGCCTCGGCGTGGTCTATAAATCCACTCGCTCGGCGAAACCCGTGGGGCCAGAAGATATGGGGGCGACGGCTGTCTACGAACTAGACACAGAGAAGGAACGTGACGCGCAAGCCATCTTTGAGCGCAGCCAGAAGATCCAGGAGGAGCTGAAGGGCAAGGAAGATGACAAGATCTATCGGGGAATCAATAATTATCAGAAATACATGAAGCCTAAGGATACGTCTATGGGCAATGCTTCCTCCGGGATGGTGAGGAA
Source organism: Phocoena phocoena (assembly GCF_963924675.1). Lineage (NCBI taxonomy): Eukaryota > Metazoa > Chordata > Mammalia > Artiodactyla > Phocoenidae > Phocoena > Phocoena phocoena. The sequence goes on along the minus strand of NC_089240.1, from coordinate 100,883,743 downwards.
GGGCCCCATCCGAGCTCCCGAGCATCTGCGTGCCACCGTGCGCTGGGATTACCAGCCCGACATTTGTAAGGACTACAAGGAGACTGGCTTTTGCGGCTTCGGAGACAGCTGCAAATTCCTCCATGACCGTTCAGATTACAAGCATGGGTGGCAGATCGAACGTGAGCTTGATGAGGGTCGCTATGGTGTCTATGAGGATGAAAACTATGAAGTGGGAAGCGATGAGGAGGAAATACCATTCAAGTGTTTCATCTGTCGCCAGACCTTCCAAAACCCAGTTGTCACCAAGTGCAGGCATTATTTCTGCGAGAGCTGTGCGCTGCAGCATTTCCGCACCACCCCGCGCTGCTATGTCTGTGACCAGCAGACCAATGGCGTCTTCAATCCAGCGAAAGAATTGATTGCTAAACTGGAGAAGCACAGAGCTCCAGAAGAGGATGGTGCTTCCGATTTCCCAGAAGACCCCGATGAGGGTCCAATTCCCATTACTTAATTTTCCCATTATTCTCAAATCTCAAAATAAATGTTTTTTTGTTTTGGAAATCTTAATTTGTGTCCTTCCTTTCTAGGGAAAGTGAGAGTAAAAGGCGGGTGGTGAAGTAGGGTGCTGGATGGATGGCTTGTAAAAGCACCAAGGTAGGTATAATCTGGATTTTTACCTGGTATAAATGCTGCCTGTGTGTAACAGATACTTTTCAAAACCCTTTAGCATAAATTTGGGGGATGGGAGAAGTTCGAGAAAAGAGCTAGAATTTGCTTGAAGTGACCAAAGCTGTGATGAAAGCAAGAACTGGACCTATTTATTATATCACATTTTTGCATCACTTAATAATTTACAAAAGTACTTTCATACATTATCCGTCTTGGGAGCGCGTACTACTTCAAAATACACCCCAGCCGGGCTTCCCTGGTGGCGCAGTGGTTGAGAGTCGGCCTGCCGATGCAGGGGACGCGGGTTCGTGCCCCGGTCGGGGAAGATCCCACATGCCGCGGAGCGGCTGGGCCCGTGAGCCATGGCCGCTGAGCCTGCGCGTCCGGAGCCTGTGCTCCGCAACGGGAGAGGCCACAGCAGTGACAGGCCCACGTACCGCAAAAAACAAAACAAAATACACCCCAGCCAAGGTGTGTATGTTGGGGGTTGAGGGCAGCAGTGGGAGTGGGAGAATTGGGTCGGGAGACTGGTAGCTATAGCCCCACAGCCTGTGCGTATGGGAGATGCTCCTTGCTCTCCTTAAAGCACCTTTAGGTAACCCCCTGCCATGGATGACTGAAATGGCCTATGCTCCGTGGTCCAGTATGACAGCCACTACACTAGCTTCGTGTGGCTGTTCAGCACTGGAAATGTGGCTGGTAGCCACCGTATTGGACATGTAGTTCTACACTGAACTTGTGAACCTGCAGAGGGCAAAAATCTAACATTTTATAATCCATTGTCTGAAACTGTGTTCTCACAGACCCTGTAATAGAGCTGATCACGCCCTATTAAAGTTAATCTATGTACCTGTGTTCCCAAATAGTTTGTGAACTCCTCAGTGACCAGGCCAGTGCTTGGCATATAATAAGCACTTAATAAATAAACCCACAGAGGTTTGAAAAAGGGGATCAGGGCCAAAGCCTTGAACCCAAGCTGAGGAGCTTTGACTATATTCTGTTGGTAATGACGAGATAGAGACTTGGGGAAGGGAACACAATCAGACTTTTTTTTTTTTTAATGTTACTGTGGTTGCAGGCTATCGGATAGATGGCAGGGAGATGGAAGGCAGGGAGGCCAGTTAGGGAAAATGACTAGTAAATTTTTCTTGATCTGACTAGAATTTGGGCTGATCCCAGGAAACAGATGTAAGAATAAATTGTGGGTTAGAGTTTCTATATTCATATTCATTAGTCCATTTAAAGATATTCTTTGAGCAACTCTGTCAGGCACCATGCCTGGCATACGGGATATTAGCAAACAAGATAGACATAGCCCCTTACCTCATGGAGCTGGACATCAAACAGTGCAGGTGTGATGAGTACAAGAACAAAAGTGCAGTGGGTTGATCTCTCAGGATTAAGCCAATCCCAGACTTTGGGAGAGTTCAGAATCAAACTCACTTGATATAATGTGATAACATTCTTTAACAGAATGTATTAAGTACAGTGGGGATACATGAGAAGCCTAGTGGGAAAAGGGCTAAAGAAAGCATCACACAGAAAACAGCATTTAAGAGATGAGACAAAAAAACAGCAGAATAGGAAAGAGGAAGTTGTAGAGGCAGATGGAGAAAGAGAAGCTTACACTGAGGTGGAACGCAAAGGAAGACAGTGTTCTAAAAAGTGTCATGGAGGGCTTCCCTGGTGGCGCAGTGGTTGAGAGTCCGCCTGCCGATGCAGGGGACGCGGGTTCGTGCCCCGGTCCGGGAAGATCCCACATGCCGTGGAGCGGCTGGGCCCATGAGCCATGGCCGCTGAGCCTGCGTGTCTGGAGCCTGTGCTCCGCAACGGGAGAGGCCACAGCAGTGAGAGGCCTGCATACCGCCAAAAAAAAAAAAAAAAAAAAAAAAAAAAAGTGTCATGGAAAGAAACAGGACAATGACTAGCAAAAATCAGTGGTGTACTCAAGGTATTTTTCATGTTTACAAAGTTTATGATTAAAGTTTTTAAAAGAAATATTTTTATCACCTTTAATTAAATGGTGCAACTTCATTTCATAGGTGAAAACTAAATAGTTATTCCTACAAATTAAAAAAAAAATTAAACATGGAGGGAGTTCCCTAGTGGCCTAGTGGTTAAGACTCTGGGCTTCCACTGTCGTGGCCCGAGTTCAGTCCCTAACTGGGGAACTGAGATCCCGCAAGCCTTGTGGCGTGGCAAAAAATAAATAAATATGGGGCGGGGGGGAAGAAAGCATGCCAGCAGAGATGAGTTGCAGCTGGACTCTGAAGGCACTAACCTAGTCTGAGAGCTCAGAGGAGGCTCCCCTAGGAGATGACCCTCAAATTGAGACCTGAAAGGGGGGTGGTAGGAAGAGTATCACAGTCAGAGGGTTAGTATACACCAAGGACCTGAAGTGAGAGACTGGCTTCAGCTAAGAACTCGAAGCAGACCAGGATGCTGGAGGCAAAAGACAGATGGTAGTCAGGGCCAAGTCAGCCACATTGCAAGTCATATTAAGGACTCTGGACTTTATCAGAAGGGCAAAGGGACGCCATCAAAGGGTTTTAAGAAAGAAAGTGAGATGATCAGATCTGAATTTTAAAAAGATAATTCTGCAGTGTGGGAAATGGATCGTGGAGACTGGACACAAGCCAGGGAGATCAGTTAGGCTCGTGCACTAGTCCAGGCGATATGATGGCAGACTGGACTAGACTGGAGGCTGTGGACATTCATTTAATAAATAGTTTTTGAGCACCCACTATATGCCAGGCATTGAGTTAAGCACTGGAGATACAGCCAAAGCAAAAGCATTCAAGTCCCTGCACTCTAGAACTTACATGAGGGAGACTAACAGAATTATACATGCATAATATATAATAGATTGAGCTAAGTGCTATGAAGAACAATGAAGCAAGGTAAGGGGATGAGAGTGCAGGGTGGGGGGGCATGTTATTTTATATAGGGTGGTCAGGGAGGGCCTCTTCTGATAAGGTGACATTTGAGCAGAGACCTAAATGAAGCAGATATCTGGGAGAAGAGCATTCCAGACAGAACACCAAGTGCAAAGGCCCTGAGGCAGGAAAGTGCCTGACGTGTCCTAGGAACAGTGAGGAAGAAATGTAATTATCTGTTTTGGGAGCCCGTACAGAGTAGACTGAAGGAAGAGGAAAGAACTCTAAGATTAGATAAGAAAGGTAATGGGGGGGGCGAGGGCAGACTGTGTACAGCCTTATGAGCCATTGTACGAACTTGAGTTTTTATTCTCAGTGACATGGAGGGTCACTGGGAGGTTCTGAGCAGAGGACTAACATGATCTAACACTGGCTTTAAAAAGGATCCTTCTGGAACTTATGGGGGATAATGGAAATGTTTTATATCTTAACCGGGGTGTTTGTTACACAGGTGTCTACATTTGTCCAAACTCAGTGGACTGTACATGTATGTGCATTTCATTGTATGTGATTATATCTCATTAAGAAACACCTTCAGATCAAAGGAGAAAAAAAAGAAACTGGTTGCTATGTAGAAAATAAACCGGGGCAGGAGGGTCAAGGGATGAAGCACAGAGATCAGTTAGAAGGCTACTGCTGTTGGGACTTTGCTGGTGGTGCAGTGGATAAGAATCTGCCTGCCAATGCAGGGGACGTGGGTTCGAGCTCGGGTCCGGGAAGATCCCACATGCCGCGGAGCAACTAAGCCTGTGCACCACAACTACTGAGCCTGCGTGCTAGAGCCCACGAGCCACAACTACTGAGCCAGCATGCTGCAACTACCGAAGCCTGTGCGCCTAGAGCCTGTGCTCTACAACAAGAGAAGCCACTGCAATGAGAATCCTGCACACTGCAACGAAGAGTAGCCCCTGCTCGCCACAACTAGAGGAAGCCAGCACAGAGCAATGAAGACCCAACGCAGCCAGAAAAAAAAAAAAGGTTGTCCAGGTGAGAGATGGTAAGTGCCTCAAGCCAGGTGGTGGTGAGAAGGGGTCAGATTCTGAATGTAGTTTGAAGGTAAAACTGACAAGTTGTCTTGACAGGTTAGATATGAGGTGTAAGATAGAAGAGTCAAGGTGACTCTAAGATTTTTGACCTGAGCAACCAGGTGGAAAGTGGTACCACTTAGTGAGATGGAGAGAGGCACATAGAGAAAAGTGCATAAAACATAACTTTGCAGTATAACAAGTAGTTACATAGGAACCCCTTGCATAACCACCACCCAGGTCAAGAAATACAAAACTGACAACACTCAAGAAGCCCATCACATTATCCAGATTCTCCAGATGACACATACAGGTAACAACTACGCTGATTTTTATGGTAATCACTCCCTTGCTTTTTTTCCATTGATCTTCCTCTTTAGCTATTTATCTCTCCTTCCCTCTCGCCCAGCCAAGAATAATGTATACTTAATGTCTTTTGTTTCTCTCCCATGTACTCTTCTTTGTAACAGCTTTATTGAGATATAATTCACATATCATATAATTCACCATTTTAAAATATGCATTTGAGTGGCTTTTTGTATATTCACCAAGGTTGTGCAACCATCACCACTATCTAATTTCAGAAAATTTTCAATACTTCAAAAAGAAAAGCAATACCCTACACCTGAAACTAACACAACATTGTAAATCAACTATACTCCAATAAAATTTTTTTTAATTTTTTTAAAATTTAAAAAAGTTTGCTAATAAAAAAAAATAGAAAGAAAAGCATACCCATTAGCAGTCACTGTCCATCCCCCCAGGCAACCAGTAATCTCCTGTCTCTACATATTTGCCTCTTCTGGACATTTCATATCAATGGAATCATATAATATGTGGCCTTTTGTGACTGCCTGCTTTCACTGAGCGTGCTCTCAACGTTCATCCATGTTGTACAGTATATCAATACATTCCTTAAGGGGGCTGAATAATATTCCATTTTATGGTTATACTATATTTTGTTTATCCATTCATCAGTTGATGGACTTTGGGTTGTTTCCACATTTTGGCTATTATGAGTAATGATACATTCATGTACACACATTTCTGTGTGGATGTGCATCTTCATTTCTCTTGGGGAGATACCTAGAAGTGGAAATGCTAAGTCATATGGTAACTGTTTAACCTTTTTTAAAACATTTTTTTTAACTGAAGTGAAATTCACATAACAAGAAGTTAACCGGTTTAAAAGGAACAGTTTGGTGACATTACCTCTATATAATTCCAAAACATTTTCATCACCCCGGAAGAAAGCCTCATACCCATCAAGCAAATGCTCCTCATTCTCTCCTTCCAGCATCTCCTGGCAACCGCCAATATGCATTCCGTTTCTGTGGATTTAGCTATTCTAGATACTTCATATAAATAGAATCATATAATATGTAGTCTTTTGTGTCTGGCTTTCACTTAACATAATGTTTTCAAGGTTCATTCACATTGTAGTATGTATCAGAACTTCCTTTTTGAGGCTGAATAATATTCCATTGTATGTATATACCAAATTTATTATCCATTCATCTGTTGATGGACATTTTTTATTTTCCACCTTTTGGCAATTGTGAATAGGGCTACTCTGAAAATGTGTACATATCTCTGAGTACCTGTTTTTCAATTCTTTTGAGTATTCACCTAGGAGTAGAATTGCTGGGTCATATATGGTAATGCTATCTTTTTGTTTTTTTTTTTTTTTGGCCGCGTTGTTTCTTCCTTGCTGTGCACAGGCTTTCTCTACTTGTGGTGAGCAAGGGCTACTCTTCATTGCGGTGCACGGGCTTCTCATTGCAGTGGCTTCTCTTGTTGCGGAGCACGGGCTCTAGGCGCGTGGGCTCAGTAGTTGTGTCTCACGGGCTCTAGAGCACAGGCTCAGTAGTTGTGGCGCACAGGCTTAGTTGCTCCGCAGTATGGGGGATCCTCCCAGACGAGGGATTGAACCCGTGTCCCCTGCATTGGCAGGCAGATTCTTAGCCACTGTGCCACCAGGGAAGTCCCTGGTAATGCTATCTTTAACTTTTTGAAGAACTGGCAAACTGTTTTCCACAGCAGCTGTGCCATTTTGTATTCCTGCCAGCAATGTAAGAGGGCTCCAATTTCTCCACATCACCAGCACTTATTTCCTTTTTTTTTTTATAGCAATCCTTGTAGCTGTGAAGTGGTATCTCATCATGGCTTGGATTTGTACTTCCCTAATGACGACCATCTTTACATGTGCTTGTT